>NW_006921688.1:147091-167355 GCF_000298275.1 Orycteropus afer afer | reverse complement strand
ATTTATGTAGATCTCTTATGGTTTCTTGAAGTAGTTTTTTTTTTTTTATAGTTTTCTTTGTAGAGGTTTTTTGTGTCCCTGTAAGATTTATTTCCAAGTATTTTATTTTATTTTATTTTTTTGGTAGCTATTGTAAATGGCATTGATTTCCTTATTTCTTTTTCAGCAATCTCTTTGCTGGTGTAGAGGAATCAGATTTTTGGATGTTAATCTTATATCCTGTCATGATGCTAAATCTCTCAATTAGTTCCAGTAGATGTTTGACTGAGTCTCTTGGATTTTCTAGGTATAGGATCATATCATCAGCAAATAGGGATAGTTTGACTTCTTCCTTACCAATTTGGATGCCTTTGATATTCCTTTCTTGCCTTATTTCCCTGGCTAGGACTTCCAGTACAATGTTGAATAGAAGTGGTGATAGAGGGCATCCTTGTCTGTGTCCTGTTCACAAGGGGAATGGTTTCAGTCTCTCTCCATTGAGAATAATGTTGGCTGTTGGTTTTGCATGTTGTTGTTATGTGCTGTTGAGTTGGACCCGACTCATAGCGATCCCTCCTTGGGTTTCCGAAGCAGTATTACTACAGAAGTACATTGCCCAACCTTCTTTTGAGGACTGGATCATGGGTTTGAACTGCCAGCCTTCTTGTTAGCAGTCAAGTGCCTTAGGCACTATGCTATCAGAGCTCTTATTGTTGTTGTTGTTGTTGTTGTTATGTGCTGTTGAGTCAGACTTGACTCATAGCAACCCCTCCTTGGGTTCTAAGGTGGTATCACTATGGAATTAGATTGCCCAAACTTCCTTCCAAGGAGTGGCTGTTGGGTTTGAACTGCCAGCTTTCTGGTTAATAGTCAAGTACCTTAGGCACTATGCTACTGGAGCTCCCAAGAGCTCCTATATATACCCTCTATTATGTTGAGGAAAAAATGGAGCCTATTTTTAAGTCCCTGGAATCTGAATGAGAACGCTGTCACTTTAATCCAATGTGGCTACTGCTTGTAAACATTCCAAATGGCTGCACCCTTGGTCACTTGAAATATCCAAAATGGCCACCACTCATAAACGATCAAAATGGCTGCAGCCTCTGGGCAGCTGAATGTCCACAGCTCAGGTTGTCTTCCTCCTTGCTGTTTCCCTTCCTAGTCATAGGTCATCAGCTCAGTTGGCCCTGTAGCCCTTAGTGATTGGGGCTAATCTTTAGGTCAATTCTCAGGTCCCAACACCACTTGGAAATATTCAGGCTGTTGGTCCCATCAGATTAGCTGACACTCCACTGCTCTGTCTCCATACTTACTGTTTTCATTCAGGTTTTTCCACTTGTTGGTGCCTAATCCACTTCTGTATACTGCCTTCCAAAGCTCAGGGCTTCAGGCTTATCTTCTGTACCTCTGTCAATTGGTTTTTCTTTTCTTTGTTGAAGAGGGTCTGTGTAGCTTGTCTGCCTATTCCTCCATCATCTACTGTTTAGTTCTTTAGGGAAGATAAACATGTGGTCTGCAATGAGAATGCAGAGGTTCCCAACCTTCTGACATCCAGTGGCTATTGTGTTTGTTGGAAAGAAAAGTCTGCCCTGCAGAATCTCTGTATGTCTTGCATAGCTGCTAGTGAGTAACTTAATACTAACATGATGGTATAATACCAACAAGGCAGGGTATAAAATCTCTCTCTCATTTATATGTACATTATATATACCTATATACTCTTAAAATATGACTTCCTATTCAGAAACTCCTATCTTTAATAGCGAAGACCTTGATTGAGGGCAAGATGCAGCCAGCTTTCTTCAGCGCTGCTTTTGGTCCTTGTTGATGTGCCTAAGGCACATTCTTTAGGAAATCTTACTAAGAGGAAATCTTTTTATTCCCATCCATTTAATTATGCCTGATCTTTGTGAAACAACCAATCAAGTCATATTGTAGTGTGGTGACCATATGCAAATTGTATTAGAATGAGCCTGCTGCTTCTCCTGACCCATTCTTATTTCTTGGACCACAGAAATAACAGTATCTATCCAACTTCAAGACAGATTCGAATATAGAATGCTGAGTCGTTATGCCTTCTTAGCAACTAGCATGGGTTATAAATAAAAGGCAGAAAAGTTGCTCATTCCTCTTCAAATGTTTAAGGTTTTAAAAAAACAAACAGACATAGTTTAATAAAAATCTTGCTTTTCTCTGCTTTCTACAAATGATAAAATAATAGCTTAGTAAGCAAGCTGAAGCAAAGTACGTGATTTTGAAGATAAATAAAATATTTCCCCCCTTTCTACTCCACCTAGCACCTGGATAGACCCTTACAATTTTTCACATAATTTTACTGCTAATTAATAGGTTGAATCATTATTTTCTTCTCCTTTATTTCTTTTCCCATAGCTCTCTTTTGCACAAATACCACGTGATGGTGCAATCATTCCTCTTGTTAATTATTTCAGTAGAAAATGAAAAAACGTGTTGTATTAAAAAAAAAAAAAGAATATTGGGACTACTCTTTCCCACAACACATTAAATGTCAGAGCCAATAATATCTAGACAATTCACATGGACATGGGAGTTGGCAAGTAATAAGACTGTAGAATTGTCACTGTTTTTGCAAAATACAGCACAAAATTAAAGTGTATGAATTAAGTGAATTGCTTAAGATGGCCCTTCTGTCCATTGTCCTCCATTTTGTGATGTATTATAAATCCTAGCCTCTATGCCTGTAGTTACAGTGCCATTTGGGGTGAGTTGTCTATTGTGTTGATGAGGCAGGGTTAGGGCAGGATGTATCACGAGTCCTGCCTTGCTGGAGGGTGTGACTCAAGTTACCACCCTTAGTTTCCTTGAGGGTATATATGTGAATGTCCTGGCAAGGTTAGAACATGTGTGTTCTGCTCCTGGTGAACTTGTGTGTAATAGAATGAAATTCTGCCTGGTCCTGTGTGATCTTCATGATTATTGCTGTGTTTGAGCCCATTGCTCTGGATATTGTGTCAATCCATCCCATTGAAGATTTCCCTCATTTTCACTGACCCTCTACTTTACCAAAAAAGATATCCCTTTTTAGAGAATGGTCTTTACTGATGACGAGTCCAAAGTAAGCTAGCCAAAGTCTCTTCATCCTTGCTTCTGAGAAGCATTCTGGTTGTTTCCTTCTAAGATTGATATGTATGTTATTTTGTCACTCTATGGTATATTTGTAGTGCCTAAGGGAGCTCTGGTAGCATAGTGGCTAAGACACTTGCCAGCTAACCAGACAGCTGGCGGTTCAAACCCACCAGCTACTCCTCGGAAGGAAGGTTGGGCAATCTACTTCTGTAGTGATACCGCCTCAGAAACCCAAGGAGGGGTCACTATGAGTCGGGTCCAACTTGATGGCACACAACAAAAACAATAGTATATTTGATATTCTTCGCCAACAATGCAGTTCAAATGCATCTATTTTTACCTATGCCCACTAAAAATGTCTGTCTTTTAAAACTGTTTAGCATTAAGATTTCATAACAATATTTGTTAGGTTTAATTGAGCATGAAAACTTCTGGATAGACAAATATTTTATCAAATGCCTCTTCTGTATTGAGTACTCTGATTCTCAATGAAAAATGATTCAAGGAACTGGGAATGTCTAGCCTATAAAAGACAAGACTGATGAGCAGACCTCCAAAACCTTGTTCATGTATTTGAAAGACTGAATGCGAATAAGGTATTTACTCTGCACAGTGTATCCCCAGAGGCTATAACATTCATTTCTATATAACACACACTTACTGAGAACCTTCCGTGTACCAGTAACTGCCACAGATCCTGGCAATACCAAAATGAGTAACTACTCAAGAAGCAAACGTTTATTGAAACTCATGTGTGTTATAGCCTCAGGAAGACAATCTCAGTCCAACACAAAGAAAAATTATTTAATAATTAAGACTAACCTGAAGTTTAGGGGAAGTTGTGGCCTAGAGGTAAGGATTTGGTAACTACAATCATGTTGATGTCCTTGGGTGGCATAAAGAGTTAAACACTCAACCACTAGCTGTAAAGTTGGCAGTTGGAACCCACCCAGAGGGACTTTGGAAGACAGGCCTGGTGGTCTGCTTCCAAAAGGGCACAGCCTTGAAAGACCTATGGAGCAATTCTACTCCACACAAATGGGGTCCCCATGAGTTGGGATCAACTCAATGGCAATTAACAACGCATAGCTAGGAGTCCCTGGGTGGTGCAATGGTTAATAGGTCAGCTATTTACCTAAAGGTTGGCAGTTGGAAACCATCCAGAGGTGCCTTAGAAAACAAACCTGATGATCTGGTGATCGACTTCTCAAAGACTTCTCAAAGAACACGGTGTTGAAAACCTTGTGGAGGGCAGTTCATGGGGTCAACATGAGTTGAAATTGACTTGACAGCAGCTGTTTTTATGTTTGTTTGTTTTTGGTAACATATAGATGACAACTGAATTCAAGAGACTTCAATTGAAGGGAGAGAATGCCTAAAGTAGTTCGCAAAATGAAACAGGCTTTAGGTCAGAGCCCTGGGAAATGACAATTAGTGATAGTCGGAGAAAAACAATCTTACAATGAAGACTACCAGTAGGATTTCAGAGAATTTATAAGTTGTGTGACATTTGACATGGGATTTATCTACCCCAGGCCTCAGTTTTATCATTTATAAATTGGTGACTGCAATATAGGATTGTTGTGAGGCTTAAATGAGATAACACAGCACTTTACATATGTAGGCATTGGAGAAATTTAGCATTATAGTCTGTGCTTAGCCATTATTTTACCTTTTTACTTGCTCTAAATACAAAGTTCAGTTTATTTTACACTGTATTTTTTTTTTAACTGACCCATTGTAAAACTTGATGCAAGTTGTACTCTCTTCTCTCCAGAAAAAATCATGAATAATCTCACTGCCATCAAGTCACATCCGACTCATAGCCACCGTTCCTTGGGTTTCTGAAACGGTATCATTACTAAAGTAGATCACCCAATCTTTCTTCTGAGGAGTTTGAACCACCAGCCTTCTGGTTAGAAGTCAAATGCTTCAGGCACTACACTACCAGACAAAGCTAAATTTTGCATGGAATTTCAAGGAGTTCATGGATCCCATAAAGCCCATGGACTCTATCTCTGCAGTATTACTGAAAAGAGGAGACCATCGGGATTGTATATGGATTGGTATCACTTGGAGTCTGGGGCCTCAAGCTTAAATTCATTCTAGCTTTTCAGGTTGTAGCATAGTCACAGCGATACTTACAAATTCAGTACTCTGGCTTTCCATGGACATATATTATGGTTATAACAGGCAAGACATGTAAAGGTTCTAACCTTTTATTTTCTAACTACCCCACCAGGCAAAAGGACACACTGCCTTTTTGCTGATGCTGGAACACCATCTGGGATATGATGTCATATCATATTGGTGCCCAATAGGAGTCAAGTATTCATCCTTGAGCAAAAACCTGTGACTTTTCCTCTTACCTGATTTTGTGTCTCCCTGGCTTTCTTTTCTCCCTTTCCCTTTTATTCTAGAACTCTCTTGTTCTTTCCTTTAATGGAACACAATATGTAAGAGAAATGTATTTTTAGTTTTCTGTTATATTCATTGAATACATTTTATATTCCGTTCGGAATTTTAAAAGTCACACTTGTATATTCGTCACTCTGCATCCTTCTCCAAAAAAAAACAAATGCTTCCAACTAAAAAAAAATCAGACTCTGATTAACTTTATTTTGCTTCCCCAAATAGGTTTGATCGTCTTAATAGAAAAAAAGTCCTGCTTCAGATTTATTCCTGGCTTTTTCCCTAAATATGCTCAGAAGTTTCTATTGGATTTCCTATCTTCAAAAACTAGCAGGCCCTTACTCTGCAAACCGTGGATTATGCTGTGTGAGTTTTTGTTTTTGTTGTTGTTGCTCAAATTTTTTATTTCAGTTTTTATCTTTGGTTTTGTCCCTCTACATTAAAATGAGTTTCATTAGCATTCTAATGGTAACCAGAGCATTCTGCTAAGACAAATGTCCCTCAGTGGTTCCTTCTTTTATGACTCTACTTTGGAAGTTGGTGGCTGCTGTGTCATAGCTCTTTCCAGATTGTATTTTTCATCTTCAGTAAAACCAATATCTTTATAACATATGGTAAGGCTTGACCTTGAATTTTTTTCAATATATGAAGTGCAATCTCCATTTATAAAATTATATTAACACTTCTGCATGTTTTTAAGCCTGTTGACTTTGCTTCTGTCATCAGAAGCCATGTTCAGGGAACAATAAAGACTGTCATTTGAAACTGTGTGCACACAAATCACCGGTTGTGTAGATGAAGCCATCTGCTCTGCCAAGATTTTTTTTTTTTTTCTTTTCCTTCTTTTTCAATGCATATCCTATCTGGGTAAAGGGTTTAAGATGATAACGTTATGCTATGCTACCCATTTTCTCTGATAGGATCTTTATTACCTTGCTTGATACAAAAGATTACCTCTGATGAATGAAATACAGCAAACCAGTTTTAGATTGACCTTTCACTGCTATGCATTACCTGTTATTTAAACCAGTAGATCTTATTATATTATGAAATCACTTCTGTGGTATAATTTTAATTTCAACAAACCTGATGGCTATTTGAAATCTGTGTGTCTGAATACATTCAAAACCTGATTATTTCAAGAAGATAAGCTGCTCTAGAATTGCATGAAGTGTTGTCAAGAAAAGTCATTTTAACAATTCTGATTCTGAATGGAACTGAGTATTTAATTTCATTGCATGGACTCCCTCTCTCCCCATCCTGTCTCCATTTGTGCTGCATTTAGTTGTTTAGTTCATTGTTTTACCTTTTGTAGATATTTTCCTATAAATCATAGCAATTACATGCTTTTTGACTCATTAGAATCTGATATTGAAAACTTCCTCCCAGACAACACAAGGATCTTAGATCAAATCACATCCAGCTCGTTTTGGTGCTATTATTTTCAGGCATTTTAATGCTACATATATTTTGAATCCCACAGAATTCATTGTTTTGATACAGCCAATATTTGTTTAGATATATCCTGTCCATTTTCTCATTATGTTTTCACGCTTCTCCGTTCTTCCACTTGTAATAACTCTCCCTCTAACTGAAGAATTTCTTACAGTATTTTATTTTAGTGGGAGTCTGCTGGTAATTATTTCCCTTAATTTTTCTTGTTTGAAAATATCTTTGATGTGCCATCATTTTTGAAGGATGTTTTCAGTAGGTTGACATTTCATTTCTTTCTTTGCTTGATGCATATGATTCATTGTGTGATGGCCTCCACAAATTTTCTGTGGAAAAATCACACATTAGTTTTATTGTTCTTCTCTATGTGCTCCCCTCTGCCTGATTTAATTTTTTTTAATCTTTGCTCTTGGTTGTCAACAATTTTAATGTCATATGTCCGGATGTGGTTTTTGTTGTATTTGCCCATCCTGGGGTTCACAGAGCTCGTCTCATCTGTAGTTGTTTTCTGTCCTCAGTTTTGGAAAAGTCTCAGCTATGATCTCCTCAGACCTTGACACTGCTGAGGTGAGGACCAACTGGACAGCTGATGACAACATTCTCACGCTTCTCTCCCTCTAACATTCCAATGGCCCATGTATTGGGCCTTTTTCATTCTCTCCTTTGAATCTCAAAATACTTTCTGGATTTTCCTCTTTCCTCATTTTTTCTTTCTTCATTTCTCTTATGCTTCAATCTGCCTATTTCCTAGTGACTGGGTTTTTTTCACTGATTGTCAATTCTCCCATGAGTAATTTATGACCCTTTTTTAAAAAAAAATTATTTCATTTACTGTATTTTAAAATTTTGTATTTTCCATTAGAATATTTTCATACATTCCAGTTTGCTACTGAATTTCCTCATCTTGTCATCTATTTATTTTCTTGAGCATATTAATCAATTATGTTAATGGTCATATCTGAAACCTTATTTACTGATCTGTTTTTATTATCTATTTTTCTCCCCTTCTTGTTTATTTGCTCAGTAATTTCTCTCATTTTTAATGAATGCTAGATAATCTGTATTACAAAACCGTACATATAATTTGTAGCTCTTGCTAATATTATCTTTCTTCAGAGAGGAAGTAATTTTAGTTTCAGGAAAGCTATTAGCATAGGGGCAAATCATGGAGGATTAAGCTAATTGAAAGCTGACTTTTTTCCCCCCTGTATTTTGTAAGATTTGCTCTTATCTTGAGCATGTATACCTTTCAGGCTACTAACTGTAACTCAGAATGTCCTTGACTGGCCCTGAATTATATGTTTTTCCTTCATAAACTTTTAAGACTGCTGAAATCTCTGCTCAGCTTGCCATTTCTCATCCACCACTCTCTGCTTGTCTTCTTAGCTTCTCCATTTCAAGGTGCTTGAAATCCCTGAAGTGGTTGTGTAGTGATAATATGGGACTCATCCCAATTAGTTTTCCTTTTACTCCAGGACACCAGATGCTGAAATCTTGGATGCCTTGAAGCCTTGTCAATGTTGTCAAACAGATGCTATTGTTCTTTTTTCAGGTTTTCTATTTTTTTTTCATGGTAGAGGGCTTGATCTGCAATAAGTTATTCCACCAATTCAAGAAAATCCTCAAATAATTTGTCTTTTTTTTTTAAACTTCCTGTACCTTTATTTTTCCTAGAAACTGGATATAGTTAACACTTAAAAGAAGGCGATGCTTCAATATTTCAAACTTCATAATTCATTCTTTTGTTTTAACAAACTCTGCTGCGTTACTTATAAATATGAGACTGTATTCAAGAACTTGGAAACCAGAACAGTTATGCCAACAAATTTACTCACTGTGGGCAGAACTACCCAAAATTAAAGTCCAAATGCAACAGATAGCCTTTCAGAACACTGGCCCTTTGTAAGACAGGTTATATAACATTACACATGTCTCTTTGCTTTTCTATCCTAAGGCATAAGAAGTGTTGCAACTGATAGCCCACTCCCATAACTTTTCACTAACAGCTGATCATACATAGGTGAAACAAACAAACCGACCACTCAATTTCACTACTAAAAAATTCAGTTAATCCTGAAATTCACATTTATCAAGTTTCAGAACATGGAGCACAGAAATAGATTATGGACAACTCTTTTGCTTAAGTATTTTGCCTAAATAAGTCTACAAATGTTCAGTGTTGACCGAGAGAGAGAGAGAGAGAGTGGGAGACTGTTTTCATATTAAACTTTGTTCTTACCAGTAACCCATTGCCATAGAGTCTACTCTAACTCATGGCCACCCCATGTATGTCCGAGTGGAACGTGCTCCATAGGATTCACAAAGGCTGACTTTTCAGCAGTGGGTCACAAGGGTTTCTTCTGCAGTGCCTCTTCTTTTAGTGAATCTCTGAACTCTGTGACAGATATTTGGTCAAGTTGTTTCCATTTTAAATGTATTGATTTTAAAAATTAACAAAACTGCCACACACACATACACATAAACACAATAGTCCACAAAATGTTCCTTTCCTTGTAAAGGTTTTAAGATGCATTGTTATCATTAACCAAATTCACTGCCATTGAGCCAATTCTAACACATGGTGACCCCATTGGATTTCCAAGGTTGTAAATCCTTATGGAAGCAGATTTCCTCATCTTTTTAACCAGTCTTTCATAATTACATTTAAATACTCAATTAAGAAAAAAAGTCCTGAGGCCATTCTTTCACCGATTAAGAATGAAGTAGGTCCCTGAGTGGTGTAAACTGTGCTTGACTACTAATCTAAAGATTGGTGGTTCTAACCCACCCCGTGACAAGAGGAAGGAAGGTACAGTGATGTGTTTCTGTAAAGAATATAGCCAAGAAAATCCTATTGAGCACATCTACTCTGCAACACATGAGGGTACCAAAGTCAGAATTAACTCAATTGCAACAGTATGCAGTAGGTGCTGGAGTTGATATCCATCTAGCCTTTTGAGTTTTTGGCAGATCTGTTGCCCTTGCCAACTCCATCAGCCTTCTTGTCCACTGCCTTGATGCTGCCCATAGTAACCATCTACCTCATATCACAAACTGCAAAAGGATCCAGAGAAGGATAATAAGGGAAACACTCAACACACATACACTTGCCAAGAATCACCTCAATGATGGCCCACATCACCAGAGTACATGGATTTGGGCACTTTTCAGCTTCTCACCACACCACCTCTCTGTGTTCTCCTGTAGTTCAGCACACTTGCAAGCAATGTGAGCAGTATGGTAAACCAGCACAGGCCTATAGCCAGCACTGATTTGGCCTGGATAGTTCAGGATAATCACCTGAGCAGTTGTTATATAAATGAGTCAAAAATGGCCTCTATGTATTGGCCCCAAGTCATTTGCTTCTTCATAGCAAGATAAAGTCTGTTACCCCAAAAAGCTGGCTGGTGCCAAAGCCAAATTTGTACACATCCAATTGTTGTAAAAATATTCTAAATAAGCAGATTTTCAGCTACTTAGACTCTGTCTGCTTAGCATATCCCCCACAACTGCATCCAACATCTGCTGCCCCTGTTGTTATGTGTTGTTGAGTTGGACCCACTCGTAGTGACCCCTCCTTGGGTTTCCAAGGCAGTATCACTACGGAAGTAGATTGCCCAACCTTCCTTCTGAGGAGTGGCTGGTGGGTTTGAACCGCCAGCCTTCTGGTTAGCAATCAAGTGCCTTAGGTCTGCTGCGCCTAGATAAGATAAAATCCTGTAGTTTTAAGGAGCCTAAATGAAGTTTAGGACCCTAACCCTAAATGAGGTGCTGCTATCTTAGGAGCTCTTTGACCAAAAGACTCCCCACCTTGATCCAGGAAGACCTTGACTAGAGATGTATATGTGTTCTCTCTTCCCTTTCATCTTGCCCTGGGATTTTCCATGCCCTCTCTCTTTCTGGTGACTTCCTGAACAGCTTGACTCTGGAAGACCTCCTGCCATGGAGGACTACCTCCTTCAGTTGGCTATGAATGTGATGGCCCCTATAGCTTTCTGTGCAAAGCTGTCTCGTGGCCATAACTGCTTTTCTTGATCAACTCCAACTCCCTTGAACTCACTATGGCAGTAAAGCCAGCTACTTCCATTGGTGGGCTGTTTCTGCTATTACCAACATGTTCCCATGATAAATAGCTTTGACAGACATATTCTTGACATTAAAGCCTACATTGTCCCCAGGCAGAGGTTCACTCAGAGTTTCACAGTGCATTTCAACAGACTTTACTTGAGTTGTAATGCTGACTAGGGCAAAGGTGGCTGCCATACCTAACAAGAACACCCGTCTCCACTGGTGATCATACCAATACCATCAGTGTTATAGACAACTCAGAAGAACAGATTGTCTTGTCAGTTGGGCAAGTCAGTGGCAAGATTCAATCCAGAGCTTTAAGCAATTCATTCGCACTGGTGTTCTCATCTGTGATGGTAATTTTCTGTAAAGTTGACTAGCCTACGAATCTCACTGGTTTGGTCTGATACTGGACTGGTTGCTGTAATGTAACATAATGTAATCACCTTCCAGGATATGATCTGAGGTAATCAACCAATCAGTTAAAAGAAGAATTTTCTTGGAGGTGTGGTCTGCCTCCAGAATATAAATGTATATTCTGGCATAACTCTTTCTATCTCTTTCTCCACTACTCTTCTCAACCTGACCTATGGATCTTGGAACGTAAACTTGCAGAAATGTCCAGCTTGCCACCTGATCTGTAGATTTTGGATTCTCCAGCCCCTGCAATCCTTTGAGCCACCAGAGGTCTCCAGGCTATATATAGTCTGACCTACAGATTTGAGATTTGCCAGCTTGCACAATTCTGTGAGCATTTCCTTAAAGTAAAACTAATTCTCTCTCTCTCTCTGTCTCACTGGTTTTGCTCTTCTAGATAACCCTACTAAGACACCATTATGACTTTGTATCCCTTAAACCAAGGCATATTAGCACTTAGCTCCAGCAGGTCACCATTCCAACCAGAGAGTGGTATAAATGCTACTATGCAGTGTTTGTAGCCAATTTTTTTAATGTAGATGTTGACTTCCTTAAAAATCTCCTCATATCTCTTCTTGCCATAGGTTTGTTTGTTACAATTAGTTAATTCACACCTAGCACACAATCAGAGGGTATGCTCATAGCTATGCCCATTCTTGGAGATACCAGCTTCAAATTAACCAACACCAGTAGCAACATTCACAGCAGCACTGTCAGCCTGAGATGCACCTGTGATTATGTTTTTAGTAAAGTCTCTGGGTTCTTTGACATTAATGATGGTCACATAATAATTGCTGGTTTCAAGTGTCCATGGGGAGTTATCAGTGGTGATGCCATGCTTATGCTCAGCTGTAATTTTATTCTGAAAACCTTGAAGAAGACTTTTTCCATCTCAATAGTCTCTTTATCAGATTTTCAATGGTTATTGTTTTGGTTACTTCAGTCCTGCTCTAAAGAAAATACCACAAGTGGGAGGATGGCTTTAACAAACAGGAGTTTATTACAATTTAGGAGGCAAAAGTCCAAGTTCAAGGTGCCAGGCTGGGTGAAAACCCCTCCACCTTGGGCTTCAGCTCTGCTTCTTGCTACCAGCCCACTGAGGCTAGAAGCTTCTCTTAACTCAGGAAGCTGCTGTCGGCTGAAATTGACAAACAAGGTCAAGAAATAAAATGGCATAGTCCCAAGACTACTAAAAAACATGGCAGGCCACTAGTTCAAGTCCAGTAACAGTTCCAGGATCAGCAGAGGACATGACAGGCCATTAAGAAGAAAACTTGGCTACATGCAGCTCCAATGGACACATTCCTCAAAGCTGCTTCTTATGTACAGGAAGCTGACCACATCCCTAAGGTAGCTACTCAGCTGCTCCAGTAGATTCCACTATGAAGGTGTTTACCAGTCTCATCCTGGGGAATAACTACATCCAGCTGCCCAGCCATTCAAAACCAGGCCCAGACAAGTTGATATACAACTTAACTACCACAGCTGTTTTGTTGATTCCACTACGTTTATAGACCAAGTAGGGAGTGAACTGTGCCCTGGAAACGATCAATTGAAGGTCTAACCCCTCTACCTGTGACTGTGATATTGTTTGAGGGGAAGAATGACTTTGTCTATAGATATTATAAGTCACACTAGAGTAGGTGTGTCCTACTCCTAAACTTTGCTGTGATTGTTGTTATTGTTGTTATGTGCTGTCGAGTCAGACCCCAACTCATAGCGACCCCTCTTTGGGTTTCCAAGGCAGTATCACTACGGAAGTAGATTGTCCCACCTTCCTTTCGAGGAGTGGCTGGTGGGTTTGAACCTCCAGGCTTCTGGTTAGCAGTGGAGTGCCTTAGGCTCTAAGCTACCAGAGCTCTGAGCGGTGTTTTATAAAAGAGAAGAACAGGCATGGAGAAGAGTCACAAACAGCAAGAATGCAGATGCCATGTTTCAACGGGGGCAGATACAGCTACACACCAAGGGATGCCAAGAAATGCCTGGGGCTACCAAAAGCTGAAAGCAACAAAGAAGGATTTTACCCAAAAGCCAAGAGAAAGGGAAAACATTGCCTTAATGAGGCCCTAAATCCAGACTTCTAGCTTTCAGAACCATGAGGGGGAAAAAGGAAAAATGTGTAGTCTTCTTTAAAGCTGCCACTTCGTGGTGTTTTGTTATGGAATCCCTAGGAAGCCAGGACAAGTGGTGGGCTTGCCTGAATCCATGTGTCCAGTGATGACCATGTTGACAGGAGCCTTTTCCTTTCCCATTCCAGCTTAGCTTCCGCAACATGTTCCACACACCTGTGTTCCAGTGGCAAGAAGGAAACAGTTTTTAAATGAGTAGATTATAGAATATTTTAACAGCTCTGGTAGCATTGTGCCTAAGGCACTTGACTGCTAACCAGAAGGCTGGTGGTTCAAACCCACCAGCCACTTCTCGGAAGGAAGGTTGAGCAATCCTACTTCTGTAGTGATACTGCCTCGGAAACCCAAGGAGGGGTCGCTATGAGTCGGGGGTGACTCGACGGCACATAACAACAAACAACATAGTTTATGGACAAAAACTATTAAAGAACTTGTCTCTTTGATACTCACTGCACTGATGCCAAGAGATCTTTGGACAAATCCATATGGTAGGACAAAGCCATGAACTCTGAACATATGGATTTAGTAAACTACTACTAGGGAAGCCTGGTACAGTAAGTCTTATTGTATTCTATTTACATAAATTATGTGGAAAAAGGAAAGAACCACAGTAAAAGATGTTTTACAAGCTTTATATACAATACTATATTAGAGTTCTGTATACTTGCTCCAAACACAAAAGGGAAAGTTATGGCTGAAATTCATCACTATCAGTCATTTTAAGTACAAAAGACAGAGTTAGGCTCTCTCATGTGTTCAGTCTTATGATATTAAAATGGTTTTGTAAGATAGAGTCAGGAGCTCTGGTAGCGTAGTGCCTAAGGTGGTTGACCGCTAACCAGAAGGCTGGCCATTCAAATCCACCGGCCACTCCTCGGAAGGAAGACTGGGCAATCTACTTCCATAGAGATACTGTCTTGGAAACCCAAGGAGGGGTCCTTATGAGTCGGACTGGACTCCGTGGCAGTGAGTTTTTTGGGTTTTTTTAATACAATAGAGTCACGGCAGGTGGGATTTCAATTTCAAATTCTTTCCAAACCTTTAAACAGTTCAAGAGAACTTAGCAGTAGAGGGCTGAGAATGTTGATAAAAGCTATTCATTTCCTAATTCCGTCATTAAAATACAAAAGAATTTTGTTTAGAAAACAAACAAACAAAACACTCTGACAAATGTTAGTTCTGAATTTGTCACTTACTGCCTTACAAAATTTCTTGCTATTAATGCAGGGCCCTGCTAAAAATTTTCCTAAAACATACGTGCTCTAGACAAATAAGCAAGTGATTATTTTAATAGGAGTGAAAAAGTCAACTAAAATTTACATTAATGAAATCCCATTTATATAAATACTGTATTTTTAGTAAATTTAATCTAAGCAAAACATTAAAAACAATGGCTAAAATGCTTCAGACTGCTGAAAATACACATTAAGTAATTCATCTAAAAGGATTATATAAAGAGTGGCTTCTCCAACTATTGATCGAGAAACTCTAGGGGTCCACAGAGTTACTGCGGGAAGTCTAGAATTATGGACTCGTCTTCAAACCATAATTTGTAGACTGAATACAAAAAAAATCAACCAACTTTTAAATTTATATTTTGTTCCTATTATGATTTACATACTATAAATCCATATTCAGTTATTGTTATTGTGTATATTTTCTCAACCAGCAAATACAGTATGCATGAGTATTATTATGAGGGCCTGTGATATTTTTATGTCATTGTTGTTGTTGTTAGGTGTCCTCGAGTTGGCACTGACTGATAGCAGCCCTGTGGACAACAGAAGAAAACGCTGCCCAGTCCCACGCCAACCTCACCATCCTTGCTATGCTTGAGCCCATCGTCCCAACCACTGTGTCAATCCCTCTCGTTGAGGGTCTTCCCCTTTCTCGCTGACCCTCTACTTTACCAAGCATGATACCCTTTTCTCGGAACTGGTCCCTTCTGACAACATGACCAAAATGTGTGAGACCAAGTCTGGCCATTCTTCCTTCTAATTATTCTATTTATGTTATTAGAAGGGTTCATATAATTAGAAAGTTTAGAAATCATTGATACATTGAAATAGTTATATTACCTACTGCTCTGGTTACCTAGTGCTGCTCTAACAAGAATATACCACAAATGGGATGATTAAACAAACAGGAGTTTATTCTCTTACAGTTTGAAGACTTTAAGTCCAAGTTCAGTGCCAAGCTCTGGGAGCTAGGTGAAAGCCCCTAAGCCTTGGGCTTCAGCTCTGCCTCCTGCTCCCAGCCTTACCAAAGCTGGAGGCTTTCCTTCACTCAGACAGCTGCTGGCTGCTGAGACTGACAAGCTCAAGGTTGACAAGCAAAAAGGCACAGTCCTGATGTTTCCAAACCACACGGCAGACCATTAATTCAATTCCATTGAAAATCCCAAGGCCAGAGAACATGGCATGCTGCTGAACAATGACACGGCTACATGTAGGGTCTAAGTGTGCCATAAAATAGAGACCATTCCCCAAGACTTCTCCTTATATACAGGAAGCAGATCACATCTGTAAGGCAGCTACTCAGCTGCTCAAGGTAGAGTCCACCATGAAGTTGATTACCAGTCTCATCATGGGGAACCCTGCCTCCAGCTGCCCAGCCACTCATCCAGGCCCAGCCAAGTTGACACACAAACTTGATTACTACGCCTACTTAAGCCTAAATTTCTTGATCTATGAATGGAAATTTTAACATCTACCTTATAGAAATGTGAGTGGAGGTTGAGGGCCTCCAATATATGTTAATTCCCTTCTTGTTATTCCCCACATGTAGCTAAAGCATGGTTTTGCTCTCCAAGAGAAACTGTCAAGTTAAAATCAAATTTGTTGATTCTCAATTTTCTCACAATTCAAATTTCCTATGCAAATTAGTAGAGAGTGAGCTTATAGAAAAAGAGAAACTGTTAGCAGAAATTACTGTTGGAAAGAAGAGAAAAGAATGACAGAATTACAGCTTAGTAATATGTTGTTCTTGTCAGTTGCTATTGAGTTGGATCTGGATCATGGTGATCTTTTGCATAACAGAACAAAGTGTGCTCGGTACCTCACCAAATATATTAGTAATATACTTGATAACTGTAATAGGAGCTCTGGTGGCATAGTGCCTAAGGCATTTGACTGTTAACTAGAAGGCTGGCAGTTCAAACCCACCAGCCACTCTTTGGAAGGAAGGTTGGACACTCTACTTCTGTAGTGATACCACCTCAGAAACTCAAGGAGGGGTAACTATGAGTCGGACCTGACTTGGCAGCAGAGAGTTTGGTTTTTGGTTTGGAACCCTAACATTAAAAAAGATCATTAAATAAATGTACACAAAATGTTGCATGTAAAACAAACTCTGTTCTGTAAACTTTCACCTAAAGTACAATAAAAAAATTTAAATAATTCAACTAAAAAAAAAAGGGGGAGGTCATTAAAACAAGTTATGTCCATTTCCACTAAAAGTCAATCAACCAGAAAATAAAATAAGTGTTTTATGTAGTTTTCTTCTTTTAACCCTCACAATAATCTTTTGAAATGTACACTAGTCTTATACCCATTTTATAGATAAGGAAACTGAGATACAAGGAAATTATTTATCCAACGTTACAGAGCAAATATGTGGTGAGGGTTGAGGCTGGCTTTCTCTACACTGCCTCTCATTAAGGAAATCTTACCCAATTCTATTACAGATCATCTCTCAACTAATTCATACACATTCTGTGCAATAAAATGATCTGGGATCAGAAGGTGAGAGGAGGTGAGGAACCCCTCCTCCCAGGAAGCATGCTTCTTTTCTTGTTCACTGAATGAGTCAAAGCTTCGGGCTTTTTCCTTCCAGCTCTTCCACAGACCCCGGTGAGCAGCTGCATATAAATTCCTCCCAGCCAGGTTTTCTGTGAATGTCTTCATTTCTAGAGACATCAAATTTAAGCGATCCTAGATGTCTCTGGCTTTCTGATGTACTCAAATAGGCTTAGTCCAAATTTCCCATGAAATAATGATTGCAGGATAGCAGAGGAACATTTTCTTGATATATAGACAGAAATAAATCTCCTAAGAGACATCTTCCAGAAAAATCCTCTAACAGAAAAAAATCATATATGTGACCCACCCACTGCCATCAAGTTGATTCCAACTCATACCAACCTTTGAAGACAGAGTAGAACTGCTGCATAGGGTTTCCAAGGCTGTAACTCTTTACAGAAGCAGGCTGCCTCATCTTTCCCCTGTGCAGTGGCTGGTGGGTTCAAACCATCCTTGACCACTATGTCACCAGAGCTCCTTCATATATATGACAAAGCACTGTATTTAAGTGGCAATTGCATTGCCAGTTCCCATGGGGAATGTCAGTGGCACAGCTTGGTCCGTGAAAAACAAGGTAGCAGAGTTATGACTAATATAACCTAGACCAGTGTTGTTTTTTTTTTCTTCAATGACTACCAGTTTAGCTGCTTGTCATGGTTGAATACAGTATACTCAAGTATGGAAGAGTATTTAACCCATGTGATTCTTAATATCCAAAGAGCAATCTTAATAGCATATATTTCGAAAAAAGCATCGCTACTTAGAGCCTAATTCTGCTACCTTTGTGAAAAATGATTAAACACACTCACTCAGTAACCATGTGTATACAACATTTTTCTGAGTAAATTGAAGACTAAACATAAACATATGTACACAGGCAGAGAATTTCAGGAATAATTGGATTTTGTGATGGTTAATGTTCTGTGTCAAGTTGGCTAGGCCATGACTCTCAACGGTTTGACAGACGTTATATCATCCTCCCTTTTGTAGTCTGATACGAGCAGTCCATCAGTTGGAAGGGTAGTTTCCTTGGGGTTGTGGCCTGCATCCAATATATGTGCATGTTCTGGCAAAGCTCACACTTTCTCTCAATCTTGCACTTGTCTAGACAGCTTCAGACTCTGGCTCTTGGGATATGAACTAGCAGCCTGCTTCCTAACCTGCAGATTTTGGGTTCATCAGCCCCTGCAACCACATGAGTCAGAAGAAACTTTCAGCTTGATGCCTGGCCCACAGATTCGGGAATTGCCAGCCTCCACAATTGCGTGAGCCACTTCTTTGAAATAAATCTTTCTCTATATATATGCTTCCCTGGTTTTGCTCTTGTGCAGAACTCAGCTTAAGACAGATTCTGAAACCATAGTTATCAATACAGAGAAGCTTTTGGAAGAATAGATCACCCAAAGAGTTTTCTTGGTTGATTAATAACTGCTCATCTCTTGATTTCACTTTACATTGGTATCACTTAACATTAGGGGGAAAATAAAAGTCCTATCAGTACTATGGGCATAGTAGATATTTTTTGTTATTGTTTGGGAAGTTATATATATACATATATATGTTGTTGTTATGTGCCGTCGAGTTGGACCCAACTCACAGCGACCCCTCCTTGGGTTTCCGAGGCAGTATCACTACGGAAGTAGATTGCGCCATCTTCCTTCCGAGGAGTGGCTGGTATGCGTGTGTGTGTGTGTGTGTATCTATATCTATATCATCCATATCTATATCTATGTTGTTGTTGTTGTTGTTATGTGCCGTCGAGTCGGCCCCGACTCATAGCGACCCCTCCTTGGGTTTCCGAGGCAGTATCACTACGGAAGTAGGATTGCCCAACCTTCCTTCCGAGGAGTGGCTGGCGGGTTTGAACCACCAGCCGTCTGGTTAGCAGGCAAGTGTCTTAGCCACTATGCTACCAGAGCTCCTCTATATCTATATCTATTTCTATATCTAATCAGGAGCTCTTGTGGCAAAGTGCCTACGGCATTTGACTGCTAACCAGCAGGTGGATGGTTCAAACCCATCAGCCACTCAGAAGGAAAGTTGGGCAATCTATTTCCATAGTGATACTGCCTTGGACACCCAAGGAGGGGTCGCTATGAGTCTGGATTGATTCAACAGCAATGAGGGTTTTTTTTTTTTTTTTTTAAGATATGGATATGGATATGGATATGGATATGGATGTGTATACACACATCATATGAAACTTTTGGCGTAGCTGTTACTGGCATATTCATGGTTCATTTCCACTTTTTCAATAGTGATATACTTAGGAAAAATTCTCCCTGTAACCATATTGGTCTAACTTTTACTCCCTCAAAATAGCAATACTAGAGAGTAGGAAAGGGGAAGAGAGAGAGGGATTGATTCACAGATTTCATCTGTAATGACTTTCTTCTTGAGTTCTGTAATTTAGTGTAAAGAATGAGTTTAGTTCAAATCTCTCTTGACAAATGACATCATGCTTTGAGGCTATAGGTCAGTTTTTCAAGGATCTTGGGCTGTGGTGCAAACTTCAATATACAAAGGCCATGGGTAGGCAATGAGGAATCTCAGAAAGAGATTAGAGATAGAGTGCCGGTAAGATGGAGGACTAGGCAGAAAGACTGCACAGACCCTCTTCAACAAAGAAAAGGGAAACCAATTAACACAGAAGATAATCCTGGACCCGTGAGCCTTGAAGGGAAGGATATAGAAGTGAAATAAACCCCACCTAGCAGAAGAATTTGCATGAAAATACCAAAAAAGGAGACAGATGGAGCTGTGTTCTGGCATCGATCCTGAGTGATACTGATGGCACAGACAGCTTGGAGATTCCTGAGTGGTGGTAGGACCTAAGAATTAACCTAAAAATCACCCTCTTAGCAAGGGACTGCATGGAGGACTGTGCATGGTGGCTGGGGAA
>NW_006921688.1:143929-145346 GCF_000298275.1 Orycteropus afer afer | reverse complement strand
CAGCCAGTAAGAATAAGCTCTGATTTCTCAGCAGAAACCATGCAAGTGAGAAGGCAATGGGATGGTATATATAAAACCCTGAAAGAGGAAAATTTTCAACCAAGAATTATATACCTGGCAAAATTGTCCCACAAATATGGTGGTGAAATTAGGAAATTTCCAGATAATCAGAGACTAAGTGCAAAAAGGACAATGAGACCACATGTTCTGACCTCTTCTAATCCCAAAAGAGGAAGACAGAATCACCATAGGCCTATTCCTGTGAGGCCAGTCATGCTGCCTCCCTCCAGTCCTTTCTCCAACCGTTCCTCCCAAAGCACCCCCCACCTCTCTCCTGAGTTCAATAATTCACTGCAGTGGCCACACAGAACTCACAGATTATGAGGTTTATTAGGGAAGACCAGACTACAATTTGAGTTCAGGAAAAAATGCTTAGTCTCTCTCCCAGCCCACTGTCTCTCAGCCAAGTCTCTAACAGTCTCTCCTCCAGCAGTGCATGTGCCTCGGTGTCTCAGCAATGCGTGCCTCTTGCACCTCTTTCCCAGCAGCACGTGTCTCTTTCAGGAGTGTGTGTCTCTTTCAGCAGCATGTCTTCCTCAACCAGCAGTCAGAGAGATTCTGCCTCTAGGAGGCCTCCTTTTGAGCTTGGCAGAGTGGCCAAACTAGCCAATTATAGTATCAGAACTCTAAGCACCTGAGAGAGAACCTCCCATAACGTTGTGTTGTGCCACGCCCAACAGAAATAACCCAGGTGGATAACATTTACAATCAGGAGCTCTTCAGTTGCTCATTCCACCACTAAATTTACAATGACTTATGGGCATAAAAGCCATACTAAGTAATTTACTACACTGCACTAAGGGAATTTGTTAAACCCAGATCAACCTTACAAGAGATGCTAGAGGGAGTCCTTTGAACAGAGAACCAAAAATAGCAAATAACAACCAACCATTAATACACAAGAAGCCATAACCTAGAAACTACAGTTATGGACATATCCAAAGTAAAATGAGCTTACAAGATTGTAAACAGGGAAACAGAGACATCAATTGGCAAGGGAGGACAACTACAAACAAAAAGAGGGAAAAGACTGTGTAGTTACAGAACTTGGGTTGGATAAGAAAACAAAACCCATCAATATGCTGCCTACAAGAGACACACCTTACAGATAAAGACAAAAATAGACTAAAATCAAAGTTTGGAAAAAGATATATGAAGCAAATGGCAACTGTAAGACAGCAGGAATGGCAATATGGTGATTCCTTCAAAAGTTGGAATTAGAAATAACATTTGACCCAGCCATTCCATTACTAGGTATATACTCTAAAGAAGTGAGAACCTTGACAAGAGCAGATATATACACATCCATGTTCATCGTAGCACTATTTACAATAGCTAAAAGATGGAAACAACCTAG
>NW_006921688.1:135487-142597 GCF_000298275.1 Orycteropus afer afer | reverse complement strand
ATGGAAAGTTAATTTGCTCTGTAAATCTTCACCCAAATCACAATTAAAAAAAAAAAAAAAAGACCTGAACATAGTAGATGTACTTGAAAAGACAAATTAATAAATGAATGGGGAATCTGAAGATTATTGTCTCACATTCAGGAGTCAGAGCAAACTTGGAGGGGGAAGGGATTAAAGAGGGGGAAATAGAAGTTCTGACATAAATCTAGTCTAAAGCCCTCCATCGCTTCTATAGAGAAATTCTGAAGACCCTTTTAATCATCTCACACATGTGGACTATAAGAAGTGCTTGAATACATCTTTGTAGCTCTGAGATTATAATATGATTAGTTTATAATCAGGTGAGATTGACTCACTCTGAACATCATCACTTCCTCCACAAAAGCAGAAGCACTTACTGGAGAGTTTGGGTATGAGTCAGTATCTCTGGAAGAGCAACCCAAGCACATTTTAAAACAAAGGATTTAAGTAGGTTCAGGCATTCAGAAGAACCAGAACCAATCCTCAAATCTGCAACCACATCTGAGATGGGAGCCTGTGCTGGAGGAGTCAGGAATGGGAGAGATTACTGGAGAAAAGACAGAGCTTTGGCCAGGTTCCTCTAGCGTAGGGAAAAGTGAAACAGAATGAACCATGTTGCTTTTTCTCAACTTTAAGCACTGCATTTCTCCATTAATCATTTTGTTCCACATCCACCATCTGTGTTTCTATGGGCAGAGATATTTATGTTCTGTACTTTGCTTATTGTTGGCACTCAAATAAATATTGAATAAGGTTGAAAGAAAAAAGAGATTAGAGGATATATAAAGGCAAAATATAAAGGCCAACAGGTAATGTGGGACAGACAAGTGTTGGTATCAGATATGAACCTGAGATATGAATGATTCAGCAAAAGCTAAGAGCCCAGTTATATCAGGAGGCTTGAAAAATGGAGTTTTGAAGTAGCCAACCCAAAATCTTGACCTCACCCACTTCAGCCATTTCAAAAGTATGGCCACAATGCCAAATGCCTGGCTGATAGGCTTTGGGGAAGACAAGACACTGAAGACCATTCTCTCTACCCATTTTGAAAGCTCCCAAGAACATAGCACAGATTCTTCTCACAAGACAGAAACAGATTAGTTTTTTTGGTTTGTATATGTGTGTCCCCCCTAAATACAACCAACAGAGCCTCTTAGTTAGAGAATATAAAATTCAAAAGTAGCTTTCACAACTCTCAGTTATTTCATCATGGCCAACAAATGGGTTGAGAAACAGGAAGAATTATTTATTTCCTTTGTGGGAACATTCAGTTAGAAAAAAATATAAAACATGCAGAAAGGGAATAATCTATTAATAACATGCTGAGTATTTGGTGAATGAAAACATATCAAAATACCAAAAATAGTTTTACTATTTATCTAGTACTATATATAGAATTTCCAACTTTTGCATTCCAATCACCAGTGATAATCAACACATCATGAATGCATGTTCAGTCAATTTCAGCCTGCAGAGTTCATAAAAATCTTCAATCTTCTTATCATTGGCTTTGGCGGTTGGTGTGTAAATTTGAATAATAGTAGTATTAACTGTTCTTCCTTGTAGGTGTATGGATATTATCCTATTGCTGACAGCATTGTACTTTAGGATAGATCTCGAAATATTCCTTGTGATGATGAATGCCACGCTATTCCTCTTCAATTTGTCATTCCTGGCACAGTAGATCATGTGGTTGTCTGATTCAAAATGGCCAAAACCAGTCCATTTCAGCTCAATAACACCTAGGATATTGATCTTTATGTGTTCCATTTCATTTTTGACAACTTCGAATTTTCCTACTTCATACTTCATAGATTTCATGTTCTGATTATTAATGGATGTTTGCAGCTGTTTCTTCTCATTTTTAATTGTGCCACATCAGCAAATGGAGGTCCGAAAATCTTCACTGCATCCATATCATTAAGGTCAGCTGTCCTCTGAGCAGACAGCCCTCTCCTAGTCATATCTTGAGTGCCCTCGGACCTGAGAGGCTCATCTTCTGGCACTTTACCAGACAGTGTGTCAGGGCTATTCGTATAGTTTTCTAGTAATATATCAGACAGTGTTTCACTGCTATTCATAAGGTTTTGATTGGCCAATTCTTTGAGAGGTGGATGGCCTCTTCCTTCTTCTGAGTCTGTCTTAGTCTGAAAGTTCCATTGAAAACTGTCCACCATGAGTAACTCTGCTGGCATTAACAACACTGGTGGCATAGGCTCCAGCCTGATAGCAACATGCAAGCCACCACAGGATGACAAATTGACAAATTTGTCTCCTTTAGCTATTCCAAACTGCTCTGCTCACTTCCTAGCCTCCCTTGAAGGTGCTCCAAACCCCGAGCCCAGTTATCCTTCTGGGCCTCCCTTAAAGGGTGCTTCCAAACACTCCCACACCTGGTGGGGAAAATATGGCCTTGGTAATAGAAATAATGCTCAAGGATGCATGATAGAATTTTGCAAGACCAAGGACTTATTCATTGCAAATACTTTTTTCAACAACACAAACATCAGCTATACATGTAGAGTTCACCAGACAGAGTACACAGGAATCAGATTGACTACATCTGTGAGGAGAGGTGATGGAGAAGCTCAATATCTTCAGCCCAAACAAGGTCAGGAGCTGATTGTAGAACAGATAAATTGCTCATATGCAAGTTGAAGTAGAAGTTGAAGACAATTTTAAAAAGTCCATGAGAGCCAAAATATGACCTTGATTATATCCTTCCTGAATTTAGAGACCATCTAAAGAATAGATTTGATGCATTGAGCACCAATGACTGAAAACCAGAAGAATTGTGGAATGGCATCAAGAACATCATCCATGAAGAAAGCAAAAGGTCATTAAAAAGACAAGAAAGGAAGAAAAGACCAAAATAATTGTCAGAAGAGACTCTGAAACTTGCCCTTGAATGGAGAGTAGCTAAAGCAAATGGAAGAAATTACAAGACAAAAGAGCTGAACAGAAGATTTCAAAGAGCAGCTCTGGAAGACAAAGCCAATTATTATAATGAAATGTGCAAAGACCTGGAGTTAGAAAACCAAAAGGGAAGAACATGCTCAGCATTTCTCAAGCTGAAAGAACTGAAGAAAAAATTGAAGGCTTGAGTTGCAATATTGAAAGATTCTGTGGGCAGAATATTGAATGATGCAGGAAACATCAGAAGAAGATGGAAGGAATACACAGTCACTGTGTTAAAAATAATTTGTCCATGTTCATCCATTTCAGGAGGTGGCATATGATCAAGAACCAATGGTATTGAAGGAAGAAGTTGAGCCTGCACTGAAGGACTTAGCGAAGAACAAGGCTTCAGGAATTAAAGGAACACCCAATGAGATCTTTCAACAAATGGATGCCATGCTGGAGGCACTCACTCAACTATGCCAAGAAATTTGGAAGATAGCTACATGGCCAACTGACTGGAAGAGATCCATATTTGTACCCATTCCAAAGGTAGGTGAACCCACAGAATGTGGAAATTATCTAACAATATCATTAATATCACATGCAAGTGAAATCTTACTGAAGATATTTCAAAAATGGTTGCAGCAGTATATTGACAGAGAACATCCAGAAATGCAAGCTGGATTCACAAGAGGATGTGGAATGAGGGATATCATTGTTGATGTCAGATGGATCTTAACTGGAAACAAAGCATGCCAGAAAGATGTTTACTTATGTTTTACTGACTATGCAAAAGTATTCAATTGTGTGGATCATAACACATTATGGATAACATTGAGAAGAATGGGAATTCCAGAACACTTAATTGTACTAATGAAGAACCTGTACATAGACCAGGAGGCTGTTATTCGAACAGAAGAAGCAGATACTGCATGGTTTAAAATCAAGAAGGGAGTGTGTCACGGTTGTAACCTTTCACCATACTTATTCAGTTTTTATGCTGAGCAAATAATCCAAAAAGCTGAACTATATGAAGAAGACTCTGATATCAGGATTGGAGGAAGACTCATTAACCACCTGTTAACAGATGACACAACTTTGCTTGCTGACAGTGAGGATGACTTACTTGAAACACTTGCTGATGAAGAGTGAGGAGTGTAGTCTGCAGTGTAGATTACATCTCAATATAAAGAAAACAAAAGTCCTCACAACTGGACCAATAATCAACATCATGATAAATGGAGAAAAGATTGAAGTTGTCAAAGACTTTGTATTACTTGGTTCTACAATGAATGCCAATCGAAGAAGTAGTCAAGATATCAGATGACGTATTTCATTGGACAAATTTTCTGCAAAGGACCTCTTTCAAGTGCTGAAGAGCAAAGATGTCTCTTTGAAGGCTAAGGTGCACCTAACCCAAGTCATGGTAATTTCAATTGTCTCTTATGCATGTGAGATCTGGAAGATGAATGAGGAAGACCGAAGAAGAGTTGATGCTTTTGAGTTGTGGTGTTGGTGAAGAATATTAAGAGTACTATGGACTGATAAAAGAATTAACAAATCTGTCCTGGAAGAAATGCAGCTGAAATGCTCCTTGAAAGCAAGAATGGCCAGACTTCATCTCACTTGGTTATGTTGTCAGAGGAACCATTCCCTGGAGAAAGATATCACACTTGGTAAGATGGAGGGTCAACAAAAAAGGGGAAGACCCTCAACAAGATGGATTGACATAATGGCTGGAATGATGGACTCAGGTATAACAGGGATTGTGGAGGTGGCACAGGACCAGCCAGTGTTTTACTCTGTTGTACATAGGATTGCTATGAGGAGGAGAGGACTCAACGGCACCTAACAACACATATAGCATAGAAAATTAAGTTACCCATAAAGGATCTGTAAGCAGCAATACTTTTAGAGCCCATTGGATTTGTGGTCATGCTTTAACAATCTTGCAATCCTAAAAGACTACCTATTTCTTGTTATAAAATCAAGAGGGACTGTATACCCATGATCTTAGAGAGAGGAAGTCTCATTTTTATATTGAACTGCAAAGTGCATAAATAATGGAGGTATGATGCTCTGGAAGAATGTAAGAAATAGTAGAATAGAAGAAAAATAATAACATGATGATTTGCATCCCAGGAAGTTCAATAGGTAATTAAAGGTTGTGTCAGCTTTTTTTTTTTTTTTAAATCACATAGTGAATGTAGTGTCTGTAATACTAAAAACAAAACAAAACAAAAACTCTAGTAGTAGTTTTGGAAGATTAATTTCTCTCTTTAAACTTAAAATAAAGGGAATAACAGCATAGTTTTTATTAAACTGTGGCCCAAAGACCACCATCCATAGAATTACTTGGGATTCGTGTTTAAAAGGTGCAGATTCCCAGGCCTTGCCCCAGCTTTACTGATTCTGAATCTCTGCATGAGGCCTAGGAATATGCATTTATCAAAACTTTAATAATACTTGTGCATATTAAAGTTTGAAAAACTCTGCTAGAGATATTGTTTTGGTTACCTAGTGCTGCTCTGACAGGAATATACCACAAATGGGATGGCTTTAACAAACAGGAGTTTATTCTTTTACAATTTGGAAGCTTTAAGCCCAAATTGAAAGTACCAGGCTCTAGGGGCTTGGTGAAAGTGCTTCAAACTTGGGATTTAGCTCTGCCTCCTGCTCCCAGCCCACTGGAGCTAGAGGCTTTTCTTCACTCAAGACAGCTGCTGGCTGCTGAGACTGACAAGCCCAAAGTTGACAAGCAGAAAGGCACAGTCCCGATGCCATTAATTCAATTCCATTGAAAGTCCCAAGATCAGAGAACATGGCAGACCACTGAAGAATGACACAGTTACATCCAGGGTTCAAAGCATACCATAAGCTAGAGACCATGCCCAATGCTGCTTCTTATATACAGGAAGCAGATCACACCTCTAAAGCAGCTATTCAGCTTCTTGTGGTAGATTCCACCATGGTGTTGATTGCCAGTCTCATCATGGGGAATAACTACCACCAGCTGCCCAGCCACTCAACCAGGCCCAGCCAAGTTGACACACAACCTTAACCAACACAGATATTACTTACCAAAACAATCAACTACAGAAACTGACTTATAAGATATGACAGTATCAACATTAGCCCATTTATATTGCTCCCATATACTCATCAATGAATGTATTAGTTCAACCAAAGTTTCTTGAGCACTTATTAAATTTTGTATTTGGCATTTTAAGATGATGCAAATGTTCCCTGCTGTCCTGCTTCTTGCTAAGGAGACAGTTTAAATTAGAGCCATAAGTGAGATAATGGAGATGTGCACAAGGCAGAAGGAGCTCTGGTGGTGTAGTGGTTAAGACAACTGATTGGTTACCAAAAGGTCAGTGGTTTGAATCCACCATCTGCTCTGCAGAAGAAAGATGAGGCAGTCTGCTTCCATAAAGATTTAAAGCCTTAGAAAATCATTGGGGATTGTTATGAGTCGGAATAGATGGCAGTGGGAGTGAGAGCACAAGGCAGACCTGGACCCAGAGTGGTGGAGGAGAAAGAACAGATGTCAGCTTGGTGGAGGAGGATGCACACTCTCCAGTGAAAAACAAGATAGATTTGGAGAAAACTAAAGACAGAGGAACCAATCAGGAGATCACTACCATGCTTAAGGAGACATACGGGCAGAGAGTATAGACTAGAGCCTCAAGGCAAGCTTAAGCCAAGACGCTGGGCCAAATGGAAGGTCAGGAATACTGCACCTCTTCCCAGGAGCCCAGATCTTCGTACTGATGGGAGGCAGCCATCAAAACTCGGGAAGACATGAGTCTTCACAATGGTTCTGGGACCTACACAATTCAGCACTGGAGACTGTGACTCAATTCACATCCCAGTGGGAGCCCCTGTTGCCTACCTTGCCTCTTCCAGGACATCTCAGCAATAGGAAGGGCTTCAGTTGTACCGAGAGCTATCTTACCTTCTTCAAGGAGTTGTGGAAGGCAGGGGCGAGGTTGCCTGAGCTTGGCTCACAAAAGGGCTTATATTCATCTTGATAAAATATTTATTACCCAAGGGAGGGCAGCCAGGATCCCTCATTTTGCTCAAGTGTGCAGCCCTTCTCTTTGTCCTTTTGCAGTTCTTCTGCTTTGTGACCTGGGGATGCAGCAGTGAAGTCCTAGAGTATTCGGATTATTTGGGGCTATGCGA
>NW_006921688.1:133536-135047 GCF_000298275.1 Orycteropus afer afer | reverse complement strand
AAGGCCAATTTTTTCAGACGTCTGAACCAGGATAAAATCAGGACAATTTTGATCGAGAATAGCAATTAAGCCTTTTAAAAGTCTGTTTAGATTTGAGGTGTAATGGCCTACAGTGTAATAACAACCTAAAGATTTAAAAACACAAATGATTAAAGCCCGGAATATTTTCCAAGGGATGCGAAAACGAAAGGTATTGAGGAGGATAGTGGGAAATAAAATAAACAGATCAAAATGTTATTCTAAACTGCCTTCAGGTTTACCGTAGTTTCCTAGGGCTGCCAGAACAATATACCACAAAGCAGGTGGCTTTAAAGAACAGCATTTCTTTTCTCTCAGTTCTACAGGATAGCAAGCTGAATTCTGGGCACAGGCAGGGCTACGTTCTCATTCTGTCAGCTCTACAGAATGATCCTTCCTTGACTCAGTTTCTGAAAGTGTTTCTTGATTTGTAGACAGGTCCTCATGTGATATCTTCCTCCTGTGTCTGTGACGCTGTTTACCCATCCTCACCTTTTATAAGATACCACTCAGAAGAGAAAGGATTAGGACCCACCCTACTCCTGTACGACCTCATTAAATTAACTGATAATAAAAGAAAAACCTTTTTTCCAGAGCAGCTCGTATTTGCAGGCATAGATGTTAGGATTTCAACATATCTCTGGTTGTTGTTGATGTTAGGTGCCAACCACTCAGTTTGGTTCATAACGACCGTACGTGCAACAGAACAAAACACTGCCAGTCCTACACCATTCTCATATCCTTGCCATGCTCGAGCCCATTGTCACCACTGTGTCAGTCTATCTCCTTGAGGGTCTTCCTCTTTTTCACTGACCCTCTACCAAGCAGGGTATTCTTATCCAGGGACTGATTCCTTCTGACAACATGACCAAAGTATGAGAGATTAAGTCTGGCCATTCTTGCTTCTAAGCAGCATTCTGGCTGTACTTTCTCTAAGACAGATTTGTTCATTCTCCTAGCAGTCTATGGTACATTCAATATTCTTTGCCAAAACCACGATTCAAATGCATCAATTTGTCTGAAGACTTCTTTATTTATTGTCCAGCTCTCAAATGCTTATTGTTTTGGTTCTCTAGTGCTGCTCTAATAGAAACCACCACAAGCCAGTGGCTTTAACAAACAGGGATTTATTCTATTACAGTTTGGGAGGCTAGAAGTCTGAGTTCAGAGTGCCAACCTTAAAGGATGGGTGAAAACCCATCAACCTTGGGCATCAGCTCTGCCTCTTGCTCCTGGCCCACTGGAGCTGGAGGTGTCACTTAACTTAGGCAGCGGCTGGCTGCTGAGGCTGACAAATCCAAGGTCAACAAGTGGCACAGTCCCAAGATTATCAAGCAACATGGCAGGCCACTAGTTCAAGTCGAGAGACAGTCCCAAGATCAGCACATAACATGACAGACTGCTGAATGAAGACTTGGCTACATGCAGGGTCCAAGTGTGCCAAAAAGCTTAGAGACCTTTCTCAAAACTTCTTCTCAAGTACTGGAAGTACA
>NW_006921688.1:130724-131341 GCF_000298275.1 Orycteropus afer afer | reverse complement strand
AGTATTAACTGGTCTTCCTTATAGGCATATGGATATCATCCTATTACCTACAACATTGTACTTCAGGATCCATTCTGAAATATTCTTTTTGAGGATGAATGTGACACCATTCTTTTTCAATTTGTCATTCTAGCATATGGACTATATGATTGTCTAATATCAAAATGGCCAATACCACTCTATTGAAACTCACTAGTGCCTAGGGTACGGATCTTCATGCATTCCATTTCATTTTTGACCACTTCCAATTTTTCTAGCTTCATAATTTGTAATTCTGTGTTCCAATTATTAATGGATATTTGCAGATGTTTCTTCTCAATTTGAGTTGTATCATATTAGCAAATGAACATCCCAAAAGGTTTACTCCATCCACATTGTGGTAGTTAGGTTTGTTTGTCAACTTGGCTGGGTCTGGTTGAATGGATGGGCAGCTGGATATAGTATTCCCCATGATGAGACTGGTAATCTACTCCATGGTGGAATCTACTATGAGCAGCTAGGTAGCTGCCCTAGGAATGTGGTCTGCTTCCTGTATATAAGAAGAAGCCTTGGGGAATGGTCTCTAACTTATGGAATGCTTGGACCCTGCACATAGCCGTGTGATTGTTCCATAGCCT
>NW_006921688.1:100776-110888 GCF_000298275.1 Orycteropus afer afer | reverse complement strand
GTTTAATAAAACATTCTAATTGATGGTTAAGTCAATGTTCTGTCTCAGCTGCGGCCTGCCTTTACCCTTATCTCAAGGTAACAAGTTTTACACTTTTAGAATTTACAAAGAGTTAACAGGAATAAAGTGAAAATTTCAGTGAATGGTGTTTAATTTGTGGGAGTCAGGAAATCATAACTGAGACTTGATTAACTGGTGTTTTCTTCACCTCGGTTATAGAGTTATGACCTAGCTGCAGGCTCCATCTTAACCTTGTCAATTCTAATCCTATTTCCTAGGCTCCAGGGAATAGTTTAAGGCGACATTCTTTTCAACCTAAGCTAATTAAACATGATTTCCAGACACCTTCAACAAACAATGTCTCATCCTAGCTAGAAATCCTTGCTCTTGCTGTCTTTGTGTTACAAGTAGTTAAACTTTTGCAGAGGCTGAATTGACTCTTTAGAACAGTAGAAATTAAATTTTCAGTTTAATTTAGAAAGGAGTTTTAATTTAGACTTGGGGTCACCTCATGTCAGCTATGCCAGTACCCAAGTTTTAAGGTTCACATATCCAGTTCAAACCACCAATTTCTGGCTAGTAGTTGAATGCTTAACTGTTCATGCCATCTGGGGAATACTATCTTATTAGTGGCCTTTCTGTATTACTGTGTTCTTATCACTGCCACTTTTTTTGTTTCGTTTTCTTACCAGCACCTCCAAGAATCTGTGAACTTTCTCTCCAGGAGGATACCCATATATTCATAAGGTATTTTATGGGGTTCAAAGATATCCCAAAACCCACAAATAAACCTTTTTCTCAGGTTAAGTTCGTTCAGGAGCCAAGACATTAACATATAAAGATATCATCACGGGAGTCACCTGAGTACTCACAGTGCTCTATGGCATTCTATTTGGGAGAAAGAATACAATAGATCTAGAAGACAGGGTGATGCAGACCTGGCAGGGCTTCTTTCTGTTGTACCTGAGGTTGCCATGAGGGTACTAAGGGGAGTGGCTGTCTCTAAAGTTAAGTGACAAAGAGTTGGATCTCGGATGACCACTCACAAATTTTTAAGACCCCAGACACTACTCACTAAAGTAGGATGTAGAACATTATCTTTATGAACTACGTTGTGCCAAGTGGCATAGATGGGCCATGAACCTATCCTTTGCTTTCAAGCCCATGAGGTGTTTGGGTTGAATAAGTTTCCATGACTGTGCCCCTTGTGTGCTCTGTTGTCTATATTAATATACATGCAGCATCTACAACTATATTTAGAAATAGCCACAACCAAACCTGTATTTGCACGTGGGTGTGTTCTCCCTTACACCTTCCCACACCTTTTTAGCATATGTAGTTCTGGTGGTGTAGTGCCTAAGGCATGTGATTGCTAATCAGAAGGCTGAAGGTTCAAACCCACCAGCCACTCCTCAGAAGGAAGGTTGGGCTATCTACTTCTGTAGTGATACTGCCTCGGAAACCCAAGGAGGGGTCGCTGTGAGTTGGTTTCAACTCAACAGCAGTGAGTAGTATCTATTCATAAATTATTGCTTGTTAATACTATTGTTGTAGCATTGTCTATGTTATAGTAATTACTGCAGTTGCTCCTTATACAAATGGCCTGACAGCAGTGTCACCTGACCTCCTCTAACCACCAATGGAGGGAGAATCATTATCAGCATCAGCAGCCCAAGGCTAATTCCTATAGGGTGGAGGACAGACACAACTGTCTCTCCAACCCTTTTACTAATTCTGACTCCAGCAATCCTTCCCTTGGCACTCTACTTGTCAGCTGCATTTGATAGTTTGTTGTAATGGCTACACAGAACTTACAGACCATACTCATGGGATTTATTAGGGAAGTAACAGGTTACAATTCAAGTTCTGGAACGCTCATACAGTTCTTTAATCAGGATAGCCTCTTTTCAACCATACTCATGGACAGTCCTCTCTCTGGCCCATGGCCCCTCAGCCCGGCCTCTGTCCTGCTCAGGCAAATATTACAAAGCTCTTTTAGCTCTGCTAATAAGTTCCCAAGGGCATCTCACTCCAGCAGTAAGCCTCGGCCAGAAGGTATTCAGCTGTCTCCTTCCATAGATCAGTGAGACTAGCTCTGCTGCCAAAGCCCAAAGACACTCCATCCTACCAACCACCTCCTGCCCAAAGACGCTCAGCTCTCTCACTCCATGGTCAGTACACCCACCACCCCATCTCTTGCTGGCCTCTTGATTTGGCTGCCTCTGCAGCCGCTGGTTCTCTGCCATCACTTCTTGCTATCTTGCATGGTCTCCAGTGTTATACCTCTCTCTCTCTTTCTCTGTCTCTCTGTCTCCTGGGTCCAGGAGGTTCCCAGTGCAGTGACTCCTTGGGTTCCAAGGATGCCCTCTGCTCTCATCTTTCCTTCTTTGTGGTAGTGAGGTCCCCCCCTGTCCTTTGGGAATGGCTCTCTTTTAAGCCTAGTGGGATATCAAAACTGACCAATCTTCTTGATAGAGCTCCATACACATTATTTGCATGGTCCCAGCCCCACAATGGTGCCATGTATCTTATTTACATTATTAAAAAACTATCCAATCCCATTGGTGGGTCACAAGTAGCTCATTTGCATAGTCTCACTCAGTCATTTGCTGGGAGTTGCAAAGATTATGATTAGAAGAGTTGTGTTAAGTAATTTACTGTACCACACCCTTTATTCTTGTGTTCCTCTCAGTATCTTACTTTGTTTTGGCCATGTCATGCTGACTGCCCCCATATTGTGTATTGCCTTTTTTTTTCACTGTTATTAACATGTGTCTTCTATTGAGTTAATAATTCTCCCTCCCTCTTTCACCCATCCCTCATAACCATCAAGGAATATTGTGTTTGTTGTTTGTTTCTTCTATGTGAAAACATTTGTTTGTTTGTTTGTTAGATCTAATACTGGTCTTATGCAATATTTGTACTTTTGTGATTGACTTATTTCCCTCAGCATAAAGTCCTCAGATCATCCATGTTATGAAATGTTTCATGGATTTGTCATTATTCTTTATGATTGCATATTATTCTATTGTGTATATGTACCACAATTTGTTTATTCATTCATCCATTGATGGACACTTAGGTTGTTTTCATCTTTTTACTATTGTGAATAGTGCTGCAATGAACATGGGTGTGCATATGTCTATTTGTGTCACAGCTCTTATTTCTTTACGGTATATACTAGGAGTGGGATTGCTGGATCGTATGTTGTTGCATGTTGTTGAGTTGGCTCCAACTCATAGAACCCTATGTTCAACAGAATGAAATGCTGTCTGGTCATGAATCATTCTCACAATCCTTGCCATACCTCATCCCCATTGTTGTAGCCACTATGTACAATGTTTCAGGGCTATTCATAAAGTTTTCCAGTACTATATCAGACAGTGTTTCACTGCTATACATAAGTTTTCACTGGCCAAATCTTTGAGAAGCAGATGACCTCTTCATTCTTCTGAGTCTGTCTTAGTCTGGAAGCTCTGCTGAAACCTGTCCAATATGGATGACCCTGCTCATATTTGAAATATCAGTGGCATAGCCTCCAGCCTAACAGCAACATGCTAGCTACCAAAGTGATATGACAAACTGATAGTATATATATTCCTAGCTTTTTAAGGAAGTACTGCACCATTTTCAATAGTGGTTGTACTATTTTACATTCCCACTAGCAGTGTATAAGAGTTCCAACTCCCCATAAACTTCACCAACATTTGTTATTTTCTGTTTTGCTTTTTTTAAAAAATTGAAAATATGGAACACTTCATGAATTTACATGTCATCGTTGCAAAGGGACCATGCTCATCTTCTCAGTATCTTTCCAATTTTAGTATATGTGATGCTGAAGCGAGCACAAGAATTAAATTTACATATATATTTATTTCCTTTCACAATGCCTATAAATTGCTGTTCTGGTTACCTAGTGCCACTCTGACAAGAATATACCACAAATGGGATGCTTGAACCAACAGGAGTTTATTCTCTCACAGTTTGGAGGCTTTAAGTCCAAGATCAAAATGTCAGGCTCTAGGGGCTGTGTGAAAGCCCCTCAACCTTGGGCTTTAGCTCTGCCTCCTGCTCCCAGCCCACTGAAGCTAGAGGCATCTCTTCACTCAAACAGCTACTGTTTGTTGAAGCTAACAAGCCCAAGGTCAACAAATAAAATAGCACAATCCTAATCTTACGAACCACATGGCAGGCCATTAATTCAAGTCTATTATAAGTCCCAAGGTCAGCAGAGCATAGTAGGCTGCTGAACAATGACACGGCTACATACAGGGTCCAAGCATGCCATAAGCTAGAGACCACAGTCCCACATATATAAGCTGTCAGTCCCACAGCTACTGCTTATATACAGGAAGCAGACCATATTCTCATAGCAAACCCCAGCTGCTTGTGGTAGATCCAACCATGGAGTTGATTGCCAGTCTCCTCATTACCACCAGCTGCCCAGACACTCAACCAGGCCTAGCCAAGTTGACACACAACTTTAACCACCACAATTGCCATGTAAATAGTAGAAAACCAAAAGATGTGTAAAGATTATTTTCTGATTTTTATGTAGATAGGTAGGGGGAATAAGAAACATTGTAGACCTTAATAGAAAAAAAAGCGGAAAAAAAAAGTTTGCTTTACATTGAGGATAGTAAGGGGTTGTTTCATAATTCCAAATAGCAGTATGCTAAAAAATATAAAACAACATTTCCATAATTTATTATTTAAAAAAAAAAAAAAAAGAATTAGGGAAATCTGGTGGCATAGTGCCTAAGGCATTTGACTGCTAACCAGAAGGATTTTATCACTCTTCTGATTGAATGCAAACATACTCAAAGTATAAGGTCCTAATTGCCTCTAAAGTTAGATTTTTGGCTTCTTCCTTTAAAATAACATTAAGCACTAGAATTATTAATGTTCAGTGATTCTTACTGACTTAGAAGTGCACAGAAGCAAAGAGAAAGTTAAGCTAGCACAACAGCACTATCTGTATTAGTCTGGCTTCTAATCTCCGCAAATCTGTATTTCATTCTGAAACTCATTTTGTGTCTACAATATTTCAGATAAAACAAATCCTTTTTAAAAATTGATCTTTAATTTAAGGTTGTGTCCTTTTAACTTGAGAAAGATAATATTTTCACTCCTCTGAGAATATTTTCCTTTCTGGGCCCTGGACAATATCATTGCATTCATTTTGAAAAGAAAAAATATTTTATCTGATACTTGAGTACATGCATGTATTCATGGAATTCAATATTCTAGGTAAGAAAAGACCAGGAGGATACAATAGGAAAGCATACATGTGTGTGTGTGTGTGTGTGTGTGTGTAAATTTGGTGTTGCTGGGTGCTGTCAGTTCCGACCCATAGCAAAACCCATGCAACACAGTATGACTGCTTGCCTTTAAGAAAGCAGATTACCAGGTATTTCTCCCATGGAACTGCTGGTTGGTTTTGAACCACCAACCTTCAGTGAGCAGCTGAGTACCTATACCCTGAGTAACTATTGTGCCACCAGGGCTCTATAAACACACACACACACATGTGGGTATTTTGTATGTACACATACAGATATACATACATATGTGTATCTATGTATATACAAAGGAGCTCTGGTAGTGCTGTTAAAAGCATTCAGTTGCTAACCTAAAAGTTGGTGGTGTGAACCCACCAGCCACTCCATGGGAGAAAGATGAGGCAGTCTGCTTCTGTGAAGATTTACAGCCTTGAAAACCCTATGGGGCAATTCTACTCTGCCCTATAGGTTCACTATGAGTTGGAATTGACTTGATGATGGCAGTGGGTTTAGTTTTGCTTTTTATATGTATACATACACACTAATACACATCCATTTCAATTATTATGAAACATATCAAATATGCATAAAGGTAGAGAGAATAGAATAACTACCCTCCATTCACACAGCAGCTAGATTCAACAGGGGTCACATTTTTCTATACTTGCTTTCTATTTTCTATTTTTTCCAGAACACTTTAAGATATGTCGTAAATGTTTTATTTCATCTGTAAGTGCTTCAGTGTACATCTCTAAAAACATATGGATATTTACTTCCATAACCACAATGCCATTATCACCTCTAACACAGTTAGTAATAATGTTTGCTATGATGCAATATCCAGCACATTTTCAAATTTTTTCAAGTATCTAAACTGTGGGGGGGTGGTTTGGATAGATTTATACATTTCATTCAATTGCAATGATTTAAGTGACATTAAGACATTCTCATTTAAACATTTAATCCAGAGCAATATCCTCTACCTGCTTTATATTCCATGTTATAAACTTGTTGAAAAAATTAAGTCAGTTTCCTACAGAATGTCTCACAGTTTGGATTCGTCATTTTGCTTTTCCAAGGTTGTACTTAATTTCTCACACTGTCCTCCATAATTCCTGAAAACTAGCTAGAGGCTTGATTAAACTCAGGTATGTTACTTGCTATGCAAAAAATAAATGATATTTGTAGTGGATTAAATTGTGTCCCCCCAAAAGATATGTTGGCATCCTAACTCCTGTACATGTGAATGTGATGTTTTTTGGGGAAATGAACTCTTTCTTTGAAAGGAAGTCTTTGGGAATATTATTAGTTATTTCATACCAGAGTAGTGTGGGTCCTGATCCTAATCCTTTCTGAGTGGTGTCTTATAAAAGGAGAGAATAGACGTGGTCACAGAGTCACACAGAGGAGTAAGGCACCGCTTGAGGATGGAGGCACATGCATCAGTAAGAAGCAAGGGAACACCAATGATTGTCGGTCACACCAGCAGCCAGGAGAGAGTTATGGAAGTTCTCCTCAAAGCCCTCAGCAGGAATGACGGCCCAAACTCTGAATTTGGACTTCCAGACTCTAGAACTAAGAGGAAATAAATGTCTGTTCTTTAAAGCCACTCGCTTTATGGTATTTCATTCTTGTAGCCCTAGGAAACCAAGACAGTGTTTTAAGCATCTTTTCCTTTAGCAAAATACTTTAATAAAAGTCCAGATATAATCCTAGTCCTGCTGGTTGTATGCTCAAATACCCAGCATATGCAAAATGCTTTCTGGTACGTTCATCTTTTGCAGAAGTTCCTTCTGAATAAATACAAGGATTTGGAACACTGTGGCACTGCCAGCTACAGAGCATTCATGGACAAACTCTGAAGGTCTGAAAAGTCCTTATGTAAAAGTTATCAGCCCTGAATAGCTGGGATGTAAGAACCAAACTCCTAGAAAATATTAGAAGTAATGAAGTATATCAATTTCCCAGGGCTTCCATATCACACACTGGGTGGCCTAAAACAATAAAGTTATTCTTTCACAGTTACACAGGCTGGAAGTCTGAAATCAAGGTGTCGGCAGGGCCATGCTCTCTCTGAAGGCTCTAGGAGAGGATCTTCCTAGGTTTGGGTGGAGCCAGGAATCCTTGGAGTTCCTTGGCATTGGCAGCATACCTCCAATTTCTTCCTCAGTTTTCACATGACCACCTTCCTTCTGTGTGTATCTCTGTGTCCCCTGGCCTCTGAGTCTCTGTGTCTTTGTTTTTGCTTCTTATAAGGACACTGTTTTTTAGATCAGGGCCCACCCAAATCCAACATGATGTCATCTTAATTAATTACATTTGCACAAAACATTTACGAAATGAGGGCATATTCTGAGATTTCAGATGAAATGAATTTGGGGAGGATGTTATTCAGGTCCTAAGGTATTTGACTGCTAACCAGAAGGCTGAAGGTTCAAACTCACCAGCCACTCTTCAGAAGGAATACTGGGTATCTATTTCCATAGAAATAATGCCTCAGAAACCCAAGAAGGGGTCACTATGAGTCAGAAAACAACTTGACAGCAGTGAATATGGTTGTTTTGGTTTTTATTATTTAAGGCTAACACTTACTCACTTATTTGTAGTTTGGCTGCTCTTTGCAAGTCTTAATAACTTTAATTCTTTAGAGTTTGCTAAATAAAGTAGGTTCTTTGGAAAGCACATTCAGTTAAAAGAATTATTCATTCACTTAGTCAGCCAAGTGTTCATTCATTAAAAATCCTTGAATGTCCACTTGGTGCCACGCAATGGATCAAAGACAAAAAAATCTTTAAAATGTTTTTCAATTCAGTTAAAAGTATTCAGTGTTTAGTGTGTGTGTGTGTTATATATTTTACAAAGAGACTGAGTGAGGCTTTACTAGAATACACAGAAGAGTGAGACATAGCTCAAAGCCCTCCAATGTCATAATGTAGCAGTGGGGACAAGCATACACAACTATGTCACTCAATAAGGTTATGCTGGAAGAGACGGGTAAACAGAGACGCCCAAGATTGTTTCTAACTGAAAACTCTGGACCTTTCAATTGGTTAAGATCCACTTTGGACTGCCATATAATGTTAGAAGTAAATGAGTTAATAAATGCTTGTTTTGTTTTTTATTGTTGTTGTTTTTCTTATGTCTTAAAAAGTTTGATTTGGAGTTCCGGTAAGATAGCAGAATAGGCATACAAACTACACAGACCCTCTTCAACTAAGAAAATGTGAACCAAAGAACAGATACAGAAAATAATCCTGGAGTCCTGAGCTTTGAAAGAAAGGATACAGAAGTGGACTAAACTCCAAATAGTAGAAGAATCTGCATGAAAACACCAAAAAAGGAGACATGGAGCTGCAGTTTGTCAGCAATCCTGACGGCACAGCTTGGATATTGCCAAGTGGTGTTAGGACCTAAGAATTAACTTAAAAATTAGCCCTGCTAGCCAAGAGCTGCATGGAGGACTGCACTGGTGGCTGGTGAATAAAAGGAGACACACGAAGAGGGAGAGAGTTTGAGCTGTGGACTTTTGCCTCGCTGGACGGTGCAGCCATTTTGAATGTTTACAAGCAGTTCAACCATTTTTTTTTTCAATTGTGCTTTAGGTGCAAGTTTACAGAGCAGAGTTTGTTTTACATTCAACATTTTGTGTGCATTTGATTTCACTAACCAATTGTCATCCCCAACTTTACCCATCTCCTCACCTCTCTTCCCAGTAAAAAATTTTACTTCTGAATAAAATTTCCATTTTGGATATTTAAAGTGACAGCCTTCTCTCAGATTCCAGGTGCCTAAGAATAAGTTCCCCTTGCCAGGAACCACAAGGATATTCCAGATGTGAATGACTTAGAAAGGTTCTAATTTACAGCTTTTCCACTCTTCCCTGTTCCTGGTTCCCCCCCCCCCTTTTTTTTTCTTTCTCATGGTTAACTTCATTCCTTGTTTTTCTTTATGAAGTTTTCTAATTTTTCCCTCATTATTCTCCTATTTTACCTTTTTTCTCTTATTGCCCCCTCCCCAGATATTGTGGGGTTTATTATTATTTTTTTAATTGTTATTCTTGTTTTTCTTTCTTTTCTTCTTCTTCTTTTTTTTTTTTTTGGTGATTGTTCTAGTGTATTTGTATAGTGTGTTTTTTGTCTGCTTGCTTTTACTTTTTTGATGGTTTTTTGATCTTTGTTTTTGTCTAACGAAGTAGGAGACAGCAGCTGTGCCCATATGATGCAACCACACCCACACCTCCTGCAGCTCAACTTACTGAGTGAGAGCCACCACTTCCTTGTCCACCAACTGGCCAAAAATAAATGATCACCAAGAAGAGCCTGACTCACACTTAACTGCTCTTCACAAACAGCAGAGATCTAAATACAACAATTTCACAATGTCTCAAAGACAACAGACCATCACTGCCCATACAAAGAAGCAAGATAAAGTGGTAGAAACAAGAAAGCAAGATACAGACCCAGAACACATCCTTGAGGAAGAAGTAGTATTAGAAATCCCTGATAAGGAATTCAAAAGAATTATATTTAGGTACCTTCAAAGGACTGAGAGATATATCAAGGAAAAAACTGACAAAATTAAGGAAAACACAGACAAAACCCTACAACAATTCTGGAAGAAAATACAAGAACAAATGACAAAATGAATGAAAATTAGAAATGACACAAAATCTGCAGGTAGAAATCCAGAAGATTAATACTAAATTCTCAGAAATAGATAACATATCAAAAGGGCAAAAGGAGTAGAATCAAATCAATGGAAAACAGAATTAAGGAGATTGAAGAAAAATACCTGAATACTTCTTTGGAAAGGGATCAATCAGAAAAAAGA
>NW_006921688.1:100132-100676 GCF_000298275.1 Orycteropus afer afer | reverse complement strand
ATTCCCATTCTTCTCAATGTTATCCAGGATTTTTTATGATCCATATAATCGAATGCTTTTGCACAATCAATAAAATACAGTAAACATCTTTCTGGTATTCTTTGCTTTCAGCCAAGATTTATCTGACATCAGCAGTGATATCTTTCATTCCACGTCTTCTTCTGAATCCAGCTTGTATTTCTGGAAGTTCTCTTTCAATACACTGCTGAAACCTTTTTTCAATTATCGTCAGTGAGATTTTACTTGTGTGTGATATTAATGATGTTGTTCAATAATTTCCACATTCTGTGGAAATCAGCTTTCTGTGGAGTGGGTACAAATACAGACTTTTCCAGTCAGTTGGCGAGGTAGCTGTCTTCCCAATTTCTTGGCATAGACAAGTGAGTGCTTCCAGTATATTATTCATTTGTTGAAAGATCTCAGTGGGTATTCCGTCAACTCCTGGAGCTTTATTCTTTGGCAATTCCTTCGGTGCAGCTTCGACTTCTTCCTTCAATACCATTGGTTCTTGATCATAGGCCACCTCCATAATGGATGAGCATAG
>NW_006921688.1:92767-99047 GCF_000298275.1 Orycteropus afer afer | reverse complement strand
CAGTCCATTTCAGCTCACTAATGCCTAGGATGTTGATCTTTATGAGTTCCATTTCACTTTTGACAACTTCCAATTCTCCTAGATTCATACTTTGTACATTCCATATGCCAATTATTAATAGATGTTTGCAGTTGTTTCTTCCCATTTTGAGTCATGCCATATCAGTAAATCGAAGTCCAGAAAACTTTACTCTATCCGTATTATTAAGGTCAGCTCTACTCTGAGGAGGTAGCTCTTCCCCAGTCATATTTTGAGTGCCTTCTAACCTGAGGGGCTCATCTTCCACTGCTATTATCAGATAATATTTCAGGGCTATTCATAATGTCTTCTTATAATGTATCAGACAGTATTTTACTGCCATTCATAAGGTTCTCCTTGGCCAATTCTTTAAGAAGTTGATGGCCCCTTCCTTCTTCTGAATCTGTCTTAGTCTGGAAGCTCTGCTGAAACCTGTCCACCATGGGTGACCCTGCTGGTATTTGAAATACTGATAGCATAGTGTCCAGCCTCACAGCAATGCACAAGCCACCATCGTACAACAAACTGACAGATGAGTGGTGAGAAGCCTGACAAGGAACTTAAAAATTTTTGAATAAAGAGAACTTCAGAGTATTAAAGAAAGACAGATGCAAAGTCTCAGATCTCCATTTTGGGTCTAATACAGAACTGCTAGGGCTTAGAAACAGGCCTGGCTAGACATCCTGATAAAGTCAGGCAAAGATAGTTATAAGCTCAGCTCACAGTATCTCCATTTCACTCCCATTAGCTGGTACTATGCAGCACTGAATTTGAGCAATCAGATTTTAGACCTCCTGACTTCTAGCATAATATGACAAATGGAGCCTTAAATAGATCAGAAGGCATGTGTTTGAGACCTGGCTCAGCCACTTATTGGATAGCTGAACATGGGATGGTCACTTCACTTCTCTGAGCCTACTTTATTTGTGTACAATGTGGGGTTTAGAATATTTTAAAAGGCTGTTGTGACAATCAGATGAGACCACAAAAGTGAAAGAACTCTGAAAGCAAATTACCACAATTCATCTTCTTTAAAGTATGCTTTAGAGTTTTTTTTTTCTTTTCAAATGAAAGATTTTATTGTTAGTTTTTGTGTGTGGAAGGTTCTCCAATGGAGTTAAACTAAAATAAACACAGACTTGTGCCTTCAACTGATTTTAGGGTAAAGGGCATCGATGTAGGCGGTGTTGATGAGGTTGTATGGACTACAGGTGTCACAGATGTGTGAAATCCTCTAGAAGTGGCAATGGGCTAACAAGTTTGGAATACCAGCTTAACCTCTTTCAAATAAGGGAGCTATGTCCTATAAAGCTCGAGCTCGAAATCTGAAGGCAAGCATGTTGTGAGGGAAGAATAAGTAGATAAATTTGGTGAAAGAGTATATCTGACTATAGTGAAAGCCAGAGGAGGGGCAGTAGAGTTAGGATTTTGGAAGCTGTTGATGGTCTCTGGGCGTGGACCACTCTTTCTCTTAGGCATATTTCAGAATCAGCTGTGGAACTGTAAACGTGTTGATGCCTGAGTTCCAGCCTTGTTGTTGTTGTTGTTATGTGCCGTTGAGTCAGCCCCGACTCATAGCGACCCCTCCTTGGGTTTCCGAGGCAGTGTCACTACGGAAGTAGGATTGCCCACTTAGAAAGTCTTATTTAATTGGTCTGGGATTTGTGATGCTCCCCAAGTGATTGCAGTGTGCAGCCAGGCTGAGAACGGCTGAAGCGGAGCAGCGCTCCTCTCTCTGCGTCTGGGGTGGAGCCTGAGACGCTGCGTCCCTGACACGCTCCCTAACAACCCTGTCTCTGGCTACCGGAAAGGCGTGTGTGGTAAAATTCGAAAAGTGCTATGATGATGATGACATCCAGGAGTGCTAACTTTTCCTGAATGTCAAATACCTGGTGGGTGCCGTGCTGAGGGCTTCCAAGGTTAACTTGTTAAAATCCTTCAAACAACCCTGATTTTATACAGGAGGGAATGGAGGGTTAAAATCTTGGGTCTCTTAAGTTTAGAAATCTAGCAAATGCATCTGGATTCTGGCTGCCTGAGTCCGTGCTCTTAACAACCCAGTTATTCTGGTTCTAAAATGATCTGGGAGCTTAATTTTATAAGTCGGGCAGCGCTTAGGAGAGAAAATTTGACAGAAGGAAGCAAAGCTGGATGTGCTGCAATAACAGTGCAGATATAAATGAGGTGAAAACTTCCACCTGGGTTATGGCTTTCCACTCTGGGAGCAACAGGGAGGAGGGGCCTGGGAACTGCCGCAGAGAAAACATGGGCTCTTTGTTCTGGTTGAGGCAGCCCACGGGCTGGGTTAAGCTCAGAGCACAGCTCAGAATTGGTTCATTCTGGTACAACCCCCTGCTGACAATTTGCATTTCCACCCCAGATATACTGAATCAGAATCTACATTTTAACAAGCTCTCCAGGTGATTTTTATAGGTACATAAGTAGAAATGCAAATTATCAACAAGGGTTTTTGAATCAGAATGAGCCACTTTGAAGCTCTGTTTTACGGCTATGGTTCTCACTTTGCCTGTTCATTAAATCACTTCAACAGCTTTTAAAAATCCCGATCGCTGGGTCACATCTCAAACCAGATAAATCAGACCTTTTGGGAGTAGGATCCTAGGTACTGGTATTTTCAAAAGCTTCCCAGGGATTTCAGTGGCTGCTGATTACTAGGTTTAGAGTGTAGGCTCCTGGGATGAAACTGAGGCCCCTCATGCAAAGACTTCAAATGTTCTACTTTCTGGGCAGCCTGTTCTAACATCTTGAAAGTACCATGGACTGCTAAAAGAGTGAACAAATTTGTCCTAGAAGAAGTGCAGCTGGAATGCTCCTTGGAAGTGAGAATGACCTGACTTCGTCTCACCTACTTTGGTCATGTTGTCAGAAGGGGCCATTCCCTGGAGAAGGATATCACGCTTGCTAAAGTGGAGGGTCAACAAACGAGGGGAAGGCCCTCAACAAGTTGGCTGCAGCAATGGGCTCAGGTATAGTGGGGATCATGAGGCTGGCACAGGACCGGGCAGTGTTTTGTTCAGTTGTACATAAGGTTGCTATGAGTCGCAGATGACTCAGAAGCATATAACAACAACTAACACACACACACACACACACACACACACATGTGAATATATATATGTGGTGTAGTACCTAAGGCATTTGACTGCTAACCAGAAGGCTGCCGGCTCAAACCCACCAGCCACTCCTTGGAAGGAAGGCTGAGCAATCTACTTCTGTTGTGATACCGTCTTGGAAACCCAAGGAGGGGTCACTATGTATCTGGACCAACTCGATGGCATTAAGTTTTTTTTTTTTTAAATAAATATATGTATGTATGTATATGTGTGTGTGTGTGTGTGTGTATACACCAAAACTCACTGCCATCAAGTCAATTTAGACTCACAGTGACCCCATTGGGTTTCCAAAGCTATAAATCTTTATTGAAGCCACTGCCCCATCTTTCTTCAGCAGATCAGTAGGTGGGTTCGAACCACTGACCTTTTGGTTAGCAGCCAAGAGCCCTAACCACTACACCACCTGCTGAGTAGAAGGAGGTGGTAAATGCAATGCAGACAGAACCTGTCACTCCCACATTCATGCTCCTGGCCATTTGGTACTCATGTCTGTTTTTTTTTTTTTTTTCTATTGTGATTTGGGTGAAGGTTTACAGAGCGAATTCACTTTCCATACAGCATCATGTCTGTGTTTTGAATTGCTTGTGAATTTGTAGAGCAGAGAACAAAGCCTGGTCCTCAGTAGGTAATTTACAACCAGCTACTTAATGAATTAAATATGGGCTGCTGGAATGATTTCTTTTAGAAGGGGCAGCACAAAGCTGGTCCCTATGAAACAGGATAAAAACGTCCCAAAATCCAACCTACCCACGCTGCTGTACCACTCCCTCATCTCTAACTTCAATTCCTCCTCCTCCCCTCAGTACTCTACCTCCTGTCTTAGGGCCCCCTATTTTGCAGTGAGATCTCACAGAACTCACAAGCTGCCAAGGAAATGGCTCACATGGTGGTAGGCTGGGAGGCTGGCAAGTCCCAAATTCATGGGTAGGTCCAGAGGAGTCTCTTCACTCACATGGTTGCAGGGGCTGGCACACCCAAACTGTCTGGTCACATGACCAGCTACTGTCTCATGTCCAGGAGTGAGAGGATGATGAACCAAATGCAGGAACAGAGCTGGTAAGTAAACTGCCAGAACATTCACATATATACCTCAAGGAAACTAAGGGTGGTGACTTGAGTCACACCCTCCAGCAAGGCAGGACTCAAGATACATCCCATCCTAAACAGGTATTAACAAACAAACAAACAAACAAACACTCAGAGCGACTCCTCCTTGTGTTTCCAAGGCGGTATCTCTAGGAAAGTAGCTTGCCCAATAGAGACTTGATTTTCAATACATCACAAAATGGAGGATGGATAAGAGGGCCATTTGAAGCCATTCACTGCATGCACGGGCTTAGATAATACAGGAGCCTTGGGGATTCTGATGGAACACAGATAAATGTAAGAGAAAAGTGTACTCAAGTCTTTCTGGAGGGGGAAGTATGAAGAATTAAACAGATGCTGTTGTTGGCACAGAGAATTCATCTCCCACACTGCCCCTAACAGCCCCACTCTTCTGCCTTTAGGGTTGCTGCCTAAAACTAACCCTTGTTGGGGGATACCAGTTTCAGTAAGAAGTTGGAGAGTAATAAAGAGAAGGAAAGAAACTCATTTCCTTAAGAACTGCCATTGTAGTTGTTGCTTAGTGCAGCTTTTGGCAGATTCTGATGGGGCTTCCTGGGCTGGGTGTGCTTTATCAGTTTGTTATAGAATCACTAGGAATAGTCAATCAATGCAACAGCACCTAACACGGATAACAACATACTAATGTCAGCCGTAATTCAAAGTAGGAAGAGAGGTTCTCCGTCCTCCACTCCCAAAAAAATACTTTTCTACAACTTGGGGGATTGCATTTTTTCTTTTCTTATTTATTTATTTATTTTTAAATTCAGTATTTCTAGTCATACTCATAGGGCACTCACATTCATTCGAATTGCTATCAGGTCAGTTACAACTCATGGTGACCCTGTGTGTGTCCGAGTAGAACTGTGGGTTTTCCAATGGCTGATTTTTCTGGAGTAGCTCACCAAGCCTTTCCCCTGAGGTGTTTGTAGGCAGACTCAAACCGAACTTCCAACCTTTCTGTTAGTCACTGAGCATGTTAAACATTTGCATCACCCAGACTTTACTCTTAGGGCAACGGTCCTCAAACCTAACTGTGTGGTAGAAACACCTAGAAAGCTTTTTAAAACCAGCAGAGTCTTAGGCACAATCCTCAGAGACTCATTCATTGGTTGGGAGTTTGCATTCAAACATCACTTGTATTTGTTTTTAAACTTCGGGGAAGCAGCCCAGTGAGAACACCTGCCTTAGAGAAGCACCGTGCTATTTTCACATTCTTAATTGTTAACTGATTAGTCTATAATCTGGGAGCTTGAGAGATTCCTACCAAACAATATTAGTCGGCTGGCTGTTTCCAACCACGTGGATTTAGTTCTACTGGAAGAAATATAGTCAGGAATCATTAGATTGACAGGGTCCCACCATGACTCCTGACTCCCAGCAATTTACTAAATATGGAAGGTGTCATGATACTATTCTGTACCATAACAGGTCTCAGGAAAGAAAAGAAGCTCAATTCTTTCTTTGCCAGATGTCACACAACAGACTTCAAGAAAGTAGCTGTTGAACTTTTTATTTAACATCTCTGCAAGGACCTTCAACATCTTTCTGAGCAAATACATGATTGCATTGGGCAGTGGTGTTGTAATAATTATCCTTTGCTATCTTCATGTTTCAATATGAAGGACATGATATTTGAGAAGGAATTAAATTCACCACTATTTCAAACTTTATTTGTAGTATCTTCAGAGGACCTGTGATTGTTTTAATTCACAAAATGCAAAACAAGGTTTTTTCACCTTTAACTGGCAATGCAAGAAAAGCTTATCTTTAATATTCAACAGTGGTTCAGGACTCTTTCTAGACTGTAAAGTAAGAAGGATCAGCTTGAAAAAAAGTTTTGTTTTTTTTTTAATTAAAAATACATAATGATGGTGCTTCTTAAGCTTTTGGTAAACATTTGGAGATAAAATGAAAACCTGTGGCATATTTCCTTGAAACCAACATCAATATGTCACAGGTTTTCATTTTATCTCCAAATGTTTACCAAAAGCTTAAGAAGCACCATCATTATGTATTTTTAA
>NW_006921688.1:91234-91846 GCF_000298275.1 Orycteropus afer afer | reverse complement strand
GATGGAGTTCCTGTGGGCCCAGAAGGTAGGTGGGAGTGGGGATGGCCACACCTCCATTCACCAAGTGGGTGTAGGGTGTAGTAACAAGAAGACTGTCGTACCTTTTCAGTCTTGCAGGTCCCGAGTGTCCTTGGGGTTGCTGGAAAGCAGAACGTGTTCTTTAGCCCCAGAATTCTGCGAAAGCACTGTCTCTTTGAATATCCAAAATAGTCAAGCCACTTTTTAAACCTTCAAAATGGCAGTGCCTTCCGAACTGGCAAAAGTCCACAGCTCAGCCCACCTTTCTCTTCACCTTCTCCGTTTGTTCCCCAACCACTGTGCACAGTCCTCTATGCAATTCCTGGCTAGCAGGGTGATGTTTAGGTTAATTCTTAAGTCCTATCACCACAGGAATCTGAGAGAGTGCTGTCTCTTTAAATATCCATAGTCAAGTTGCTTTTTAAACCTACAAAATGGCAGCACCTTCTGGACTGGCAAAAGTCCACATCTCAGCCCACCTTTCTCTTCACCTTCTCCACTTTTTCCCCAGCCACCATACACAGTCCTCCGTGCAGTCTCTGGCTAGCAGGGTGATTTTTAGGTTAATTCTTAGGTCCTACCACCACTCGGGAA
>NW_006921688.1:87044-91134 GCF_000298275.1 Orycteropus afer afer | reverse complement strand
GATACTGCCTCGGAAACCCAAGGAGGGGTCGCTATGAGTCGGGGCCGACTCGACGGCACATAACAACAACAACAACAACAACATATATATATATGGAGCTTGGTGGCAAAGTGGGTAAGGCATTTGGATGCTAACCAGAGGGTCAGAAGTTCAAACCCACTAGCTGATCCACAGGAGGAAGATGAGGCAATCTATTTCCATAAATATTTATAGCATTGGAAACCCTGTGGGAGTTGCTATAAGTTGGAATCACCTTGATGGCAAGGGTATATATCTTTTACTTTTAAGAATAAACCGCTTTATACATTATACATAAAGCTCTGCAGTATCATTACTTTAACATGCAAAAATACCAGAAAAATAAAATCTGCACTTCAATTTTACCTGCGTATGCCAACTGCAATGGTAAACAGCAAGATGATCATCAGAGAAAACAAAATCTTCCATGAGTGCTTGTTTTCCCTTTAGTTTAGCCTTTATATCTAGGCAAATTTAGGATGGCTGAATAAGGAAAGAGAAGGTGAATCATATTTACAATCCCTGGGGTTTCAGAGGACTAGAAATTAAAACTTGGGGAAAAAAAATGTAGCAAGGAAATTGCACATCCTTCTGAAGGTAGAACAGACTGGAGTGGACATTTGGCTAGGATTTTACTTCTTGTTAGAATGGTAAGGAATTCTCTGGGAACCTATACAACAGCAACCTGATCAGGGACATAAGGTAAATAATATAATTTACTACATCCTCTTGATATCTTGGGAACAGTTGTGTTGACCTACAGGACCACTTGGTACTGCTAATGTGGGGATTGACCAGAACCCCCCTGTAACTTTGATCTCTCTGGATCTAAGACATTCTTACCTGTGAGACTCTTTGGTACCAGGGAGGTTGCACCCACTCTTTTCAGTCAAGAATAGTTTGTTATGACAGGAGAAAAAGAATGCATCTTGTCAGGATGTAAATGGTGTATATTTTTGCAGGAGAAATTGATCACATTTTATAAAGTTGGATATTACCAACCTGAATAAGCAGAAACTGTTCACTGATTATAAGTCCTTTCCTAGAAAAGTTTTTCATTCTATCACTGTTTCTACTACAACCCTATAGCTGTATGAATTTTATACTTACCTCATAATATTTTAACTAGTTATCTCACAAAATTAGGAAACAAGGAGAGAAGTTAATTTCCATTTAGTTAAACATTATAAGAGCTTTAATGATATCTTCTCTTAAAAGTACTTCTCCCTGTCACTAAAATCTTATGGTAAATTACATCTTCCATTATGGAATGATTAAGGTTATTATAAGCCATGTCTATAGTTGGGGAGACAGAACCTTGCCTGTGGGTCTGATGGCAACTGGCCATCTTCACATTCAGAATGGATCTTGACAAATGGAACGGGCTAGTCGCGTTGATCTGTGGTAAGAATTTTTGTTATGTGTGTGTGGCTTCTTGAAAGCAGACCATGAATGGTAGTGAAAAACGAAAAAGGAAAACAAATGAAAAGAATCTGTACTATCAAGTACTGGGTTTACTGGGTGCAATCATGGTTTTGAAAGTGTTGAGAAATCAGGAGACAGAGGTTTGTATGACTACGTGGTTAGTAAGGTAAGCCCTGGATTCTGGCAAGCCTGTGACTCTCATTGTCATCCTCACTTGTTAGCTGTGTACCGTAGGCAAAACACTTAATGTATCTAAGCTCCACTCATGTTATCTGTGTCTTGTTGTTGCTTTGTTGGTTGCCATAGACTTGGCTCCAACTCATGGCTACCAGTGTGTAACAGAGCAGAACACTGCCTGGCCCTGTGTCCCTTCCTGATCATTGGTATGTTTGAGTCCATTACCAGTGTCAGATTACCCAAAAAGCAAGGTAAGCTCAGGCTTACTTGTGCTTAATTGTTCATATGCAATGAATAACTGCACTTTTTCCCACTACATTGAAGATACTGCTTCTGGGTATGACTGGCATCTGTCTTTCTTCCAACCCCATAGCACTTTCCTACAGAATCAAAGCCTTTTTTCAAATTTACAATCTTTGCAGGGATGGAGTACCCCATAAGCAAGTTAAGCACAGGCTTACTTGTGCTTACATACTAATCTCTAGTGAACAGTTTCATACATGTGGAGAAAAACATGTGAAACTATTCACTACGTGTTAGTAAGTAGGCACAAGTAAGCCTGTGCTTACCTTGCTTATTGGGTAGTTGCTTGAACAGTTTTTCTCAGAAAGATCAGCACAAGGCTGCCCCCCATGAGGCAGAGGTTAAAGATGTCCCAAATGTCTAAACTAGTGTACCACTCCATCATTTCAGACATTAACTCCTCCTCCTCCCAGGAATCTCGCCCATCTTCGGGTTCTGTATTTCATTGTAACGCCTCACAGAACTCCCAGACACAGAATTCCCAGGGTTCGTCTCACGTAGTAGTGGTGGAGGCTGGCAGGCTGGCGAGTCCCAGGTCCGTGAGTCTGTCTGGAGGATCCTCCCGATTCTCGGGGTTTGATGAACCTCAATCAGCAGATCAGATGACGGCTGCTGTCCCAAATCCAGGGGTGAGATGAGCACGAGCCAAGACACAAAGCCGGAGCAAAAGGAAGGCGAATCTTCCCAGGAGATTCGTAAATATACCCTCAAGTAAGCTAAGGGTGGTGATTTGAATTATACCCTCCAGCAAGGCAGAACTCAAGATACATTCCACCTGTGTTGCCCCAACAGAAATAACCTAAGTGGATTGCTTTAACAGTCAATAGCTCAAGGCAAATCCCACCACAGAGTCGATTGCCAGTCATTATAGGGAATGACTACTACCAGCTGCCCAGCCAAGTTGACCTGACCTTAACTACCACAGCACCCCAAACAGGGATGGATAATGGGATTTACAACACAACACAGAATGGAGGACAATGGCTAGAAGGGCCACATCAAGCAATTCACCGCAGTAGTTCTTCTCTGGATTTGGGCTATTTTGCCAGTCCATCTCACTGAGGGTTTCCTTTATTTTTGTTGATCCTTCACTTAGGGCAGTGGGTTTGGTAGTGGGTTCTGCTTTACCAAACCTGAAGTCCAAATGAGAAACCATCATGTTTGGTTTCATTTTATCTTTAGATCAGGGATAACAACTACGGCAGACACAAGAATGTGTGTTTGCCATCCATGAATCTTAGGCCTCAGGACAACTGCTTTTCCCAGCTTACCCTGCAGTTAGGTTTTGGGGATGCATGACTGAGCACCATGGCAAAGGCGTGGCGATAGAGGTTAAGCCAGCCACTTCCAGGGCTGGCCCTTATAGATGTCTTGCTCAAACTTCCAGCTTGCTTAGCTGTCTGCCTGCAGCAACGCAGAGACCACATGTTTTGGCTAGGGTTGCAACCAGGATGAAGGACAGTGGTCAGACCTGCATGCCCTTGTGTAAGCAAGAACTAAGCATTATGCATTATTTTATTAAGGCCCTGGGATTTTAATTCCTTCCTCTTTCCCTTTATTCCTCCCTTTTGTTTTCCTTCTTTTTCTGCTTTTCTGTTACAATAGCAAAACCTAGCTTATCTTGATTGATATAGCACTTCACTCCCAGGTCACATTGGTGAAGGATATAACACTCTCAGCACAATGCCAGCAAAATAGGAGCACACAGTAGGTCCCTAATATATTTATCATTATTTTATATAATCCAAATTCATTATTATAGAGGAAAAAGTATTGGAAATGAAAGACTTAAGTGATTCACCCACAAACAGCTTATTTTTGGTATAGCGAAAGATTTCCAATCTAGGTTCTTTCAATTATACTGCAGATTTTCCCCTAAAGCAGACTGAATTTTCTTAGGTTGGGTTTTCCCAGAGATAGACCCCAAGATGAGAGTTTCAGTGCAAGTGGTGCACTGGGGAAGTCACCCCAGGAAGCTGGTGGCAGAGCAGAGAAATGAGGCAGTAAATGGGACACAGCCATGAAAGGGTGCATAACCATGCAGGCTACCCCTGCAGGGGTGTTTGTTGGTTTGGTTTATTGAGTTTAATCTATTAAAATTGATATCTGCATTTATTTAAGGAAGGTTGTTAATCTGTTGAAGTTTTAGTGATACCTAAGCAATGTT
>NW_006921688.1:78972-80109 GCF_000298275.1 Orycteropus afer afer | reverse complement strand
GACAAACTGACAGAGTGGTGTTTCCTTCTATTTCAGCTGTAGTTCTTGCAATATTTTGCTTGTCTCTGTGGATGTTCCCTGCATCTATCCACAGTGAATTTTTGGCTTGGATGCCCACGTGCATACATGGTCCTACCCTTGACCTCAAACATCCTTTGAGGGTCTCTTGCCCACTGTGGTTAGGTGCTTGGGCATCACGCGATTCTGATCTCGGTTACTGACCTTACCTGCACCATTTCACTATACTGCTATGAGCTGGCTCTGACCTTCCTGACATGTAGCACTTATCTTTCCTTCAGATCCAAGGAAATCCATGTCCCTTTGTAAGGTGTATTCTAAATTCTGTAAGTTTGTGGGGTAGGGTGGACTTGAAGTCTTGCATATGCCCCTAGGGAAGAATGGCCTGCCAATCTATTTTCAAAAAATCCACCACTGAAAATCCTATGGAGCAAGGTTCTGGTCTGATACACACGGAGTTGCCATGAGTCAGAGTTGACTGAATGGTAACTGGTAGGCCCCTGTTTTTACCACTGAGCAACACCACCCTCTCCATCAGTGATTGCACAGGATCTCTGATGGCTGGGTTCTGGGGTTCCTTGATCTGAAGGAAAAAGAAAAAAATCAATGTTTCTGTCCACCCAAGCCCTTTTGATGATGTTTGCCCAGACTCCATCTCATTTCTCAGGACCCTATTATTATATTCCTTTCAGGCCATTTATTGCTTCTCCCCATTACGTGGCTTCCGCAGGACCCTCCAATCTACCAGCTATGCTGCTATAGATTTAAACCATGGGAGTGGGGAACCTTGCTTACCTCTATAAACAGGTGACTCCTGACTCTGTTCAAGTGGAAATCTCTGCTACTGATCTTAATGCTGAACAAAAAAAGCAGGAATCAAAGCTATAAATGAAAGCTGATACTAACTCTTTTAAAAGCAAAGCTACTTACATGAAGATCCCTAAAAGGAAAAAAATCAAAATACCTGTAATATTAATGTTTGGATGACGGGACTATAGTTTTTTGTTGTGGTCTCTCCATTTTTACAATGCTTTTTCTCTTGTAATAGAAAAGTAACAACATTTAAGAAATAATTGCAGAAAATAATCTAGAGGCTAACATTAAATTTATTTAGAGGAA
>NW_006921688.1:77046-78602 GCF_000298275.1 Orycteropus afer afer | reverse complement strand
GGAGACTTACTCTGGAGCTGGGACCTTCCACTTGGGTCAGGCTGGAAGTACCTTGGAACTAACATGCCACTTCCTCCCCAGCAGTCCTCGACCAGTGGCTGACAGGAATTGGTAAATAAATACTCCCAATTATGAAGCATGTTCTACACTGTCTCCTAGCGTCCCCAGCAGGACAGAGCTTATAGTGACAGCCTGCACAGTTACACATCCTTTCATGGCTACATCCCATTTGCTGCTTCACTTCCCTGCTCTGCAACAAGCTTCCAGAGGTTCCCTCCCCAGTGCACTACTTGCATTGGGTCTATTGCATCTCAGGGTCTATCTGTGGGAAAACGCAACCAAAGAAAACACCCTCATACCCATTTCCCTATTTATCCCCTTAATATAACTACCTTTGACTCCTTCTTTTCCTACAGGTCATATTTAAGGGTTACAATTGGCTCTGAGTAAGTGTGAGCGCAAAATGTGACAAGATTGCTAACAAAGTTAACCTGATCTCAGGCAGCAATAATAGAATAATAATGACCAAGAGCATCAAAGTATATGTTCAGTATTGTGTCTAATTCTGAATGTAGCACTTTTCAAAGAATACTCAAAAACTGGAATATGATCTTGACTTGAGTAGAAGTTTGGACGCTTACTAGTCAGGGGCACAGTTAACAGAAGTGAAGCTATTTGGCTCAGAGAACGCACCACTGAAGAGTGACATAGTAACTGTATTCAAGTTTTGAAGGAAGGTCATGCAGACAGTGCATTAAATTTGTTCAGTGTTTTCCCAAAGGGTGGGAAAACTCAGACCACAAGTCCAAAATCAGATTTCAGCTCAGGAAAACAATTTTTTTTTTTTAACAATGGGAGCTTTCCTTTGCTTCATGCAAGTACTGAGTCACTGGAAACACGTGAACAGAAGGCAAAAACCTAATTCCATCTCATCCCTTAAAATCACACACATGAGCCTGTGCGGTTCCCTCTGGAAGCTCATTTGATCATCAGCATGTTTCCTCTGGGTTTCCTTTATCTACTACTTGGTTGTATGGTGTTCTAGACCTTCTTGGCTTTCTGGTTCCTCCCAGATCCCCATTGAAGGGTTGTGCCCAAGTTTTATTCTCTACTCAGCTTTGTGGGTTTGGACTTGCTCTCCCAGTATCCTGGCCTATCTGTCCTCTCCTTTAGAATAGTGCCTGTGGGCAAAGACACTAGTATCTTGGTTCACTGCCCTGAACACGTATGTTAAATGATTTCTGTGTTTCCTTCCAGCTCTCAGATTCCATGATTATTTTCCTTGTCAGTTTTTGTTATCCTCATTCTTAAGCTTCTTTCCCTTTGTTTATTAATTTATAAGCTGTCCTTCCAGGTTACACTGAAAGAATCGACCTGATTTCCAGTTTAAAGTGTCCTTAGTCACCTTCATAACTGAGTGCTTCCTCTTCCCTATGTCTCCTGCCCTTGGTAGCTGGTTTTGCCTTTTACTTTGTCTGAAGAAATGAACCTCAGTGAGGGAGGAACTCCCAGCCTGTGCCTCCCCAGTCAGTTATGCTGCCCTCTCGTTAACTCAT
>NW_006921688.1:75628-76946 GCF_000298275.1 Orycteropus afer afer | reverse complement strand
AAATATGAATGTATGTATTATGTGTATAATATGTGTGTGTGTGTGCATGGCAATCTACTTCCGTAGTGATACTGCCTCGGAAACCCAAGAAGGGGTCACTATGAGTCGGGTCTGACTCATGGCAAATAACAACAATAACATCTTTATATCCACTTATGAAAATATTTGAAGGGAAGGATCCTTTGTTCTCTATTTTCTGCTCCAAAATCTTTTACTAAACACTATAGAAAGACATGGTAAGTAAAACATTTGGCTGTTAACCAGGAGGTTGGTGGTTCAAACCTACCAACTGCTCTGTGGGAGGATCTACTTCCATAAAGATTTACAGCCTTGGAAACCCAATGGGGGTTGCTCTGACTCAGGGTGAACTCAATGGTTTGGTTTTTGAGTATGACTTTAAAAAAGATTGACCCTTTAAGAAGTTCCAAGCAAACATATCACTTTTAAAATGGCATATCCATTATTAAAATGAAGAACCACAGAATGCAATCAATGACTATAAGTATATGGAGTTAGGCAAACTTCCCCAACTTCATGGAATCTAAACTCCTATGGGAAATAATTCATACCCAGTTCCCAAATAGGATTCTAGAATTGAAAAAATAAATGCCTACATTAGTTTACTATTCAAACTTGTTGTTGTTATGTGCCATCGAGTCAGAACCGACTCATAGCGACCCCTCCTTGGGTTTCCCGGCAGTATCACTACGGAAGTAGATTGCCCCATCTTCCTTCCGAGGAATGGCTGGTGGGTTTGAACTGCCAGCCTTCTGGTTAGCTAGGTGTGTTTATTTGTATCAAGAGCTTTCAGAATAGTTTTTCCACATACTTGTTTGAACAGAGTATTTCAGCATAGGATTCAGCAGTTTTTCAGCATAGCTTTTTAGCATAGTATGGTGGTTAGGAGTGGGGGCTTTGGAATCACAGTGAGTGTAGTCCCAACTCTACATATCAAAAGCTATGGGATTTTAGGCAAGTTACTTCACTCATTTTGAACTTCAGCTTCTCATTTAAAAAATGAAGAGAGTAAATCCGACCACAAAACATGTCAGAAGGTTAAATGTGATGTAACCAGTCTAATTTTTGTCAGAGAATAAATAATTATTGTTGTTGTTGTTGTTATGTGCCAACGAGTTGGCCCAACTCATAGCGACCCCTCCTTGGGTTGCCGAGGTAGTATCACTACGGAAGTAGATAGCCCAACCTTCCTTCCGAGGAGTGATTAAATAATTGGTAACATAATCTTAGACACCAGCCTAAACAAATAATATTTATATAGAGAAATATATATAACATTTGTATGGACAGAAAACTTTTC
>NW_006921688.1:43592-66348 GCF_000298275.1 Orycteropus afer afer | reverse complement strand
GTGGGGCTGGACCTGCTGCCTAGTGTAACAGCTCTTTTGATGCCAAAAGGTGAGCCTGCTTTTCATGTTAAACCATGTGTTGTTAAAGCTGGCTGAGCCAGGATTAGTAGGTGAGGAGAAAAGCTTTGAACCTCATAGGAATCTTGGAATAACCCTTCAAGGAATTAAGCTGGGGAAATCATAGGATGTTGTAATACTCATTTACCTTTGCAACAAACATTTACTGAGTACCTGCTTTGTCTGGAGGGCTCAGAAATTAGAAAGGAAAAAAGAAATGATTCCACACTAAAAAGAACTTACACTCTATGGACTAAAGGAGACAAGTGAACTGATGTAGTTGTGGAAGTGAATAAAATTCATGGGAATGTGAATGAGGGCACAGTCTTAACAGAGGGTAGCTCCTACATACCTTCCCTAAGCTCTGGAGTGGAACATGACTTTACAGGCTCTGTACTGGCTTAAAGGAACTCTGGTGGTGCTGTAGTTAAAGCATTGGGCTCCTAACCAAAAGGTCAGTGGTTCAAACCTACCGGCTGCTCCATGGGAAAAAGATGTGGCAGTCTGCTTCTATAAAGACTGACAGCCTTGGACACCCTATCGGGCAGTTCTATTCTGTCCTGTAGTGTTGCTATGAGTCAGAATCGACTCACTGGCAGTGGATGGGTACTGGCTTAAGATGGGGATTTAATGAATCTCTGCTATTACTTGCTGAGACACTTTGGGTAAGTTATTTCACTTCTCTAGAATATCTGTGTGGCATTTGTATTGGGAGGATTAAATGAGAATGAATGCAAAGAACCTATCACAATGTATAGCATAGAGTTGTTGTTGTTATATGCCATCGGGTGGGCCCTGACTTATAGCGACCCCTCCTTGGTCTACTACCATGGAAGTAGATTGCCCAACCTTCCTTCCAAGGAGTGGAGTAGGCTTATAGAAATCACTGCTTTCCTTCTCTTCGATTCCTTTTCACAGTATTCTCTGTAGAAGTTAAGGGATAGCTACTCACAGGTCATTTGTGGTCTCTGGATCCCAACCCCCACCTCTCCAAATGTCTTCTTTATGGTCCAGGTGAGGCTTCTAGACTCTCCTGAAGAGGAGGCTATAATGATCTACCATGATAACCTAGTGCCTTGGGTGTATCTCTGTACTTCACACTTTAAATGTTTCCCCCTTTCTTATTACTTTCCTTCATTTTTTTTCCTTCTTCCTTCCAATTTTTCTTTCTCATCTTCTTTCCTATCACTTTTCCTCCTGAGACACTAAGTTCCCATTTCAGTCTATTTGCTGGGAAAAACTGAAGGAAACTGGTGTGCCATCCTACCATTTAAACCCTCCATGATCTTATGCCTATGGCTCTTGTACTACCATGTTCTCTTTCTTACAGATACTTGGCAGATAATCTTACTTTGCAGGAATATCATGTCAGAGAAATACAAATAACAGGGAGATTCCCTTATTTAGGGGAGCAGTGAAGTTTTCAGTGAAATGTAGGGCTGGAACTTGGAGTCAACAGGAGGACATCAACAAGAAGAGAACCAGGTCCCCCTAAAATGTGAACCAAAGGCAAAAGCCTTGCAGGACATAAGTGAAAACGAGATTAGGGGCTCTTGGATGCCTCTGTCGAGCTGAGAGTCTGTGAAGCCCCACATACTCCATCAAAAATACAAAAGGCAATGTCTTCCATGGAAATTGCAGCTTTAAGTTCTGGATTTCACTGAAAATTGTTACAGCTTTAGATATGACCCTCCTTGTAGTCAAACTGCATTCTACTTTTGGTGCCATCTACCTGACCTGTGGTACCTACCTCCACTTAGAGATGGTCTGTCCACCCTCCCTCCAAGCTTCCTCTAATCCTTTAATTTTCTGAGGAAAATTAAACCATTGCCATTATTTATTATACCAGTCTATTTCTATTAGGACGATTCTTAAAAAGTAGAAGGAATGTACACATTTCATAAATAGAAAATATTTATTCTATAGCATTTTTAAGATTATTTGACAAAAAAGCAGTAAGGAACCAAAAGAAAATACTTTTACAGGAAGCTCAACAACTTGAACACACACACATATTTAGGTGAAGAGTCTTTGCCCTTTTGGTACATGGTATGTGTGTGTATATTTTCATTTTTGAACAATTATGATGTAAGGGCTAATAAACCAAAAACTCATTGCTGTCAAGTTGATCCTGACTCACAATGACTCAAGGTCAAAGTACAACTGTCTCATATGGTTTCCAAGGCTGTAAACTTTATGGAAGAAGATTGCCACAACTTTCTTCTGTGGAGCAGCTGGAAGTTCCAACTGCCAACATTTTAGAGATCAGCTGAGCACTTAACCAGTGCACCACCAGGCTCCCTCATAAAAGCTAATATTCTATTGCATTTCGGAAAACTAGTATTCATGGTAAGAGTAGGGATGTTGAGTATATTACATGATCAGTGTTTAATATGTTCATCAAATATCTCAGGCCAAAACTTCAGAACTGACTTATTATTATTTGAACCATAGAACTTGTTTATTTTTATTAAATATAAAAAAATCCAAAAGCATGAGTTCTGTAATATCAAGGACATATGTTAGTGGCATTAGGATAAAAACAAAACACAACCAGTTTTCAATAATAGATTCTATCCTCTCCCTTGTTAGCTTTCCAGTTAATAGAAATCCATCCATCTTAAGCACTGGAATCACTCATTTTTTTTTTTTTCCTCAGTTGTCTTCATTACAATGTAAATATAGAACTGGAAACTACATTTCAATTATGAGGTCTTACTTTTCACCAAAAGTGTTTTAAAATTACTTTTTAAAAGAAAGGAAGTTTATTCTCGACATGGGGCTGACAAAACCTGGCAGGAGTATATGGTAAGACAGAAGAGACAGGAACTTCAAGCACTGGTTAGATTTTGAATTTTAGACAAATGATGCAATGAGTATTTAAAGGGTCTAAGGTTATTTTGGCTGAGAAATCAGCTTCAACATGAAGGAAGCATGTGCAAAACATGACTGAACATAAAGCATCAACAAAGCAATCAAAGGGTGGAAAAGTCATTTGACAAATATTTGTAAAAATCAAAACAGCAACAAAAACAACTTTTATTGAAGGTAACCTGGAGAGGGGAAAAATGGAACAACTGGATGACCATGGACATGGGTCTTACACTACAGCAAATACCAAAAATATAAAGAAAAATGTGACTGTGGAAATCCAGGCATGAAAGTACATAGAAATAAAAATTAAACAAAGGCAAAAATGATGGATAAAAAAATATTTGAGATATTCTGACCAGACTCAGTATGCTTTAAGCACAAAATGCAGAATTAGTTGTGGGAAATGTTTCAAACCCCTAAAGTAACCTGAAATAATCTAAATATTGTCTTTTCAGTCATCTGTTTCAATAATAATATGTGCAAGTTTATAAAATGTATGTTTTTATTGTTATCCACAGGTTTTTTTTTTAACTTTTAATATAACAAATTTCAAGCCACTTTATTAAATAACATTCCCATATCCTAAAATATCTGAAAAATACATTCCCTCTTAGATGAGGAACAACCTTCTGAGCTGCGTATGAAAAATGTGGGCACAGCACTCAGACCTTCAGAAAGCTTCTGTAGATACTGCTGACAGTGATACAGAAAACATTACTTGAACATAAAAGTAGCTATACCTGAAAGACAGTCGTCTAGTTGTAGTTAGATTGACATTACGTTGCACAGATATTATAGTCACAAGTATACAAAGACACAGGAACACATTCACCTGCTATTTCAGTGTTACAGGGACCTCAGTGATGACAGGAAAAAAATCACTTGTCATTTAAACTAGTAATAGTTGCTATGAGTACACCATTCGGTTCAAAGATGGATTTGTTTCTGTAGTACATAAGAGAAACAATGGCACCACTTGTACATATACTGCATCTTAGGAGTGAACTGGTAAGTAGTATTTGCTACAGTAAATGGAAAGTAACAATTTGCCTCATGGTTTGGCCTCTTTAACTGAAGGGCAATGGAGGCCCCTTGGCACAAACACAAGATAATCCACAAAAGTTCTTCCTTCTGCCACTCTACGCCATCTCTTGCTCTGGCTGTTTCCCAAAGTCACCAATAAGTGAGTATCATATACCGGAAGCTGAACATGCCCGTTCTTTTCAAAGGCTCCTGCTTACCTATTGTCTTGCTTCTCACTCCTCCCTCCCTTAGCAGTCCTGAGGAGGAAGCCCTTGTTGGTGATGATCTTTGCTCTCAGTCCTGTTTTCCTAAATGGAGAGAAATCACAGAGCAGCGGGATGGTCATGCACCATTCTTCAAGTGTTACAGCGAGGCTGGCACGGGTTGGGGTGCGGTGGGTGAAGTGAAGCGTGTGCACGGAGAAATGGGTCACTCTTCCATCCTACTCACTGGGTGATTCATTCCATGCCCGCTCCGCCTTCACCCACCAGCTCGGTGTGAATACATGAATGCCATCAGGCCAACGAGTGGTTCCATGGACATCTCCATGTGTTGTCCCTTCTCAAGCTTGGCCAAGTGTGTGTGGGCATGGAGATCTGTGCACAGTTGTGCAAAGAGGAGATTTTATTTTATTGTATTTTTTGCCAAAAAGTTACATACCATATGGGATTGTGCTTTGTCAGAATTCCCTTTTTCTCAGAGAAGGCTTTTGAATAATTCAAGAATCAGAACTCCTCCTTTCCTGAATCTTTTCCTCTTTTTGCTTGCAGAGCGCAGCATCCTTCCCTCCCCTTGCTTAAGGCAGCAGCTATGTCCCCTTTCCTTCTTCTTCACTTCGCCCTCTGCTCACGGTTTCTTGCCCATCTCTGGAGGCGGGGCTTCCTGACTCGGCTTGCTTTCCCACGTGGACCCCTGCTCCCTACAGAGTGGAAGAGCTTTGCTTATAGTCCCTCAGAATGACAGAGGCGTAGGTCATGTTGGGAGGGGTGCAGAGCACCGACTCGGACACGGGGGAGCTGGGCGCCGAGCTGCCCGAGGCCACCGAGTCTCGGAAAGGCGAGGGGGGCGTCAGGGCAGGCGAGTCCTCCGGGGTCAGTTTGCGGGCCCCGGGCAGGTCCTCGTCGTCCTCTTCCAGCTCGTCTTCCTCCGTGTTCCCCTCCCGCTCGTACACGTACTGCTGCAGGAGCTTGAACTCGCTGTCGTCGTCGTCCTCCGCGGGAGGGGACACGGGCTCGTCCGCGAAGGTGCTCAGCTGCAGCAGCGGCATCTGCAGGTGCTGCGGCGGGGGCGGGGGCGGGTACAGGGACCGGCCTCCATTGCCCAGGCCCCCGGGGACGGCGAACACGGCGTTGAAGTCGGGGATCCCGGTGCTGAAGTTGTGGACCACGTCCTGCAGCTGGTCCGTCAGGGATTTCTGCTGTGGCGGTGGCTGCTGGAGCGGAGGGGGCAAGCCCTTGGCGATGACCGGGTCCGACAGGAAGAGGGGGGTCTCCTCTGCCGTCAGGTGGGGGGGCAGGGGGGGAGTGGTCACCGCGGTGGGCAGGCGTCGGTGCACCACCATGGAGGGGCTGCTGGGAGAGCTAAAGTGGCCCGCCTGCGCGTCCTCTTCCTCCTCCACGTTGTAAAGGGTCTTGGTGCTGGTATCTGAAAAGGTCAGGCTTTTGCCGGAGCCTTGGTAACTTTTAGTGAGGGGCTTGATGACCGCTGTTTGGTTGCAGGCCATCTCATTGGTCTTCACGTGCACAGAGAGTCGGTACCACGTGTGCTGTCCTTTGGGCACCTGTCTTCCACCTGGTTCAGACCATGACACAGACTTGCCATTAGAACTATGAATAAAATAGAGATGGATTTATTTGCAGATGTATCAGGCACGCAGGGTAAAACACATATCAAAACATATGCAAGCCCAACCCGTACAACTGGCCCACTTCCCCACCCTATGTCTTTCTTGCACACCCCATTCCCAACCTCTCCTTATTAAAAAATCAAGCCCTGAAAGCTTCAGCAATCTCAGCTGGCCTCTGAAACCTTACACAGTGAGTCCACCCCCAAGCAAAAGCAGGAAGTTTTGATTTCAAAAGGTGTTGGGAAGAATTGGGGATAGATTGTAGAAGCAGCTATTTTCACTAAGAGCTAATATTCACACTTATTACACACACAAAAACACAGATTTAAGGCAATAAAATTATTGCTCAATGTAAGTCTTTGAAAGATTTCAAAAATAATGGAGAAAACAAAAAAAACATCTTCATGTGTTCATGTGGTATGAACTTTTACACATGGGAACATAACAACTACAGTTCTTCTTCCCTACTTAATCCCTGGGACAAATTAAAACCTATATATAAAGCTACTCTCATTGTCCTAAGGGGTTACAAAAATATGTCTTCCCAGGGGCCCATTCTGCTAGGCAAGTGTTTCTCCACTCTAAGAGCGTCATGATCAGACACGTGGCACCTGTATGGGAGAGAAAAAAAGCAGATGATGGGAAGACCCAGACTCATGCTGTTTCAGTATTTCATTCCTTTCGATTTTCTTTTTAGTTCAGAACATTGTTCCCCAAGCATATACTGAACCATCATTTACACAAAGATCCCAACTCCCAGCAGCTCATTGGGGATTTTACACTGGGAACATTTAACTAGGTGTGTTTGAAGAGAGATCGAATGGAGAAGCTCAGGAGAATACAGATGCCTGTATCTTGCTTCTGTCCTCCAGGCTAGCTGGATCCCGGGGGGCACACATCAAGATTCAAGCAAAGCACCGGTGACTGAGACAGAGACCCCTCCCCGACCTTCCTCTTAGTGCCTTGGTGAAGGAAAGATTTAGGGCACCCAAAGCCCTCCAGCCTTACTTTCATCTTCACAAGACTCTCAATAAAACAAAAACAAAAACCCCAACAATGTGGAATCTCATTTTTGTGCAAACGCCACAAATTCTGTTTGGTATGTTGGAATCTTGTAATCACTCCGATGTCACCTTTGGACTCTTAGCTTATTTTCTGCATAACTTTCAGCAGATGGTGGTACCTGATGATTAAAAAAAAAAAAAAAAAAATCACTGCCATTGAGTCATTTCCGACTCACAGCAACCCCCATTGGGTTTTGGAGGCTAAATCTTTATGGAGGTAGATCGCCCCATGTTCCTTAGCATTCTATTAATTAATCAATTCTATTAATTCTACTAGGAGCTCTGGTAGCATAGTGCCTAAGGCACTTGACTGCTAACCAGAAGGCTGGCGGTTCAAACCCATCAGCCACTCCTCGGAAGGAAGGTTGGGCAATCTACTTCCATAGTGATATTGCCTCGGCAACCCAAGAAGGGGTTGCTATGAGTTGGGTCCGACTAGATAGCACATAACAACAAAAATAACAACATTAATTCTACTAGTAACAACAGTGGTAGTACTTAAATCAGGAAGTATTTTTTCCTTCTTTTTTTGCTAGAGCTGGCTTTTTCTCTGCACCCATGAAAACAACAGAGAAAGTAGCACAATAATAATACATGTGTGACATTTAAAAGGAATGGGGGAAAAAAAAAGAACATTTTTGTTTTAGGTGAAGGTGTGAGATAGACTATTCCATACCATAGTCTTGTTTGGAAAAATATAGGAATGATCAATATTTAACAAGATGGTCTATTAATCATTTTGAAAATACAAGAATAAATACTTCTGGAATTATATGTGAGTGCCACATTTTTCATTAGGCTAATAAAAGATTATTAATTATGGACATTTCATATTTTACAATCCTGAGAAGTAAGCCAAGTAGGTAAAGATTAGTGTACAAAGCCTGATAGTGATTATAGAAAAGTCCAGATATAAAGGTCTCTGAAATAGGCATGATGGCTAATATTTTGGTCTTAATTATTTGGGTAAAAAGCAGTTTCTCAATATATCTGATAATCTATGTTTTACTTTTAATTGTCCAAGAAAAATCTCATCTGGAAAGTACCATATTGGAATTAATGATGTATTTCTAAGACAATGACTAATATATTTTCTGAGAATGTATAAGTCCTTATAAATTGCTAAATTATTGACTCACTAATTACTGATCATGTAAAGGTAGCTGACTCTCTTGCAAGCTGAACAAACTAAAGAGTAGGAAGCCGGGGTCCCTGGCAAGAACAGGCATCAACCAAGGAGCCAAAGATCAGACCAGAGACTACAGTTCTTCTGAATTCAGAACTCTAGCTAAGCTTACCCCCACTTTCATTTTCTTAAATTCCTCCTTTACTACTCCACTTACCCTATTTCTTTTTCATGCATTGAACATGCTTTTCCAGAAAGTATAACACCTCTTATTAGCCCCCTTTTCCAATTCTATTGAGTAGATTCCGACTCATGGTACTCCCAGATGCATCAGAGAACTGTACTTCACAGGACTCTGTATGGCTGATTTTTGGAGAGATCAGCAGGTCTGTCTTCTCCGATGCCTGTGGTGGACTTGGACTGCTAACCTGTTGACTAGCAGTTGAGTGTGTTAACAGTAGCACCCAGGGACTCTCATTTGCCCTTTACTTTTCTTACATCTGTCTGTATGTGGAGCTCTGGTGGCCTAGTGCCTAAGGCACTTGACTGCTAACCAGAGGCTGGCAGTTCAAACCCACCAGCCACTCCTCGGAAGGCTGAGCAGTCTACTTCTATAGTGATACTGGGTCATTATGAGTCAGGTCTGACTCAACAGCACATAACAACAACAACACACTATCCAACCTCAATGATTTGCATCATCTTCAACTGCAACGAAAAACACATTTTCTTTCCCCAAATCAGAAAACTGCCTCAGAAAATGCCTGCTCATTTAGAAAATCATTAAACTCAAATGCTGCCTTTGCCGCCTTTTAGCTATTTGTGTGTGTGTGTGTGCTAAAAAAACAACAAACATAATAGTTCTGAAAGCTAGTTCATACCTAATCCAACCAATAATTTTACATAACCCCAACAAAACACTACCCATGTCTTCACATTTACTACAAAAAGATGTCCTCGTGAGAAACTCTGTGGTGACTCCATTTACTGCACTTACTTACATGAACTGTTTTCCTCACTATCCAGTGGTTCTATATGGACCCCTGTTTAAATCAAGCCCTTCCATATATTAAAGGTATTATTAATTATCTCCTAGGCAGATGTAATCACAATTCAGTTCTTTTTTAAGTCACTACCTTTTTTATTCCTGTGGTGGGAGATTTCCACCATAGCTGTCAAAATCAGCAGCCCTTCTTCCCTTCAGAGCCTTGCTGTAGATCTGATTTAAATTACTGTGTAATTAGGAAACAGTTGTGATGCCCCCGGGCATTTATCAGATTAAGACAAACTAATCTTTTTTTTTTTTTTTTTCTTTTAAGGACAAAACATTTTGCTTCCTGAAATCCAGAGATAGTGGAAGAAATGCTTCATCTCATAGAAACTGTGGCGCGAAGTATAACTTCGGTCCCTCAAGTTCAGGCATTTCTAACCTCTGGTCCACAGACAACCATAGTTGTCCGTGAAGTTACAGGTGCACAGGCATTATTTTTAGTCTGATTATTACGTCTTTGTAGATAGTACACTGCTATTTTTAAATGCATGTATATACTGCTATAATAAAGTATGCTGTTAGGTATAAAGGAGTTCTGGTGGCACAGTGCCTAGCGCATTTGCCTGCTAGCCAGAAGACTGGTAGTTCAAACCCAATAGCAGCTCTGCGTAAGGAAGATGGGCAATCTACCTCTGTAAAGATTTATTGCCTTGGAAAAGCATAGGGGTCGCTATGAGTCAGAATTGATTAGATGGCAGTGAGTTTGGAGTTTGGGGTTAGGCATAAGTATGACTAAATTCTGAGCAGCTTTTTTGCGTTCTTTATTCAATGGGCACTAATATATTTACAATCATAGATTCAAGGGATGGCTTACCACCCACTCTGGTGTGACTGGAAGGCTGCCTGTTTGAAAAGGCTGGGATTTTATTGCTATGACATCAATAAAAGGAAAGTGTATAAAGTATAGGGCAGGAAAGCAATTATAACTACATTCTGAAAATGTGATATTGCTATGAAATAAAATGTTTATTTAATAACAGATTATTTTAATAGCTTGTGCTTCAGCCACCAGCTTCTTCTTTCTCTTATTTAATTTTACTCGGTTTCCTGAACTTAGGTAAAGCAGTATGGCTTAGAATTGTCACAAAGTACCCCATCCTTCTGGCTCTAACTTTGAAAGACAGACCTCAGGCCTAAAATCAACTCATATTTGAAGCTCAAGTACAGTAGCATTTGCCTTAACATACCTTGGGCAGCTAAATAAAGTGATTGATATTCAAGCTATTAGTTGAAATAGCTGTTAGACCTTCTAGGAACTAGAGAGGCATAGGGTGATGTCCTTGACAGGGAGCAGAGCTAAGCAAGCCTGGCCCTGCACTTCCAGCTCCAACAGAGTTAGGATCTTGTTTTCGTTGTTCTTTGATTAGGTAAGTCTCATAATACCCCCAAACAGAAAACCCAATATTTACAGCACTTAAGAGAAGAGTTGGGAGTGGGTGGTGTAAACAGATTAGTGTATCTTCGGCCTTTGGAGTGAGTCTGTCTGTTTTGTTTCAGTAAGTGCTAGTTACATCTGCAGAGTATGATGCTCTCGGCTCCAAAGAGGTCTAAAACGGGAATCCCAGTGGGTGGGTGTTTGAGATCAGGAGGGAAGCATCCTGCTCGAGCTGCCTGAGGGAGAAGCTTACACAACACCTGTCTCCCTTCTGTCCAATTCAAGTCACTGCCACTAGGCTTAATAGCTCCTCACCAGGCACAGGGACACATCCAGACAGTTCACAGCCAAGGCGAGTACCTTCACGCAGGGAGGACAGGATCACTGCATGGGACCTGAGGGGGCTAGAATTTTTCTCTGAGATTGAGAATGGAAATAGGCAGTGTTATTAAGCCAGAGATCATGCACGGAGACTATGGCTCACTACGTTAAGAAAATGAAATCAAAAGCCACAGGTGTGGGTAGTTCTGCTGTGGCCTTTGCAGCCGCAGCTGGACAGTAGGTCTTTCAAGGCAGGAGTGGTGCTGCCCTAGCAGAGACACAACAAAAGGAACGCTTGTGATGTGGATGCCTGAATGTTCTCACCTCCACAGGCAGCAAGCAGCTGGTCTCACAATGAAGCTGAGAAGCAGTTCTTGGAGAATCTCAGACACAGAGCTATTTAAAACCATTTGAGCCAGATTCTTGCTTTCACAGGCAATGACACCTTAATGTTTAATACAAAGACTCCCCCTAACTCCAGTTCCACCTTCTTGAAAGTTATCCAGAAAAATCTGCATATGCCATAGGTATTGTCAAACCTACCTAAACATAATTTCTCAACTTTTGGAGATTTTTTTTTTTTTTTGGAGAAATAATTTCTTTACCTCAAATGTATTATTGAAGACAAATGTTTCTTGATCATGTGAGAAATTGGCAGTTTCTGGTAATATTAAATCTGAAATAGCATTGTGAATTTGATCCTTCTCCACTTTGACTCTAACTGGATCATAAATTAGTCAGAGAATCATTTGTCTTGCTAAGGTTTACAGTATTACATACAAGATCTAAGTGTACAGTGTACTTCTTAAAATCTTTGGATCAACTACAGCCTACATCCTCAAGCTGTAAGATAAAGGAGAAAAGACAACACAAAGAAATCAGTATGCATTTATTAAGGCTTGTGCTTTCTTTAATCATGAAAGGAAAAGACACCATAAATAAAATAATCTCACCAAAGTTAGTAAAGTATGGAAGGTCCCATGAACTTCATAAGGGTAGAGGATCGACTCTCTGGAGAAAACAGTCAAGTCTACATCAAACTATTCTGATGGTTACAGAATAATTTCTAACTACATTTTAAATGGCCTTTGGTTCCACCAAATCTTGATGACTGGCTGACAGGGGGAATTCTGGTGCCTAATTTTATTTAAAACACCTTGTTGATACCAGACCCTTGCTTTATCAGAGGTATCCCAGGTACACTCACCTTCCTCCAGGAAATAGAAATAAGCCTAGAGAATGTTCTTTTTGAAGGAATGGCAAGTGAAGGATCCTAATTTCTCTTATGCTCCTGCTCCCACAACTATAATTTTAATAGCAAGTCATTTGATGTTCTTCAGCTCCCCCTAGAGTCCTCACATTTTTTTCCCTGGAAATAGAGAGCAGTTGCATTGCTTGGTTGGGATTATTCCTTGGGGACAGAATAAATGCAGGCAGACCATAATGGTCCAGTGTGCAGCTTTATTTCCATCACTAGTTCCCTTTTCCTCACTTGTTCATAAAAACTGGTAGACCTGAAGGTCACAAAAAGAGCGTATGTGTGTGTGTACACACATATATATATATATATATATATGTACACACACACATATAATTTTTAGATTTTTGCATGAACAACCAAAGCTAAAAATACCAGTCTTAGTCTACACAGTTTCAAGAAGGAAAGCCTGAATCAATCCTATACTGAACGTTCTCACCAACCAACCTGTTGGCTTTGATGATTGTTGCATTACTTTAAAATGCAGTCATGTGTGGTTGTCACCCACCAAGGACGTACCCACTTCCAGCATTTCTTTTGCTTTTAGGCACTCACCTTAAAGTCATGAAATGTTAGTTGACTCTCCTCTCTCTGGCCCTGCTGTCATGAGGGAACAAGCATGTCTACGCATCCCTATCAATCCCTTTTGACAAGCAGCCAGAAGCTGTCACAATTAGGATCTCCTTGCTCTGTCCTTGGTCAGACTCACCCCCTGGTGAAAAAAGGCTCAATGCCTTTGGACTTGGGAGAATGACAGATTGCACGCAGCCAGACTAAAGCGCCTTCCTGGCCTCCGCCAGTAACATATTGGCAGGATGACCATTTATGTCCCCCTAAGAGTCAGTATATGGGAGCTCTGGTAGCATAGTGGCTAAGTCACTTGCCTGCTAACCAGACGGCTGGTGGTTCAAACCCACCAGCCACTCCTCGGAAGGAAGGTTGGGCAATCCTACTTCCGTAGTGATACTGCCTCGGAAACCCAAGGAGGGGTCGCTATGAGTCGGGGCCGACTTGACGGCACGTAACAACAACAACAACAAGAGTCAGTATGGTTTGGTCAAGACCACATTCTATTTGGGCTCTTTAGGGCATGCTGGGAAGGAAGAGCACAGACTTCCCAATGCATTCCACTGAGCAAAGGGAAGAGAGGCTCTGTCCCCATTCACCAGCTGGCCAGGTTCAGTAGCAAACATCAGAACCAACTGGGCTCTTTTCATCTGAAGAGATACTTAAGGCACAGAGACCTTATCAGTGGGTTCCCTCCTGCTGCAGGAATGTGTACCTTTGACTCTCCCAGGAGTTTGAAGAGCTGTAAAGGAACAGCTGAAAATGACCACAGACTCCGTGCACAATGAATCGAACACTGTCTATGTTGTTTTATTAACTTAAAAAGACACTGTCAAGATCTACAGGTCAAAATAGGACCAGACATGCACTGTTTTTATCAGATGAGGGAAGTCTGATAAAAATCACTCAAAATGCTGCAAATATGATGATTTTCCTTCTTTCTTTCTTTTTTAACCCACTTTGGGTGGGCCTCACAAAACGTTTGTTTTGTGTACCCCAGGGTGTGGGGGGCACCCAGCAAAGGCTCATCATGCTGGCATCCACCCTTGCAAACTGACGTCACGGAACTCGTCCAGAAGTTCACGTTATGGCTCTTACTTTATTGCAGACAGGATCATTGCAAACATTTGTGCAACAGCAAAAAGGCAAAAAAAAGAAAGAAAAGAAAAGAAAAAAAAGCTCTGTTTGCCAAGGAGAAGCTGACAAATTTGTGAAGGGGGAAAATTCACTTTCAAGCTTGTGAGTGGGAGGCACAAACAAAAGTGAATCTCCAGAATCGGAACAAGTGTCGCATCGAAACATAAAAAGCAAAAAAAAAAAAAAAAGAAAAAAAAAGCCTAAAGCTAACGACTTGACAGTGTCCTCTTAAGAATGATGGACAATCAAATTGAGGCCGTCGTGCAAACCATGGTGGGTAATGAGGTCCTCATCCTTGATGGCATGCACCGTATCTGTTTCCATGTTAGAAAGTGGAAAAACCCAGGAGAGAGAAAGCAAGAGGCAAACGACTTTTTTTTTTTTTTTTTCATGCAGCTTCTCTTACACATTCACTGCAGTGTGGGGGTTTTCAAAGCTGCACATGTGCCGACGGACATTGGCTGGTGGGCGAGAATTCTGGCTGCCTCTTCCTGAGGATTGAAAAGAAAAAGACACCCAGTGAGTGAGTGGTTATACATGTGTTCAGAGATGGCAATTACACCACTCAGGCAGTGCCTGGGCCTGGAGGAGGCCAGGCCTGGCTCCTGACTTGTCTCCATGTTGTCTCCGTCTCTGTTTCCTATGTTTCTCTTCCACTGCCACTGTCATTGCTGAAAGCTACATCAGTGGGGTGCAGTATTTCTATTTGCCTCTCTCCAAGAGGCAAATGCTTTTTCTGCTATATGGCTGTAGCCAGAATGTCTCCTTTCCTTCACTTTTGACCCACCCCCTCATTCCTGGTGGTGGTGGAGTCAACCTTCAATCACACTGACATAGGTTGAACCTTCTTACTCACTACCTCTCCTAGAGGAAGTTCACTGGTTTGTATCTTAATACTGCAACTTTTAGTTATATTGTTAAACTTTCCTCCATATTATGTAACCACAAAAACATCACTGTGACTTCACATAAAGTGTCATTTATCTCTTGCCTTTCATAGCTAAAATGTGTCTAATGATGGAGAGAGAATGCCAAGAGACTAACTAGCCTGTAGACATTGGAGGAAACTACAACAAGGGACAAAAGACATCTCATTCCCTGGTAAAATATCTGCTTGTACAACACACAGAAGGATCTGCCTCTGTGTCACTTTGGCAAGAAGGGAATTCTGGGCTTGCAGAATAAGGCTAACAAGGCAGCCATGGCCCTTTGGCCCTTCCATCATTTGTCAAGATAAGGGTAAGCGGGTTCCCCATGAGTCAAGTGGTTCTTTAGAAGGTGGTGGGCTAGAAGTGGTAGCAATCCATAGGAAGGTTGCCTGTCATAGCAAAGAATTCTAGGAACAAGATACTAAGGGTGAATCATTAGAAGATGCTGAGGGTGGTAGGGATGAGGTTGGTTGAGTTGGAGGGCACATCTCATGTAGGGAACTCTGTAGTGATGCAATTCCCAACAATAACAACAACAAAAACCTCACAGTCATTGAGTTGATTCCAACTCATAGTGAACCCCAGTGGGTTTCCAAGGTTGTAAGTCTTTACAGAAACAGACTGCCTCATCATTCTTCCACAGAGTGGCTGGTGGGTTTGAACCATCAACCTTTTGGTTAGGAGCCAAATGCTTTAACCACCAAAATAAATAAATAAACAAAACCCAAACTTACTGCCATTGAGGTGAATCTGACTTGTAATAACCCCCATTGGGTTTCCAAGTCTGTAAATCTTTAGAGAAGTAGATTGCCTCATCTTCCTCCCTCAGAGCACCTGGTGGGTTTGAACCTCTGACCTTCTGGTTAACATCTAAATACATTAGCCACTATGCCCACCACCACCACCAGAGCTCCTTAATTACCTATAAGGCTCTCTAAAAATTTATAAATGTCCTCTATGAGTCAGTATTGTCTACCTACCACAAATCTTGGTGATAAATATCCAGTATTAACCAGAAGGGAACCACAGCACCTCCAGGAAGTCAGTGACCTTTTCCTTCTCCTCTCCATTTTCCCACCAAATTAGACAGAGGAGTGGAAACCCAGAAGAGAGAGGAGGAAGAGAAATCTTCCTATTCCAAGTTTTATAGGCTGAGGCCTGGTAGATGCTGGACAGGAGAGATCTAAGCTTGAAATTTGAAATTAGACTACACTGGACTAACTTTTTAATATTTGAAAACAAGGCATCTGTTCTGAACGCATCAAAGTGGGAAAGATTTGCCACAGGACAGTTAAAAGTAACAGAGAAAAACTAAAATTAGTCAATACGTATACCTCCGCCAAGTCTAGGTTATTCAACTAACCAATTAAAAGTGCATTGTCTACTCAGAACAATTTGAAATCCTTATCTAGAAATAAGGAGCTCTGGTAGCATAGTGCCTAAGGCACTTGACTGCTGATCAGAAGGCTGGCAGTTCAAACCCACCAGCCACTCCTCAGAAGGAAGGTTGGGCAATCTACTTTTGTAGTGCAACCAACTGGGAAACCCAAGGAGATGTCGCTCTGAGTTGGGTCTGACTCAAGGGCACATAACAACAACAACAACATATCTAGAAATAAGAATTTGAGATACTCTGGGGTGAGTTCATTTGTACTGCAGTAATCCATTCATTTAAGAAAATCAGACAAAGAGACAATATTGTCTATTAAATTTGCCAAAGTAATATGTTCCTGACATTCAAAATGCCCACCCTGAAATCACAATGATCATTATAATAATGGAAACATTAACGACGACATGACCAGGAATAAAGGAATTGAAATTTGAATATTTAAACAAAGTTATCAGAAGGAAAGACCATTTAACATGGAAAATATATTTTTTTAAACTTAATTTCTTATGAGAGAAGATACTTTCAGAGCCTTTGTGGTGCAGTGAATTACTTGGTATGGCTTTTCTAGTCATAGTCTTTGTAACTCCCACCAGAAAACAGAAGTGGGGGATCTCACTGCCATCAGCAGAGAGGAGCTTTAGGTGAAGTGGAGCATGTCCTGGACCTGCGATCCCTGCACTGGACCTCTTTGGCTGAGAGAGAGCCACCTGAGAGACACCCGGCTGAGAGAGAGACACCCAGTTGAAAGATGGTGGCAGTGGAGCCAAGAGGCAGAAGATGGAGTGGTGGGCTTTCCAGCCCACAGAGAGAGGTGTTTCCTTGGGCAAGAGGCATAATGGTAGAGTGGAGTGCACATAGCTAAAAGAGCTTTGTAACACTAGTCCAAGCAGGGTAGAGGCAAGGCCAAGAGGCCCAGAGCCACAGAGATGAGCCTGAGGACACAGCAGACTGTCCTGATCTAAGAATTGCATCCTGAGCATGTTCCTGAGCCTGAATTGTAGCCTGTTACTTCCCTAATAAACCTCATAATCGTAAGTATTGTCAGTGAGTTCTGTGTGGCCTTTGCAACAAATTATTGAATCCAGTGGAGAAGTAGTAAGTACAGTGGGAGGGACAGTTGATGTCAGAATTGGTAAAAAGGTTTGGAGGGTGGCAGCCTCATAGTAATAAGCCTTGGGCTGCTGATGGTGACTCTGTCTCCTTTTGAAGTTGAGGTCAGAAGATGCCAACCTCATGCCCTTTTAGCATCTTTTGACTTTTGTCTTGTGACGCTGACTGAATAATTTTCAATCCTCTCTTGGGCCTGCAAGCAATGCAGGCAAACAGGGCTCCCGCTTAGAAGGAACCTACGCTAGGGGTTTAGTACTCTGAAGTCACCACACTGGAATTGGTCCTTTATCTTTCAGTTTGTAAATTAAGGAATTGATGTCCAATGGGAAAGTAGAGCAAGCAATGATGAAGGCTTTGAGCTACTCCTCCTTGGAACTAATCCTACAGTTACTGGAAGTTCTCAGCCATATTGACAACCAAGCTTCATAAAGAAACTCTAAGAAATCCCAAAGCAATCCTGATTAATGGTTGATTGTGATGGTTAAAAAAATTTACATCATCTCTTTCTTTATATACAATAAAATGATCTATATAAATCATCTCCATTTCTTTAGTCTCTGATTCTCATTATGTGTTGAATAATTGTAAATGAACTTTGTTGAGAGTCTTGCTTTTATGAAAGGAGTGGGGACAGATCAAGCCTTGAAAAACTTGACACTAGAGTGGCCATTTTAGTAGTAGTATAAAACCCAAGAGAAGGAGTTTGACTTCAAGGTATTTTTAGCAATTATAAAATCACATACTCAACCAACCAGTGATAAGACAATCAGAGGAAAACCTTGGAGGGAAAAAGCAGCATATGGGGGCTTGTCAAACAAAGTCCCAAACCTGTGCTTACATCTTTTGGCAGAAACTGTGGATGTAAAGAAGCCCCAGAAGTTGAGTTAGAAAGATTCTTCAATTTTGTCTGAAATGTGCAAGGCTTTTAAATAAAGAGTGGCTGCTTGTCATAATGCCAAGTGCATGGATTGTGTATAGCTTTCACCTTCTATTTCCAATACCTAAATAGTCTTCTTCTTCTGAATAAGAGAGTCTGTTTCTTTGGGTGTACTGAACCTCATGTGACTTTGTTTTAATGTGTTGTTTTATTTCAATCAGGGCACACGTACATCAGTTTCTATGCCAGGGATTCTTCTTTATATAACCTTCAGAAGTTATTACAGATAAGTGTTACTTGGTCTGGCATTAGAAATAAAATCACTGGGCAAGGATTCAGGAGACCTGACACTGTCTAACTGTATGATTCTATATAGGATGGCCCCTTTCAGATTTAGCTTTTTTCATACTTAAGAAGATTATTGAAATAGTACCTGTGAAAATGCTTGCAAATAGAAAAGCACTATCCCAACTTAAGCCATCACTGTAATTGTTGTTAGGTGCTGAGTCAATTCCAACTCAGAACAGCCCCACATGATAGAGTCGAACTGTACCATGGGGATTTCAAGGCTGTAATCATTACAGGCTACTACTAATCTGTGAGTTTGTTGTACTGCCATGGCTTGTGTGTTGCTTTGATGCTGGAGGCTATGCCACTGGTATATCAAATGCCAGCAGGGTCACCCATGGTGAACAGGTTTCAGCAGACCTTCCAGACTAAGTAGACTAGGAAGAAAGATGTGGCAGTCTGCTTCTGGAAGAACTGACTACTGAAAACCTTATGAATAGTAGTGAAATATTGTCTGATATACTGCTGGAAGATGAGTCCCTCAGGTGGGAAGGCACTCAAAATATGACTGGGAAAGAGCTGCCTCCTCACAGTAGAGTTGATCTTAATGATCTAGAAGGAATAAAGCTTTTGGGATCTTCATTTGCTGATGTGGCCTGACTCAAAATGAGAAGAAACAGCTGCAAATATCCATTATAATTGGAATACAGAATGCATGAAGTCTGAACCCAGGAAAATCGGAAGTCATCAAAAATGAATCTTAGGCATTAGTGAGCTGAAGTGGACTGATTCTGGGCATTTTGAATCAGATAATCATATGGTGTACTATGCTGGGGATGACAAATTGAAGAGCAATGACATCACATTCATTGGCTAAAAGAGCATTCAAGATCTTTCCTTAAGTACAATGCTGTCTGTGACAGGATACTACTCCTATGTCTACAAGGAAGACAAGTTAGTATAACTATTATTCAAATTATGCACCAAGTGCTAAAGCCAAAGATGAAGAAATCGAACATTTTTACTAACTTCTGCAGTCTGAAATGGACCAAATATGCAATCAAGATGCACTGATAATTATTGGTGATTGGAATGCAAAAGTTGGAACAAAGAAGCATCTTTAGTTGGAAAATAAGGCTGTTGTGATTGAAATGACGCTGGAGATCATGATAGTGTTCTGCAAGATCAATGCCTTATTCACTGCAAATATCTGTTTTCAACAAAATAAACAGAGACCTTATGTGTAGACCTCACCAGTTGGAATATAGAGGAAACAAATCAACTATATCTGTGGGAAGAGATGGACAAGCTCAATATCAATCAGAACAAGGCTAGGGACAACTAGCCTATGTGCCATCAGACTCTCTTATTCAAAAGAAGACAACTATTTAGGTATTGAAAATAGAAGCTGAAAGCTATACACAAAAGCTTATAGACAGACCATCAATTGTTCATATGCAAGTTTTAGTTGAAGCTAAGGAAAATTAGCTAAGGAAAATTAAAACAAATACAAGAAAGCAAAAATATGACCTTGAATATATCACATCTGAATTCAGAGATGATCTGAAAAATAGATTGGATGCATTGAACACAAATGACCAAAGACTAGACAAGTGGTGAGATGACATCAAGGATATTGTACATGAAAAAAACAAAAAGTCATTAAGAAGACAGGAAAGGAAGAAGAGATGAAAATAGTATCAGAAGAGATTCTGAAACTAGCTCTAGTGCCTAAGGCACTTGACTGCTAACCAGAAGGCTGGCGGTGGGTTGGGCAATCTACTTCCATAGTGATACCACCTCGGAAACCCAAGAAGGGGTCACTATGAGTCAGGTCCAACTTGATGGCACGTAACAACAACAACAACAACAAAATGTCAATGGAAGAAATGATGAAGTAAAAGAGCTGAACATAAAATTTCAAAGGGTGGCCTGAGAAGACAAAGTATTATAATGAAATATATTATAATAAAAGGGGCAAATACTTGGAGTTAGAAAATTAAGGAGAAAAACACAGTTGGCATTTCTCAAGATGATAGAACTGAAGAAAATATTCAAGATTAGAGTTTTGATATTGAAGGATTCTGTGGGCAAAATATTCAATGATACAGGGACAACAAAAGAAGATGGAAAAAATACAGAGTGTCACTGTACCAAAAAGAATTGCTTGACATTCAACCATTTTAGGGATTTGCATAGGATCGAGAAGTGATAGTATTGAAGGAAGAAGGCCAAGCTGCATTGCAGGCACTGGCCAAAAATAAGCCTCCAGGAATTGACAGAATACTAACTGAATGTTTCAACAAATGGATGTGACATGGGAAGTGCTCACTCATCTATGCCAAAAAATTTGGAAGGCAGTTACTTGGAAATCGACTGGAAAAGACCCACAGTATTGCCCATGTCAAAGAAAGTTGATTCCAAAGAATGCAGAAATTATTGAACAATATCATTATATCACAACCCAAAACAAAAACAAAAAAACCTCACTGCCATGGAGTCAGATCCGACTCACAACGATCCCTCCTTGGGTTTCCGAGACAGTATCACTATGGAAGTAGATTGCCCAACCTGCCTTCTGAGGGGTGGCTGGTGGGTTTGAACTTCCAGCCTTCTGGTTAGCAGTCAAATGCCTTAGGCATTATACCACCAGAGCGCCTCATTATATTACACATGTGTAAAATTTTGCTGAAGATTATTTTGCAGAAAATGTAAAAAATGCAATTTTGTAGCATTGACACATTGACAGGGAATAACCAGAAATTCAAAACAGATTCAGAAGAGAATGTGGAATGAGGGATATCTTTGCTGATGTTAGATGGCTCTTGGATGAAAGCAAAGAATACCAGAAAGATGTTTACCTGTGTTTTATTGAATATGGAAAACCATTCAAATATGTGGATCATAACAATTTATTAATAACACTGCAAAGTATGGAATTCCAGAATAATTAATTGTGCTCATGAGGAACCTGTACATAGAACAAGAGACAGTCATTTGAACAGAACAAGGGGATGGTGCATAGTTTAACATCAGGAAAGGTGTGTGTCAGTACTGTATCTTTTCACCATATTTAGTCAATCTGTATGCTGAGCAAATAATCTGCAAAGCTGGACTATGTGAAGAAGAACATGGAATCAGAATTGGAGGAAGACTCATAAACAGCTTGTAATATGAAGATGACACAACCTAGCTTACTGAAAGTGAAGAAAACTTGAAGTACTTGCTGATGAAGATCAAAGACTACAGCCTTCAGTATGGATTACACCTCAACATAAAGAAAACAAAAGTCCTCACAACTGGACCAATAAGCAACATTATGATAAGTGGAGAAAAGACTGAAATTGTCAAAGATTTCATCTTATTTGGATCCACAATCAATGCCTATGGAAGCAGCAGTCAATAAATGAAGGGACATATTGCAGTGGGCAAAGCTTCTGTGAAAGATCTCTTTGAAGTGCTAAATAGCAAAGATGTCAGGCTGAAGAGTAAAATGCTCCTGACCCAAACTGTGATATTTTCAATAGACTCATATGCATATGAAAACTGGACAATGAATAAGGAAGACCAAAGAAGACTTGATGGATTTGAATTATGGTGTTGGTAAAGAATATTGAATACAACACCAAAAGCTCAAACAAATCTGTCTTGGACAAAGTACATTCAGAATGCTCTTTAGAAGCCAGAATGGTGAGACTTCATCTCTCATACTTTGATCTTGTTGTCAGGATGGATCGTTCTCTGGAGAAGGATATCATGCTTGGTAAAGTAGAGTCAATGAAAAAGAGCAAGACCCTCAAAGAGATGGACAGACACAATGGCTACAATAGTGGGCTCAAGCATTGTAACACTGTGTGGATGGCACAGGACCTGGCTGTGTTTCATTTTGAAACTGTGAGTTGGATCCGATTCAATGGTACCTAACAATGATAACAGTCATTATGGGATTATACTGGCATGCCATTTCTCCCATGGAGCAGCTGAGTGAGTTCTGAAAGCCTTTCAGTTAGCAGCAAAGCGCTTAGCATTGTGCCATCAGGGCTCTTTTCACTGCATTATTCCTCTTCTTTTCAAGTATGTAAAAACAAAAGCACAGACAAAAGATCCAGATGTTTTAGGTCTCAGTATATATTTAGATTAGACCAATTCACAGCATTCCAACCTTTTAACTCATGAATTTCAGTCATTTTCCTTACTCAAGAATTTCAGTAACTTCCAGTAGCCAAGTAACCTGAATTATTTTTTCTCTCTTTTCCAAAATTTATTTTTGTGGGCAATGTTAGTGACACTGAATGGATGTGTCAGGAGCAGGTAAAGGCTGGGTCCACAGTGAAGTCAGCTGTCTGCATCTGCGTGTCCATGGTAGGGTTGGAGGTGAATCTACTTTTAGCAGATAAAATTGTCTGTACAATTCTACATGGCCAGTTTTAAGGATTTATAAAGCTTTGTTGTTGTTATGT
>NW_006921688.1:18715-19394 GCF_000298275.1 Orycteropus afer afer | reverse complement strand
GAAAAGATTCTCAAGATCTTTAGTCATCAGGAAAATGCAAATTAAAACTATAATTAGATTCCACTACACACCCATTAGAATGGCTAAAATTAAAAAGACTATCAATACCAAATGGATCTCATGTATTCTTAGCAGAAGTGTAAAATGATAAACCACTGTGAAATCTGTTCACCAATTTCTCATAAGTTAAACACACACCTGCATTATCATCTAGTTCCACTCCTCAGCATACAGGCAAAAGAAATGAAAGCATATGTTCATTTGTATGCAAACGTTCATCGTGACTTTATTTGTAACAGCGAAAGTTGGAAACAACCTAAATGACTATCAACATAAGTTTGAATCAAACAAATTTTAGGGGGCTCTGGTGGCATAGTGCCTAAGGCGTCTGAGTGCTAATCAGAAGCCTGGTGGTTCAAATCCACCAGCCACTCCTGGGAAGGAAGACTGGGCAATCTACTTCCATAGAGATACCACCTCAGACACCCAAGGAGTCTGCCATTCGACTCAATGGCAGTGAGTTTTTTTATACAATGGAATGCTATCTAGTAATAAATGGGAATACTAGGCATACAGGTGAGAAAATGGATGGGACTCAAAACCATTATGCTGTATTAAAAGAACAAAGACACAAAAGAATATCAACAGTATGATTTCATTTTTATGAAGTTCAAGAACC
>NW_006921688.1:16572-18435 GCF_000298275.1 Orycteropus afer afer | reverse complement strand
CTGCTAACCAGAAGGCTGGCGGTTCAAACCCACCAGCCACTCCTCGGAAAGAAGATGGGGCAATCTACTTCCATAGTGATACTGCCTCAGAAATCCAAGGAGGGGTCGCTATGAGTTGGGTCCGACTCGATGGCACATAACAACAACATAGAAGTATGGGAGAAATTAGAAAGGGACATGAGGAAAATTTTTGTCATGATGGCAGTGCTCTGTATTTTGACTGAATATTGGTTACATGGGTGTGTAACACATTGGTGCAAAATATATCAAACTGTCCTTCACATATATGCTGTATGCAATTATATTTCGATAAAAAATATGAAGTGAAAGAAAAAAGGATTTAGAGAAAATGAAAAATACTGAAGCTATTCAAATAAGATTCAATACATCAATATTAGGAATCCTTGGAAAAGAAAACTAATGAATGGAAACAAACACTGAGGATTATAATTTAAAAATTTTCCTGAAATTGGAAAAGATTTGAAACTACACGCTGCAAGCGAATGCAGTACATCTAATAATGCTGACTGAGGACAGGCAATGTCAAGGCTTGTTCTAGCAAAGTCACTGAACTTTAAAGAGAAGGAAAAATTTGCTTTAGATGTTGAAGGTGGAAAAAAACAGCAAGTGTTTTGTAAGGGAAATATACTAAAATTAGAATTTTAGAGAGCGGATTTTTATGCTAAAAGGAAATAGAGTAACATGTTTAAGACACTTAAAACGTGAGTCCTTTTTTTTCTTTTTCCCAGCAAAAAATTACTTTTGATATAAAGGCTATACAAAGTGTTTCCAACAACCAAGAATTAATGGAATGTTGTTCCCATGAGCCTTTCCTGAGACATCTACTAGAGAATAAGCTTATATATTCCTAAAATGACTGAAATTACTAGGAAGTTACTGTCCTAAGAACCAGAAGTGACCACTGAACATACCCTTAATTGTAGAACTAGGGCTAAAGAAGGCTTAAGGGAAAGAGGACAGTCTGTAACAGCTATATGCTCAAATAATGTGCCCTATAGTAAACCGATTTGCAAAGGGGGGCTGGGAAGATTATATGCAAACAATTTGTTTTCTCTCTCTTCAGTAGTTCCACTGGTGGTTGTAGTTTTGGTATCGTTATTTAGAGACATTTGTGTGGCTGCTGCGGAATACACAAACATATGCTTCTGAAATATTCTCCTTCTATCATCTCCTGTTTCATTGAGAACCAAGGTTCTTATTGTGAAAAAAAGGAAAAATATATAACATAGACAAGGTTAAGTTAAAAAAAAAATGTAGTTGTGAATGTAATTTTGAAATAGCATTATTAAGTCAGGAGGATTTTTCATCTTTAAAAACTTGAAAAGGGTTCTTGTAGCCAAAACTGACCTAATTTGAGCCTGAAAAAAGGATAATAGTAAAATTGATGAAAACCCATAAATTATGCACCAACCCATGCATTTATAGTGATGTTAAAGACATAATGTGATTGATTATTCTAGTCTTCTTTGAAGATTGTTAAGGAAGCAATTCATTACAAGTAAAGAGAAAGAATCAATTATTTCTTCTGCCTTTTCCATAGGAGCATTACTACTGGGTGACCAAATGGTAGATGCAAGGAAGTGTCTCCTAACTAAGGATTCCAATTAATAAATGGGAAGAGAGAGAGAGGGAGAGAGGAAGAGAGAGACAGAGAGAGAATGAATGAAAAATATTACCATTTTGTAACTACTAATGAATTACTAGATATAAGTCTTGCTAATGTTAAAAAAAAAAAAAAAAGACACAGCAGATGTAACAATAGCACCTATATTAAGGTCAAAGGGACCGAACCCGAGTCTGGTTAAGCCTTTGAATCTGCCTACAGATTTGCAGGAAATACCA
>NW_006921688.1:5690-13817 GCF_000298275.1 Orycteropus afer afer | reverse complement strand
AACCAACCACCAGGGCCAAAGATAAGAAAATTGAAGATTTTTACCAACTTCTGCAGTCTGAAATTGACTGAACATGTGATCAAGATGTGTTAATTATCACTGGTGAGTGGAATGCAAAAGTTGGACACTAAGAAGAATCACCATAGTTGGAAAATTTGGCCTTGGTGACAGAAATAATGCTGGAGATCGTATGATAAAATTTTGCAAGACCAATGACTTATTCATTGCAAATACCTTTTTTCAACAACACAAACAGTGGCTATACATGTGGACTTCACCAGATGGAATACACAGGAATCAGAATGAATACATCTGTGGCAAGAAGAGATGGAAAAGCTCAATATCTTCAGCCAAAACAAGGCCAGGAGCTATTTGTGGAATGGTCCATCTACTGTTCATATGCAAGTTCACCTTGAAGCTGAATACAATTAAAACAAGTCAACAAGAGCCAAAATATGACCTTGAATATATCCCCCCTGAATTTAGAGACCATCTAAAGAATAGATTTGATTCAGTGAACACCAAATAACTGAAAACCAGAAGAACTATGGGATGACATCAAGAACATCATCCATGAAGAAAGCAAGAGGTCATTAAAAAGACGAGGAAAGAAGAAAAGACCAAAATGGATGACAGAAGAGACTCTGAAACTTGCCCTTGAACAAAGAGTGGCCAAAGCAAATGGAAGAAATGACAAGATAAAAGAGCTGAACAGAAGATTTCAAAGAGCAGCTTGAGCAGACAAAGCCAATTACTATAATGAAATGTGCCAAGACCTGGAGTTAGAAAACCAAAAGGGAAGAACACTCTCAGCATTTCTCAAGCTGAAAGAACTAAAGAAAAAATTCAAGCCTTGAGTTGCAATACTGAAAGTTTCTATGGGCAAAATATTGAATGATGCAGGAAGCATCAAAAGAAGATGGAAGGAATACAGAGTCACTGTACCAAAAAGAATTGGTCAATATTCATCCATTTCAGGAGGTGGCATATGATCAAGAACCAATGGTATTGAAGTAAGAAGTTAAAGCTGCACTGACGGAATTTGTGAACAAGACTCTAGGGATTAATGGAATACCCATTAAAATGTTTCAACAAATGGATACCATGCTGGAGGCACTCACTCGGTTATGCCAAGAGATTTGGAAGACAGCTACCTGGCCAACTGACTAGAGATCCATATTTGTACCCATTCCAAAGAAAGGTGATACCACAGAATGTGGAAGTCATAGAACAATATTATGAATATTGCATGCAAGTAAAATCTTACTGAATATAATTCAAAAATGGCTGAAGCAGTATATTGACAGAAAACTTCCAGAAATGCAAGCTGGATTCAGAAGAGGATGGAGAACAAGGGATATCATAGCTGATGTCAGATGGATTTTGGCTCAAAGCAAAGAATACCAGAAAGATGTTTAATTGTGTCTTATTGACTATGCAAAAACATTCGATGTGTGGATCACAACAGATTTTGGATAACATTGAGAAAAATGGGAATTCTAGAACACTTAATTGTGCTCATGGGGAACCTGTACATAGACCAGGAGGCTGTTGTTCGAACAGAACAAGGGGACACTGCACGGTTCAAAATCAAGAAGGGAGTGCATCAGGGTTGTATCCTTTCACCCTACTTAATCAATTTGTATGCTGAGTAAATAATCCAAGAAGCTGGACTATATGAAGAAGAACATGGCATCAAGATTGGAGGAAGAGTCATTAACAACCTGAGATACACTGATGACACAACTTTGCTTGCTGGAACTGAGGATGATTTAAAGCACTTACTGATGAAGGTTGAAGAACACAGTCTGCAGGATGGATGACATCTCAGTATAAAGAAAACAAAAATCTTCACAACTGGACCTATAAGCAGCATCATGATACATGGAGGAAAGATTGAAGTTTTCAAGGACTTCACGTTGCTTGGTTCTACAATTGATGCTAATGGAAGCAGCAGTCAGGACATCAGATGATATATAGCACTGGGAAAGTCAGCTGCAAAGGACCTCTTCCAAGTGCTGAGGAGCAAAGTTGTCTCCTTGAGGACTAAAGTGTGCCTGATACAAGCTATAATATTTTTAATCGCCTCATGTGCATGTGAGACCTGGACAATGAATAAGGAAAACCGAAGAAGAATGAATGCTTTTGAGTTGTGGTTCTGGCGAAAAATACTGAAAGTACCATGCACTGCTAAAACAACTAACAGGTCTGTCCTGGAGGAAGTGCAGCTGAAATGCTCCTTGGAAGCGAGAATGGCCAGACTTTGTCTCACCTACTTTGGTCATGTCATCTTCATTCTCTGGAGAATGATATATCATCCTTGGTAAGGTGGAGGGTTTTCAAAAGAGTGGAAGACCTTGAATGAGATGAATTGACTTAAGGGTTGTGGTGATGAGCTCAAGTATAGCAAGGATTGTGGAGCTGGCATGGGACCAGGTGGTGTTTTGTTCTGCTGTGCATAGGGTTGCTATGAGTTGGAGATGTCTTGATGGCACTTAACAACAACAACAATAACAAGGAAAAGATCTCATGTGGTCCCTTCTACTAACTAACTCTAATTCATATTGTTCAAATCTGCTTTTTAGAAAGAATAACCATATATTATTCTATATATGATTATCAGAAAGTTGGCTTACCACCTGGGGATGAGTAGTCTATGAATTTCTGAATTTGGAAGGCTGACAGCAAAGTAATAGGAAGTGTATGAGACACTGATGTAGAACTGCTTCTTAAGAACCATGAATATAGCATAAATAAGGTAAGTATGGCAGCCTGAGTGGCACAATGATTAAAGTGCTCAGCTGCCAACCAAAAGGTCAGTGGTTCAAACCCAGCAGCTGCTCTGTGGAAGAAATATGTGACAGTGTGCTTCCATAACGATTTACAGCCTTGGAAACATATGGGCAGTTCTCCTCTGTCCTATATGATCATTATGAGTCAGAATCTACTCAACAGCAGTGGATTTGGGTTACAGGTAGAATATGGCAAGAAGAATATGAGTCTGTCATAGCTCTAGATCAGCAAACTATAACTTCACTTGGATGCTGCAGCAGCCTCCTTCCAGAGCCCTCAGCCTCCCATCTTGCTTTCCTCACACGCAGCCACCATACTGAAGGTAGGGTGATCTTTGTGCAACACATATCTGACTGATCCTGGTGCACTTCTGCTTTGTGACTTAGTGGCTATTGCTGGGCATCATCAAGTTGATTTGACTCATACCCACCCCATGTGACTGAGAACTGCCTCACAGGGCAGTCATTGGCTATAATCTTTATGGAAGCAGATTACCAGGTCTTTCTCCTGAGGAGCTACTGGATGAGTTCCAACCACCAACCTTTCGGTTACAGCTGTGGCTTTGTACAGGCAAAGGGTAAAGTCCAAAGTCCTTAAAACCTCTCACTAGGCCCTGTATCATCTGGCCTCAGGTGACCTCTCCGGTCTTATTTCATGACAGCTGTCCTCCTTGCTTCCTCTACTCCAAGTTTCGAGGACTTCTTTATTTCCTTCCATCCTTGGCATCCCTGCATGCCCAGAGCCTTTACATTTGGCTTCCTAGGATGCTCTATCCCATCAGCCCTCTTCCTTCCCTGTTGTTAGGTGCTGTTGAATCAGTGCCAACTGATATTGACACCATGCACAACAAAAGGAAACTGCCTGGTTCTGCACCATCCTCACAATTGTTGCTGTCTGAGCCCACTGCTGTAAGCACTGTATCAATCCATCTATTTGAGGCTCTTCCTCTTTTTTGCTGACCCTCTACCAAATTTCTCCAGGGACTGGTCCCTCCTGATAGCAGGTCCAAAATAAGCAAGACTAAGTCTCACTATCATCATTTCCAAGGAGCATTCTGTCTGTATTTCTTCCAAGACAGATCTGTTCACTCTTCAGGCAGTCTCTAGCTAACACCTTCTCCTTCAGAGGTCATAGCTTAAATGCTGTCACTTCTTGCTACAAACATTTCCAGTCTCCTCTGGTTAGATCCTTCTGACAACATACCCCAAGCAACTAGTACTTCTCCTTGGAAATTCTCATTGCACTTGTAATTATTCAATGTCTGGTCTCCTGGTTAGATTTTAATTTCCACAAAGGCAGGGTCCCAATGCATAGCACATGTTGGGTGTCTGAAAATCATTTGCTAAATGAGTGAACCATTATCACTCCTCTCCCCAATCTTTGAAAGGGGTTGACACGTTTTAAAGATTAAAGGTTAGGCCTTGAAACCATTCTAATGAGCTAAAGCAAAAGTGATTTTGTATTAGGATCAGTCCTGGAATAACTTTTGGCTTTACACATTTGGAGTTAAGCAAATATTCTTTAGAGGAAATTACTATCAGCCCTACTGAAAACCCTTTTTCATTTTTTTTTTTTTTTAAATATGCTATCGTTTCTCTTGTCTCAACATATTCTTACATGGTGGCCCCTCTGCTGGGAACACTTTCTCTGAACTCTCTGTGACCCACACACATACCTCAACCCACTCTTCCATACTAATCTTCACCTTGATCTAGCTGACGTTAACCACTGTCCATAGATCTGCTTAGATCCTCCCTGAGTCCCTGTTCTAGATTAGAGGTCCTTTTCCATGCCTTCTCAACATTCACTATGCCCTCTCTCATGGAACTTCATGCCATCAAATTGAGATAGTCTGATATTTTGCTGATGTTCTTGTGCTGCACTACACTCTAAGGTCTGTGAGGTCAAAGACCATGTCTTTATATATATATATATAGAGAGAGAGAGAGAGAGAGAGAGAGAGAGGGAGAGAGAGAGAGCGCGAGAGCGCGAGAGCGTGCGAGCGAGCGTGCACGAGAGAGCGCACAGTAAAGAGTCTACAGTTCGTAATAAATAGGCCCTTCATACATTATTTTAAACAAAGGACTGAATGATGGAAACCTTAATTAAAAGTCTGTCACTTGCAATAAGACACTGACAGAATCAATCGCTGAGGTCACTGAGCTGGCTGGTAGAAGATCTATAGCCAAAACTACTCCTACCTCACACCTTCTCCTACCCCACTGTCATAATTTATTTAATTGCATTTTCATCATGTAGTTCTTCTTTTTTTCTTTGTTACCACTTTTCTTTTTCCCCATCCCATACCCCTCTAGGCCAAATAACATGAGCAGTGCACTGTTTGATCAAGTGGAATATGTCACTAATTCCCATCATGTTTGAAAGCACTTATTAGGAGCAAGGTAATAGAGCATACATTTTTATAACCAGAAAGTCAGGGAAAAGAAGTTATTTCTTAGTGTTATTGACTTATTTGAAACAGTTGCTTTTCAGTATCTTTAGCAGCATCACCTAGGGACATGGCCTAATTTTGTGAGCAGCAGACTCCTCATATATCTTGAAGTTAATCTGTGCAGAGGGTATTATTAAGTTGTCTCCAATTATAGGAAGTTGCCCTTACCCTCTTGCAATAAAATTGAATTATATATACATTTTTGGGTTAACTTGATTAAATATTTACTGATTTTCTTTTTTTATTCTAATAACCGATGTTAACAATAGGTTATATTTTTTGTTGTTATTGGCCTGTAACTTATGATGCATTTCAATTAATTCAGAAGACAATGTCCTTATGATTTATTTATCTCAAACAAAGAACCCAAACAAACAAGCAAACAAATAAACAAACAAAAACCTTTTCTCTTTCTTCTTGAGACAATAAAGAAAATTTTTATAGCCAGGAATCTTTCTAAATGTAATAAGAACAAGCTGTAGGCTTTAAATTCAGTAGACTCCACACCTCCTCCTTCATAATAAATCCTGTGTTGGAGCAGCAGAGTTGTTTGCGTCCCTTCATTGGCACAAGTGAAGATTTTTCTATTTTGCATATGCTGATGACCTGTAGCTTTTATGGCAACCTTTCTAAATATGAAATGTCAGTACTAAGAAATGACTTTGCCAAGGAACAAAGGACTGGAATTAGAATTGTCATGAAAGTGGGATTACTTTTTGTGGTAGACACCTGCAGAAATTTGCTCATGTCACAATCATATCCCCTTCTCCGAGAACTGTCTATTTTCTCCATATGGGACAGGAATGGTGGACCTCTGGAAGACAGTTTGTAGTGTGTGATGCCACCCTTTGTCTATAGCTGACTAGATCTGAGCCAAACTGAGCCAGTTTTTCTGTTATGTACGTGGTTAGAGGGAATTGCTTCTATCTTTTTGAGTGGCTGGACTTTGAACAATATGTAAATGCAGGAATATTGGGATGGTTGTCTTTATACTGACCATGAAAGTCCAAACAATGGAAAGCAGATGTGAGAGAAGAGAAGGAGGAGGCATGCAGAGACACAGGGGATGAGATAGAGACCTGGCACCTTTCTACACAGAATTCTCATCCAGTCTGGGTTCTGGCGCATTCCTAATCTTGTCATGAGATATGTGATATTATTCCTCATATTCTTGAAATTAATGACCTCCTTTGCTTAGGCTAGCATAAGTTGGATTCTATAACTTGCAGCCAAAGTGTTGTAGTTAATGAAACTGTAGATTCTGTTCTCATGGTCTGAAGCTTCCAAAATCTCCAGTAATTTCTTATTTTCTTAATTATGCAAAGTGTCAACATTTTTGTTCTTGGACTGGCTTGACAAACACATTGTTCACATGACCTGCTTCCCTGTTGAGTAGATAACACTTTACATTGGACACTCAGGCTAACAGATGGAATGCAAATGACCTCATGTTTCCTGAACTCTGGCCAGGCCTGGACAGGTGGCTAAACCATGTCAAACACAGCATCCTTCTTTGCACTCATCTCACACCAAGTAACACTCACGTGTCTCCACTTGCAGCAGATACACAGCTCCTCCATGCTACAGTGCATGAATATAATGAGTTACATATGACATGTGTATGTGTATATATATATTGTGTATGTGTGTGTGTATATATATATATATATACACACACACACACATTGTGTATGTGTGTGTGTGTATATATATATATATATACACACACACATACACATGTCATATGTAACTCATTATATTCATGCACTATATATAAAAGCAAAACAAAACAACTCATTGCCGTCAAGTTGGATCCAACTCACAGCGACCCCTCCTTGGGTTTCTGAGGCAGTATCTTTATGGAAATAGATTGCTCAATCTTCCTTCTGAGGAGTGGCTGGTGGGAGTGAACCACTAGCCATCTGGTTAGTAGTCAAATGCCTTGGGCCTATGGCATGAGTTCATATACACATACACACATACATGTATGTGTGTGAGTGTGTGTGTGGGGTAATTCATATCCCCAATTTCTAGAACTCCCTTTGTTAAAGGTGTAGTGCAGAACTTCCACAATCCTCCCATACCATCATAATTTTCATGTTAGTAGCTAATAATGTTTGAGATTTTACTATGTGCCAGACACTGTGCTATGCTTTTTAACATAACTTTCCTGTTGAATCTTCTAATGATCCTATGAAGAAGGTACAATTAGTAACCCTTTTTTTTGTAACTGAAATATATATAAGTTAAGAAATTTTCCCAAGAACTGTTGCTGTTTGGTGCCACCGAGTTAACTCTGACTCGTGGTGATCCTGTGTACAACAGAACAAAGTGCTGACCGGTCCTAAGCCATCCTCACAGTCCTTGCTGTGCTTGAGCCCGTTGTTGCAGCTACTGTGTCAATCCATCTTGTTGAAGGTCTTCCCCTTTTTCACTGATCCTTCACATTACCAAGCACGATATCCTTCTCCAAGGAGCAGACCCTTCTGACATGAACAAAGCAGGAGGCAGAGCTGGACCCTAAGGTTGAGGGGCTTTCACCCAACCCCTAGAGCCTGGAACTTTGAACTTGGACTTAAAGCCTCCAAACTATAAGAGAATAAACTGCTGTTTGTTAAGGCCATCCCAATTGTGGTATATTTCTTGTCAGAGTGGCACTAGGTAACCAGAACAATTGGGACTCTCACACACTACTGGTGAAACTGTAAAATGATACAACCACTGTGGAAATCAATATGGCAATTCCTTAAGCAGTTGGAAATAGAAATACCATTTGATCCAGCAATCCCATTATTAGGTATATATCCTAAAGAAGTTAGAGTCAGGACATGGATAGATATATGCACAGCCATGTTCATTGCAGCACTATTCATAATACCAAA
>NW_006921688.1:3898-4900 GCF_000298275.1 Orycteropus afer afer | reverse complement strand
CACTACGGAAGTAGGATTGCCCAACCTTCCTTCCAAGGAGTGGCTGGTGGGTTTGAACCGCCAGCCTTCTGGTTAGCAGTCAAGTACTTTAGGCACTATGGAAAAGGAAGACACAGAAAAGTGCACAAGAGGTACAGACAAAAAGATAAACACTTTAACATACACAATATCATATTATAAGTAATAACAAACATTAATCTATAGATAGATATATAGGTAGACAAGCTGAATGATTAGGTATGTCTAGGCAAAAGGGAATATACCCATGACCATATATGTGTTTGGCAGACAATATTTCTACATATGTATTTGTATGTGCTATAAGAATGTCCATATAAATAGAACTAACTGGGGGCAAAGTTATGATAACTTAGCCACAGCCAACCAGCCTGAGGGACAGAGTTGTTGGATCTGTGGGCTCGGGATCTTGCTCACAGGGGACATCAAGCTCAACTGGCATAACATACTATACAAGAACATTGCCCTATATCCTACTTTAGTGAATAGTGACTGGGGTCTTAAAAGCTTGCAAGCAACCATCTAGATGCAACAATTGGTTTCTCCTCATTCAGAGCAAAGAAGAATGAAGAAAACCAAAGACTCATGGAAACAATTAGACCAAGGGACTAGTGGACCATGCAAACCCAGCCTATATGACCATGAAACTAGAACTAGATAGTGTCCAGTTACCACTTTTAACCACTCAGAAAAGGTTCAGTGCAGGAGAAAAATGGGGAACAAAACTCAAAATCATAAAAAAAATACCAGGCTTATTGGTCTGATAGAGAATGGTAAAACCCTTGAGACTATGGTCCCTAGTCACCCTTTGGACCTGGAACTGAGCTCACTCCCATGACTTTCAGCCAAACAATAGACAAGCTTTTAAGGTGAGCATTACACCAGGTAGGAACACTCTTTCAAACATTGAACCACGGGAGATCAGAGGACAATATTTGCACAGGGAGACAGCTTGGAGGCAAGAATGCATAGGAAAGAAGGACA
>NW_006921688.1:0-2478 GCF_000298275.1 Orycteropus afer afer | reverse complement strand
AAGGTGTGGAACACTCATAGACAGCTGGTGGGATTGTAAAATAGTATAACCACTGTTGAAAAAGGTATGGTGCTTCCTTAAGAAATTGGAAATAGAAATGCCATACAATCCAGCAATCCCACACTCAGTATATATTCTAGAGAAATCAGACCCGTGACATGAACAGGTATATGCACACCCATGTTCATCACAGCATGATTCACAATAGCAAAAGTATGGGAACAACTTAAGAGCCCATCACGGATGAATGGATAAAGAAACCATGGTACCTACACTCAATAAAATAGTATGCAATTTCAGAGAATAACGGTGAATCTGAAAACACCTTGTAACACGAATGAACCTAGAGGTGAAATTAGTCAATCAAAAAAGGACAATTATTGTAAGAGATCACTAGTATAAAAAGTTAAGGGAATGTTTACACACACACACACAGGCCAATTTCAATTTCTTCATTTACATTGCTGTTGCAGGGCCATTATGGATATTCATATGAGAATATTTCTGAATTCAGTTTTGTTGTTAGGTGCCATTGAGTTGTCTCTGACTCACAGCAACCCTGTGTACAACAGAACTAAACACTGCCCAGGCTTGTACCACCCTCACAATCTCTGCCATGCTTGGGCTCATCGTTGCAACCCGTGTATCAACCCACTTTATTGAGGGCCTTCTCTGCTTTTGCTGACTATCTACTTTATGAAGCATGATATCCTTCTCCAGGGACTGGTTCCTTTTGACAACAAGACCCAAGTATGAGAGATGAAGTCTGGCCATTCTTGCTTCAGAGGAACATTCCAGCTATTTGTTCCTTCTTCTGGCAGTCCATGGTATTTCCAGCATTCATCATCAACACCACAGTTCAAATGCATCAATTCTTCTTTAGTCCTCCTTATTCATTATGCATATGGGCTACTGAAAATGCCATGCCTTGGGTCAGGCACACTTCAAAGAGACATCTTTGCTCTTTAACACTTTAAAGAGTTCTTTTGCATAAGATTTACCCAGTGCAATATGTCAATATGTCATCTGATTTCTTGACTGCTGCTTCCATGAATGTTGATTGTGTATCCAAGTAAAATGATATCCCTGATAATTTCAATCTTTTCTCCATATATCATGATGTTGCTTATTGGTCCAGTTGTGAAGATTTTTGTTTTCTTTATGTTGAGGTGTAATTCATAATGAAGACTGTAGTCTTTGATCTTCATCAGTAAGTGCTTCTAGTCTTCTACACTTTCAGTAAGCAAGGTTTTGTCATCTGCATATCACAAGTCTTCCTCTAATCCTGATTCTGCAATTCCTCTTCATATAACTCAGCTTCCTGGATTATTTGCTAAGCATATAAATTGAATAAATGCAGGGAAAGGATAGAACCCTGACACATATCTTTCCTGATTTTAATGCATTCAGCAAGCCCTTGTATCATCACATGATGATAAAATATTAAGTTTGATGACATGATATGTGTCAGACAAATTCATATGAATTTGAAAAAAATATAAAAAGTGAGCACCATTAAAAAGGAGTTATGTTCTCTGTGCACATAATTCATTATGTAGCATAATTATGTACATAATGCACATATGTAGCATGATCTGTGCCCTAGGGTCAAAACAAAACAAAACAAAACCCACTCCCATCAAGTCCATTTGACTCATGTTGTTGTTGTTGTTGTTATGTGCCGTCGAGTGGGACCCGACTCATAGCAACCCTTCCTTGGGTTTCCAAGGCAGTATCACTACGGAAGTAGATTGCCCAACCTTCCTTCCGTGGAACGGCTGGTGGGTTTGAACCACCAGCCTTCTGGTTAGCAGTCAAGTGCCTTAGGCACTAAGCTACCAGAGCTCCTAGCGACCCCCATTGGGTTTGTAAGGCTGTAAATCTTTATGGACCCCAGCTTCCTCATCGTTCTTCCATGGAGAGGCTGGTGGGTTTGAACTACCGACATTTTGATTAGCAGCCAAATACCTCAAACCACTACACCACCAGAGTTCCTTATGGTCTCATTTTAGAACTTAAAAATGTAAAACTTAAGAATTAAAAGTAGCTCTTTTTAAAAGCAGTTTTAGGTTTATGGAAGAACTGGCCAGAAAAAGACAAGGATTTCTATATACCATCTCCCCAACCTGCAAGTTCTCCTGTTATTAACATCTGGCATTCTGTGGTACATGTGTTACCACTGATGAGCCAATATTGATACATTAATTAACTAAAGTCCATAGTTATGAACATTATGGTTCACTCTCTGAGCTGTATACTCCTGAGTTTTGATAAATGCATGCCATGTGGCCACCATTACAGTACCATACAGAGCAGCTTCATTGCCTGAAAACTGCCATGCTCCAACCAAACTCAAAACTGTTTTAAAAATAAAGTATTAAGGAGGGGCGGGGCAAGATGGCGGACTAGGCAGAAGGATTGCACAGACCCTCTTCAACAAAGAAAAGGGAAACCAATTAACACAGACACAGAAGATAA
>NW_006921687.1:10308300-10310078 GCF_000298275.1 Orycteropus afer afer | reverse complement strand
AACTATAATCCTCCCTGAGAAGTGACCAGTTTAACCTTGTTGGCTATTATCTTTAACAATTGGGGGCCATGGATTCACAATTTACCACAAAGAGCTCCAATATTTTTCAGGAGCAAAAGCACTTTTCACTGACTGCTCCAGAGTAGCTCATTGAAGAAAGAGCCAAACATGTAAACGACCTCCTGAAAGAACTGGCAAGCTGGAAGAACATTGAGCCCCACAGCGCATGTTGTTTGTGAGACACTCCTCAACTGAAGCCTGGGAGGGAGGCAGGCAGGCAGACAGAGGTGGGCTATCTGTGGGGGAGGGGGAAAGTGTTTATATAGAGCACCTTAAAAGGTACACAAGAAATAACGTGTGAGTCTGCCGTAAGGGTAACTTTGGGTGGTATCTCATCTGTTCCTAGGAGAGAAATAGAGATGCTAAAGCCAGCAACATTTCACCCAAAAAGTACATTTTTCTTATGGGGTTAAAGTCTTTGCTTCTTTGCAGAGTAGGCTCAAGCTCTCCTGCCCCCAATTCCCCTGGGCACAAGGAGTGCAGAAAGTTTTATTTGGTAGGTAAGTTGTTTTTATGCGAAACCATCTTGGCCAATGTGGAGATTTTTCACTTGGGTGTCAGTGGGGCCCTTCTCGTGTTTATAAAACATAGCAAATGCACAGTCTGAACAGTTATTTTCAGTAAAAACGACAATTTCTGCATAGCAGTTGGGCACTTGAAGCTCTGCGTTTGAGGCAAATTCTTAGATTTTTCCAGTGTTGAGAAAACTTTCACCTTGCTTAACATGCTTCTCAAGTTGAGTTATGACCCTGACATCCTTCTGCTCTCTGAAGTGCACTGATGAAGGTCAATTAGGAAAACAAATACAAGAAAATATAATTTTCTACCTCATGGAGATGGGATAGGATATAAATAACAGATCATTCCGAGGTGAAATTTCCACTGACCCTAACACACACCTGTCCTTTCTGTCCCTCTGGAACTTGGTCACCTTGCTAGAAACACACCATTGGAAATCACTGCCTCAACACCCTGTTTGTACCTTAAACCAGTGTTTCAGAGTTGCATGTCAGCCTCTACCAACAAATAAGCTTTCATGGCTGCTAAAGTATCCAGATGAATTTGATGTTCTGAGATCTTTGCTTGAATAATTTCCATTGTCCCTTTGGTTTGTAACACCTTTAGTTCTCTACTTCAAATGTCATAGTCTCCTGATCTAAATTTCTTGTGTTTCTCTTTTCACTTGCTTCTAAAGCTGTTTAAATTCACCCTTATTCAATTGAATCTTGGGGCTGGAGGTATTTTAATACATAGCTCTACAATATCCATGCCATCTAAGGCTATAGCTCTCACTCTATTGCAAAGATTCCTATGAAAAATGATTTTATGACATTATTCATTAACATAACTAAGAGTCTGCCATGCTCATAAACTCATTTCTCTTCTGTATCCTAAATTTAATTTGTCTCTTCATGTGGATGAAAAGACTAGCTTTTCATAATTCTTACCCACCTCATTTATATACTTTGAGAATAATAAAGGACTTTTGATTAGTTTCTTTTTTGTATTTCACACCTCCATTTCTTTCTTCCTTTTGCCATACAATTTATTTCTTGCATCAAATTGTACATGACATTTTTAGACAATCAAGGCAGATGTTAAGTGTAGGATTTTCCAGTCATATGCTGTCTTATATTTTCTCATTTCTTGATTTCCTTCCTTTTCAAAGAGACTTTTGACAGGGATGGCTAACATTTATTGGTACCTTCTCTATCTGA
>NW_006921687.1:10306449-10307570 GCF_000298275.1 Orycteropus afer afer | reverse complement strand
TTCTGACAACATGACCAAAGTAGGTGAGATGAAGTCTGGCCATTCTCACTTCCAAGGAGCATTCCAGCTGTACTTCTTCCAGGACAGATTTGTTAGTTCTTCTGACAGTCCATGGTACTTTGAGTATTTTTCACGGACATCACAACTCAAAAGTATCATCTCTTCTTTGGTCTTCCTTATTCATTCATTGTCCAGCTTTCACATGCATATGAGGCTATTGAAAATACCATAGCTTGGGTTAGGTGCACCTTAGTCTTTAAAGAGACATCTTTACTCTTCAGAACTTTAAAGAGGTCTTTGGTGGCAGATCTACCCAGTGCAGTACCACATCCGATGTCTTGACTGCAGCTTCCATTGGTGTTAATTGTTGAACTGAGTAATATGAAATCTTTGACAACTTCAATCTTCTCTCCATTTATTGTGATGTTGCTTATTGGTCCAGTTGTGAGGATTTTCATTTTCTTTATGTTGAGATGTAATACATACTGCAGACTGTAGTCTTTAACCTTCATCAGTAAGTGCATCAAGTCCTCTTCACTTTCGGCAAGCAAAGTTGTGTCATCTGCATATTGCAGGTTGTTAATGAATCTTCCTCCAATCCTGGTGCCGTGTTCTTCTTCATGTCGTCCAATTTCTCTGATGTTTCAGCATACAGATTGAGTAAGTATGTTGAAGGGACATAACCCTGACTCATTCCCTTCTTGATTTTAATCCATGCAGTATCCCTTTGTTCTGTTCAAATGACAGCCTCCTGGTCTATGTACAGGTTCCTGATGAGCACAATTAAGTGTTCTGGAATTCCCATTCTTCTCAGTGTTATCTATAATTTGTTATGATCCACAATTCAATGCCTCTGCATAGTCAATAAATTGTTGCTGTTGTTGTTATGTGCTGTTGAGTCAGACTCGACTCATAGTGACCCCTCCTTGGGTTTCTGAGGCAGTATCACTACGGAAGTAGATTGCGCCATCTTCCTTCTGAGGAGTGACTGGTGGGTTTGAACCGCCAGCCTTCTGGCTAGCAGTGAAGTGCCTTAGGCAATAAAACACAAGTATATATCTTTCAGGTATTTGGTTTCAGCCAAGATCTGTCTGACATCAGCAATGATATTTCTTGTTCCT
>NW_006921687.1:10302602-10304659 GCF_000298275.1 Orycteropus afer afer | reverse complement strand
TTTGGTTATCCATTCCTCAGTTGATGGACACCTAGGTTGTTTCCATTTTTTGGCTATTGTAAATAGTGCTGTGATGAACATGGGTGTGCATATGTCTGTTCTTGTCATGGCTCTCATTTCTTTAAGATATATACCTAGTAATGGAATGGCAGGATCAAATGCTATTTCTATTTCCAACTTTTTAAGGAATCACCATACTGCTTTCCACAGTGGTTGTACCATTTTACAGTCCCACCAGCAGTGTAGGAGAGTCCCAAACTCTTTGCATCCTTTCCAGCATTTGTTATTTTCTGTCCTGTTGTACTTTACTGCAACCATTTTTGAATTATCTTCAACAAGATTTTACTTGTGTGTGATATTAATGATATTGTTTGATAATTTCCACATTCTCTTCGAGGACTTTTCTTTAGAATAGGTACAAATAAGATCTCTTTCAGTCAGTTGGCCAGGTAGCTGTCTTCCAAATCTCTTGGCATAGACAAGTAAGTGCCTCCATTGCAACTTCCATTTGTTGAAACATCTCAATGGCTATTCCATCATTTCCTGGAGCCTTGTTTTTCACCACTTGCTTCAGTGCAGCCTTGACTTCCTCCTTCAGTACCATTGGTTCTTGATCATATGCCACCTCCTGAAATAAATGAACATCAATCAATTCTTTTTGGCATAGTGACTCTGTGTATTCCTTCCATCTTTTGATGTTTCCTGTGTCATTCAATATTTTGCTCATAGAATCTTTCAGTATTGCAACTCGAGGTTTAAATTTTTTCTTCAGTTCTTTCAGCTTGAAATATAACATGTTCTTCCCTTTTGTTTTTCTAACTCCAAGTCTTTACACATTTCATTAAAATAACTGACTTTTCTCGAGCTAGTCTTTGAAATCTTCTGCTCAGCTCTTTTACCTTGTCGATTTTTCCATTTCCTTTAGCTACTCTCCGTTCAAGAGCAAGTTTCAGAGTCTCTTCTTCCATTTTGTGTTTTTCTTCCTTTCCTGTCTTTTTAATGATATATTGCTTTCTTCATATATGATGTTCTTTAAAAAAAAATATTGTGATTTGGGTGAAAGTTTACAGAACATATTCATTTTTTATACAGCAGTTCACATGTACTCTGTCTCATGACATTGACCGCCATTTCCCACAGTGCAACAGCTGTCTTCCCACTTCTTCCCTATAGTTACCTCTTCCTTGTGTCCTTCCCTCCCATGTAATATGGCCCCCTGTGTGCATATATGTTCTCACATGATTGTTTGTTCTCACATGATTGATCTCTCCGAGGCGTGTATCTACCTAATGTAAATGTTTAGCTCATAAGCCTGTCTTTTGTTTGGAAGCCAAATAGAGTGTGTTCAATTCCAAACCTGAAGGGCAGATAGGGGCCATAGTCTCAGGGGTTCCACAAGGCTCTAACAGACCAGCAAACCTGGTAGTTTTTTTGTTTTTTTTTTTAAATGATTTTGAGTTTTGTTACACATTGTTCTCCTAATCTATCCAAGATCTCCTACATAGATCCTCCCCCAAGTGGTTGACAGTGGTATCTGGGCACCATATAGGCTGAGGATCGCATAGTGTACCAGTCCATTGAACTAATTGTTTCCATGAATCTTTGGTTTTCTTCATTCTTCTTTGCTCTGGATGAGGAGAGACCCATTATTACATCTAGATGGCTGCTTGCAAGCTTTTAAGATCCCAGTTGCTACTCACTAAAGTAGGATGTAGAAGAGTGTTTTTGTGTAGTATGTTATGCCAATTGAGCTTGATGTGCCATGCAACCATAGTCCCGAGCCCACAGGTTCAATTATTCGCTCCCTCCAGGTATGGCCAAGAAGTGACTATAAACTTGTCCCTTGTCAGCTCTACTATATACTTGGAAATTCTTTTTATTGACTGATTGATTGATTGATTGATTGTGATTTGGGTGAAGATTTACAGAGCAAATTCACTTTCCATACAGCAGTTCACATATACTTTGTCTCATGTCATTGACTACAGTTTACCACAATGCAACAGCTCCCCTCACACTTCCTCCCCATAGTTACCTCTTCCCAGTGACCATCCCTC
>NW_006921687.1:10292873-10298292 GCF_000298275.1 Orycteropus afer afer | reverse complement strand
TGCATGCTTCCCTTCAAGGCTCAGGGGTCCAAGATTATCTTCTGTGTCTGTGTTAATTGGTTTCTCTTTTCTTTGTTAAAGAGGGTCTGTGCAGTCCTTCTGCCTAGTCCGCCATCTTGTCGGAACCCCTGTACCTGGGAATTTTTACAGAACATACAGATACACTTGTAGAAATATTACCTGCCAACCCTGTACATGGTCATGGGCACAACCCCTGCATAGACATAACTAATAGTTCAGCCTGTCAACCCATCTATCCACCCAAATATCAATGTTTGCCTTCATTGACAATGTAGTACTATATGTGCAAAAGGGTTCATCTTTGTTGTTTGTACCTCCCATGCACCTTTCTATGTCCTTCTCTTCCTCAGTGTCACTGTGTTGCTCACTCATATATGATGTTCTTGAGGTCATCCTCCAGTTAATCTGGTTTTTTGTCATTGATGTTCAGTGCATCAAATCTGTTTTTCAGATGGTCTCTAAATTCAGGTGGGATATAATGAAGGTCATATTTTGGTTCTTGTGGACTTGCTTTAATTGTCTTCAGCTTCAGCTTCAACTTGAACTTGCACATGAGTAAATGATGGTCTGTTCCACAGTTAGTTCCTGGACTTGTTTTGGCTGAAGATATTGAGCTTCTCCATTGCCTCTTTCTGTGAATGTTGCCGATTTGATTCATGTGTATTCCATCTGGCAAGGTCCTTGTGTATAGCCACTGTTTATGTTGTTGAAAAAAAGGAATTTGTAATGAATAAGTTGTTGGTCTCGCAAAATTTTATTATGTGATCTCCAGCATCATTTCTCTTATCACCAAGACCATATTTTCCAACCACAGATGATTCCTCTTTGTTTCCAACTTCCATGTTCCTATCACCAGTTACAATCAAATACATCTTGGTTGCATGTTTGGTCAATTTCAGGCTGTAGAAGTTGTTAAAAATCTTTAATTTCCTTGTCTTCAGCTTTGGTGGTTGGTGCACAACTTTGAATAATAGTTGTATTAACTGGTCTTCCTTGTAGGTAGATGGATGACAGCATTGTACTTCAGGATTAATCTTGAAACATTTTTTGTTACGTTGAATGCATGCCATTCTTCTTCAGGTTGTCATTCCTGGCATAGTAGATCATGTGATTGATTCAAAATGGCCCAAACCAGTCCATTTCAGATCACTAGTGCCTAAGATGTCGATTTCTATGAGTTCCATTTCATTTTTGACAACTTCCAATTTTCATAGACTCATACTTCATACATTCCATGTTCTAATTATTAGTGGATGTTTGCAGCTGTTTCTTTCCATTTTCAGTCATGTCACTTTAGCAAATGGCAGTCCACAAAGCTTTACTCCATCCACATCTTTAAGTTCAACTGCGCTTTGAGGAGAAAGCTTTTCCCTAGTCGTATTTTCAATACCTTCCAACCTGAGGGGGTTATCTTCTGGTACTGTATCAGACAGTGTTTCAGAGCTATTCATGAAGTTGTCCAGTAATATATCATACAGCATTTCACGGCTATTCATAAGGTTTTCACTGGCCAATTCTTTGAGATGTAGATGGCCCCTTCCTTCTTCCCAGTGCGTCTTAGTCTGGAAGTCCCACTGAAACCTGTCCACCATGGGTTATCCTGCTGGTATTTGAAATACTGGTGGCATAACCTCCAGCCTTATAGCAACATTCACACCACCACAGTAGGACAAACTGACAGATGAGTGGTGATTATAAGTCCTTAAGCATGTAAATTTCAATGTAAAGCATGAGCACATACTTTTTTGTACAAATTTCAAATAATACTGACAAATATAGGAGGAAAAGAGAAAAATTCTTATGCACCAACTGGGGCACCAGATAATTTTCCTATGTGCTTAAATTATTTGCAGAAAATAGCAGGTAACATATGGCAAATAGCAAACATTCCATTTTAACTTTAACCACAAAAGGGTTCCATAGGCATTTCATTTACCTGTTAAACTAGAAACCAGTATTCTCAACTCCAACCACTTGGTGAGCCTCTTGTGGCATCTCCTGTGGAATCCACCCCTTTCCAGACTCATCCTTGGTTATCTCTCTGATCTTCTCCCACCCCAGCTTTTCATTGGATATCAAAACACGAGTGTTCAGTCAGGTTCTGAAATTGGAGACCTATGTCTTCTAGCAAATAGTTGGCTATTTGAACATTTTGAAATATGTGCCCACATATTTCAAATTGAATGAAAATGGACTCTGCATTAGAAAATTGGAATCTGCCTACATCTTCGCCTTTGCTGCTTTACCTTCTTATTTCTTTTCTTCCATTTGCTTTGAGCCTTCCTTTACAGATGCTATTTGTTCAGTACAGACTTGCTTGAACAGTTTTGGGAAAACTCATTTATGACCTTCACCTCCTGCTTTTCTTTACTACTGCACAGTTTAAGTTTTAATATGAGGCACTACATCAGTGCCATCTATATAGTGATAATATCCACAATTGTCTCCTGAAAACATCATAATCTCTTTATCTCTGGAGGGAATAAAACCAATTGTTTATGCTCCACTACAGTGTTGAGAATCTGTGGCTATTTTCTACAGAGTGCATGTGTATGGAAGTATGATTAAATCTGCTCTGGACCATGGTACAAATACAATGAGAGTACTTGCTCGGAAAGAGATTTGTTTTGTTACCTGGTTGTATCATCAGTAAGGATAGGTCAAATTCTGCTGTAGTTATAAACAAGCACAAATTTTCAAGGATTCAGAACAACAAAGGCTTATTTCTTGCTTATGCTTCATGATCATTGAGGACCAGCTAGGAACTATGTTCTACTTTGTCTGAGGATCTTCCTATTATCCATATTGTCTGAGGAAATCTTCCTGTTATCATTACCTCTCAGAACACTTGCAATAAGTTATGCTATCTTTATCTAAAAGGTACACAGTGTACATTGTTGCAGTTATTCTCATCGAGGATTTTGCATATGAACCCTGCAATGTGATAATCTTATCTATTACAGAACTGTACCTTACCCATTTATCTTTTGGCCTCCCTGGTTCAGTGATCATTTTGTTACTGAATGCATTTGTAAGAGAAGAACTAAATCCTATGACCTTGCTTGTCTGAATCTTAACAATTTTCATTGTTCAGTTTAAATTGTCTCATTTTCCATCTTCTTTTCCATCTGATTCATTAAAATTTATGAAATATTCTGACATTGCCACAATTCTTTTTTTTTTTTTTTTTTGGTCTTTATATATATGCATTTTTTTCTTTATTTGTACACTTACAAGAACTTTCTTCATGTTAACTCTCTTCACCTTCTTATATTTTCCCAATTTAACTAAAAATTTCTGTGTTCTGTATATAAGGAGCTCTGGTGGTGCAGTGCTTAAAAGCATTTGACAATTAACCAGAAGGTTAGTGGTTCAAATCCACCACTATCTCCATGCAAGGAAGATGAGGCAATCTACTTCCATAAAGATTTATCACCTTGGAAACCCAGTGGGGCTTGCTATGAGTTGGAATTGACACAACGGCAGTGTGTTTGATTTGGGTTTGGTTCTGTATATTGTGTCATTGAAGAATAATATCTGGCTTCTATAAAATCTTTTTTTACTTAGATTTTTTTCTCAAGAATTGTTTTTATTTGCTGGTTTTAATGTTATTAGTTCTTTCTTCAGGATTGTTCTATCTTGCTTTTTTAAAAATAATTAATTCCATTTTTACATTTTATATTATCTCTCCCTATCTGCTGAATGTCTTATAGCCATAACATCATGAATGGAATGACACACAACCAGTATCTTATGTATATACACATTCATCTATACCTATACTTACACATACACATATATGCATGCACATATACATGTTGTTGTTGTTGTTGTTATGTGCCGTCGAGTCGGCCCCGACTCATAGCGACCCCTCCTTGGGTTTCCAAGGCAGTATCACTACGGAAGTAGGATTGCCCAACCTTCCTTCCGAGGAGTGGCTGGTGGCTTTGAACCACCAGCCGTCTGGTTAGCAGGCAAGTGTCTTAGCCACTATGCTACCAGAGCTCCCATATACATAGATATATGATATGGTCAAAAATGTAATTCATTGAAATGAATATTTGAAGTGTTATTTAAAATGTTTATAAATACTTGTTCTAGTAGTTATTGTCTATATGTATGTCTTTACTTCTCTGTGAGGTAGAACTTTATATTTGGTTGTATTTAATATTCATAAAATCTAAATAAATGTTTTAATAGCATAATGGTGGACCAAAGACAGAACATCCTTTACTGGAGCTTAGAAACTCTATGTCTTATCATTGATTTCATATCAGTAGCAAAAAGGTCAATAGCCAGTGTAATTTGCTGATTAAAATGTTATATCATGGATATTAGAATAATACAGTTCACTGGACTTTTTTGAAACTCACAAATAAAGTATTTTAATAAATACTTCATAATCTGAAGAGTATACTGAGGTTAAAAAATTAGGTTATATTATTAATTCATGCACAGCCCATTTTCAGGAGTTTAGTTCATCTGCCTAAGAGCATATATGGTGTGTTTTACTCTAATACATTTTATGTCCTTTTTGTGCTTTATTGCACAACTTTACAACTGTATAGTATGTACCTCAAAACCAAAACCAAACCCACTGCCATTGAGTCAATTCCAACTCATAGAAACCCCCATTGGGTTTCCAATTTAAATATTTACAGAAGCGGACTCCTCATCCCTGTTCTATGGAGTTGCTGATGGGTTAGAACCACCAACTTTTTGGTTAGCAGCCAGATGCCTTAACCACTGCACCACCAGAGCGTACCTAGACAGAAAGATATAAAAATGTGATAGTAAGAATTCTAAGTATGTTTCAATTTCTCTATTAACACACAATATCCTCCTAAATTATACATATATACATATATACACATATACACACATGTATGTATGTATGTATGTATACATAAATAAATATACATGTATACATAAATACACACACGTATACATATATATATGGAGCTTTGGTGGCATAGTGCCTAAGGCATTTGACTGCTAACGAGAAGGTTGGTGGTTCAAAACACCAGCCACTCCTTGGAAGGAAGACTGGGCAATCTACTTCCATAAAGATTTACTGCCTCAGAAACCCAAAGAGGATTGCTATGAGTCGGAATTGACTCGATGGCAATGATTGGTTATATATATGTGTGTGTGTGTGTGTGTGTGTGTGTGGCGATGCCCAGACCTCTACGACTGCTGCTTGAGAAAGCTCCAGCTGTCAAGAGTCTTGGGCGGAAGCCAATTCCACCTTTACTTCTGATTATATTCTGGTCTGTTATCTTAATTGTTACAATAATCTTTATGGTGATCATGCTCCTTCTGGTTCATCCCAGAGGGTCCAAAACTGTTTTTCATGTTTCCCATGAATCAGGCCACCTTCCAGATGACTCTCTGATTT
>NW_006921687.1:10286432-10292178 GCF_000298275.1 Orycteropus afer afer | reverse complement strand
AAGTTTAATAATAGTTTTATAAGTTTTGGAAAGTTAATAGCCCACAGCCATGTACCTAGAATTGTGGGTTTGTCATTTTGCTTTGTCATTTGTAATCTGCAATATAGTATAAAATAAAGAAGGCCACCTCATTATGTGGGACACATCTTCATCTTGTGTGAGTGTGTCTCCATCATCTCACCGACGCCACCTCTCCCTCCAGAGACCCACAGCTGAGGCTGGACCTCGGCATGTGTGTGTGTGTGTGTGAATTTGAAAATGCCTGAGAATAACCAAAAATATGGAGAACAGCAACAGAATAGCCGTATTTGCTCTGATGACTAGAATGATCCCTGGACCTGGAGATAGTGCCTAGTTGAGGTTAGTTAAGGGTGGTCAAGAGAGGCAGGACCCTCCAACGTGTTTCTCATCTTTTATCATCGTCATCTATCAAAGCTTCTATGTCACATATTACATTTTCTATTCATTTTTGCCCCTGTGTTTTGGTACCGTTTAACACTAGCAACCTGTTGATTCTGGACTGCTCAGTACTCCTAGCTGCAGGGTGACTTAACTGGGGTAGACAGACAGAATTGTTTCCAATGTACACCTAAGGAGGCCCTCAGCAAAGCAAACATTGATTTTGGAGGGGTGATTTTTTTTCTCTCTCTTTGCTTGCTGCCAGAAGCCTCTAAATAGGGTCCCTATTTTTTTTTTTTTTTCCTTTTTAATATTAACCCATTTAGAGGCTGATAGATAAAGTTCAATCCAGTATGTCTTGGTAGGATGTTGTAAGACTCCATCACCTCCCCAAATAGAGCAACTCCTAGTGAGAACTCAGTAAATGACAGAACATGAACTAAAACCTTGGAGGCAGCCCTGAGTGTATGGGTGGCCTCCAGTTTACTGCTGGTACTGGGTTCCTTCTGCCTCAGTGGGCCAACTCCTGGTATTATAAATCATATAGATGTGCACTCCTTCCTGAAGTAACTTGTTTGCTTTATTTATTTGGAAAATTTCGGTAACTGCTCGCTCCACCGCCAGGTTGTTGAACTTGCCATAACTGAGGCTTACTCAAGAATGTTTAGTCTTAACAGTGTGTGGTTTCCTTTAGTGACTCTTGAGCCACATTTTGAAGAGAGATGTACTGGTACTGAAGTATGGTGAATTAACTTCCAGGTAATGCAGGGGCACCTCAGAATACCTTCAGTTTTGAGACAGAGTGGGTGGCAATGGTGAAGTGGAACTTCTCCTTAAACAAACCAAACCCCCCACACACCCATAAACATACACACACCCACATACACCTTGATGTTTCAGGGATTGAATATGTAAAAATGAATACAGTTTTTTAAAATTGGAATTTTAGACAGAGTAATTTTTAATATTTTTAATGTAGAGGTAGTCATGTAAATCTCTCTTCTGGAATAACCCTATTCCATTTCCTCTTGGTGTATTACATGTCTTAAAAAGTGTATTTGAATAAAAGAAAATAAGTGCTTTAAAATGAATAAAATCATTCATTGGTAGCAGTGATGTGAGTTTACATTTGGGGCTCCCAAGCCAAACTGTCAGAAAAGACCACATTATTCTTTGTAATTTGCCAAACAGCTCTCTGGTGGAGAGCAGGGAAAGATGGGGGGGGGGGGAGGTAGATCTGGGGGTGGGAAGAGGAGGACTTTATTTAAGGACATGCCTGAGATGCAGAGGCCACTTGGATGGCCTCTGTATTTTTGACTAGTACCTAAATGGGGAATTTTTGACAAGCCTCAGTTAAGTCTGTGAAAAATTTTCTCTAGCTTCTAAAACTAAAGTGTCTGTGTAACCAAAGCAGGAAAATATAATTTGTTTTTAGCTTCGTATGGATGCATAAGTGAAATTTTTTGTGTCTGAATGATGGAGATTTTCCATGTACTAAATGCATAGTGCCTAAGGCACTTGACTGCTAACCAGAAGCCTGGCGGTTCAAACCCACCCACCAGCCACTCCTCGGAAGGAAGGTTAGGCAATCTACTTCCGTAGTGATACCGCCTCAGAAACCCAAGGAGGGGTTGCTATCAGTCGGGTCTGACTCGACGGCACATAACAACAACAACAAACCAGATTAGAAAAAGAAAATGGGACAAATTATTCAGGGAATCTGGTGCTTCACAACACGTGGAGAAAATTTTTCCCAAGACTGTTGCAAGAACATCTACATTAGCTTTTTTGGTTAAGGCTAATACCTGAAAGGATACCTTCCCTGTAGTATCCCCACCCTTCATCCTTCAGTATCACTAACGGTCTGCAATATTTGTTATAAGATCTACTTATAAGATGAAAAGAGTAGAATCCTGGGTGGTGCAAAGGATTAATTCACTTAGTTGTTCACTGAAAGGTTAGAAGTTTGAGTCCACTCAGAAGTGACTTGGAAGAAAGACCTGGAGACCTCCTTTCAGAAAGCAGCTATTCAAAACCCTATGGAGCCTATTTCTACTCTGAAACACATAGGGTTGTTATGGGTTGGAATCAACTTGACAACAACTGGTTTGGCTTTATATTACAGTCTCAAAGCCTGAAAATCTTTTAAGTCTGGTGATGTACTCTTCCCTCAGTGAGAAGGATTGACACAGTGGTTGCAATAATGGACTCCAGCATGGCAACGATTGTTAGGATGGCCCAGGATTGGGCAACATTTTGCTCTATTATATATAGGGTTGCTATGAGTTGGAGCCAACTTGATGGCACCTAGCAACAACATTTCCCTAACTCTTAAAATGTTTATTGCTGTCCCAAATTGCTATTCCTTAATAACCAAGAGCATGATATGAAATGAATTAGAAATTCCAAGTTTATGGTTTATCAACAGCTCCTGAGTTCCTTAGGGGCACATTTCTCTTGTGTTACACAATGTAATTCATTGTTTTGAATACATATGAGTTGACAATCAGGAGACAAGGTATAGCAGGAGAAATAAAGATTAAACAAAAAGACTGAAAAGACTATGACTGAAAACAGAAGATGGCTGTCGAATCTAGAGTGGTGGCTTCCATTGCTTATTCCAAAATGGCTCAGTTTCGATTGATAGGTGGGTCTTAAAAAAAAAAAAAGTGAAATTAAATTTTGCAGAATCCCTTGGTTTTCCATGTGTGCATGTGTTTGTCTAAAGGTAAGATTTTTTTTTCAGAAACTGGCTGCACTTTGCAAATCTTCCAGATATTAAGAATACAATTAAAGGGTTATACAGAGGAGAAATAGGCACTTGAAAAAACAGAATAGTTTCTTGGCTAAGTCAGAATTGTAAGCTATTTGAAAATCATAACATATCTGTTCTTATTATGCACAGAGACATTAAATCACCTTAAAACAATGATTATCCAACTTTAGAGTTCATAAGAATCACCTAGAAAGCTTGTTAAATAGATACCTAGGTCCCACCAGTTGAGGTTTCCATTCAGAAAGTTAGTAGTGGGACCTGAGAATTTGCATTGCCTGCAAGCTCCCCGGAGTCCCTGGGTGTTGCAAATGCATTTGTTGATAACAAAAAATCTGGCAGCCACAGTCCATCCTGAGGTACCTGGGAAGAAAGCCCTGATGTTCTATGTCAGAAAAAAATCAGCCATTAAGAAATCTGTGGAGCCAATTCTACTCTGACACACATGGAATTGCTGAGTCAGAATTATCTTGATGGCAACTGGTTTTGGAGGGCAGTGATAGAATTTTCACTCTCAATGCAAGAGATCCAAGTTCAATTCCTGGTCAATGTACCTTAAATGTGGCCACCACCCATCTGTCAGTAGAGGCTTGTGTGTTGCTGTGATGCTGACAGATTTTAGCGAAGCTTCCAGATTAAGATGGACTAGGAAGGAAAGCCTGACAGTCTGCTTCCAAAAATTTGCCAGAGAAAACCCTATGAAACACAGTATTCCAATCCCATTATGCATGGAGTCATCATAAATTGAAAGACAATTGATAGCAGCAAGCAACAACAATGCAAACTCCTAGGTGAAACTGATGCTACAAATACCTGGATGATACTCTGAGTAGCATTTCCTTACAACATTGTTTTGCTTTGTTTTTTCAAGGAAATGGGAAGAGGGAGTGAAAATAGAATGGTGGTGGGCCACTGATGAGGGTAAGGTGAGAAGTTGTTTAGGCTGGTAACTCAGGTTCATATCAGAATATAAGATTTGGTAAAGGAGACTGATTTTAGCACAGTTGTTGTTCTTGTTATGTGCCGTTGAGTTGGACCTGACTGTTAGTGACCCCGGTTTCCGAAGCGGTATCACTACGGAAGTAGATTGCCCAAGCTTCCTTTCGAGGAGTGGCTGGTGGGTTTGAACCGCCATGTGCCTTAGGCACTACACTACCAAGCTTCACTGAAGGCATTGGCAAAAAACAAGTCTTCAGGAACTGACAGAATACCAATTGAAATGTTTCAACAAAGGGATGCAGGGCTGGAAGTGCTCATTCATCTATGCCAAGAAATTTAGAGTTAGCTACCTGGCCAGTTGAATGGAAGAGATGTATATTTGTGTTCATTATTTCAAAGAAAGGTGATCTAACAGAATTTATAAAACAATATCTTTTATATCACAAGCAAGTAAAATTTTGCTGAAGATAATTCAGAAATAGTTGTAGTAGTATAACAGAGAACTGCCAGAAATTCAAGTCAGATTCAGAAGAGAATGTGAAGAGAGGGTTATGATTGCTGATGTCAGATGGATCTTGGCTGAAGGCAGAGAATACCTGAAAGATGTTTAGCTGTGTTTTATTGACTATGCAAAGCCATTCAACTGCATGGATCTTAATAAAGTATGCATAACATTAAGAATGGGAATTCCAGAACACTAAATTGTACACACGAGGAACCTGCACATAGCCCAAGAGGCAGTTGTTCAGACAGAACAAGAAGATACTTCATGTTTTAAAATCAGGACAGGAGAGTGTCAGGGTTGTATCCTTTCACTCATTCAATCTTCATGCTGAGCAAATAGTCTAAGAAGCTGGACTATATGAAGAATGTGACAATAGGATTTGAGGAAGATTCATTAACAGCCTGCAATATGCAAATGACACAACCTTGCTTGCTGAAAGTGAAGAGGACTGGAAGCACTTACTGAAGAAGACTAAAGACTACAGCCTTCAGTATGGATTATAACTCAACAAAAGGAAAACAAAAAAAATCCTCACAACCAGACCAATAAACAGCATCATTATAAACTGAGAAGATATTGAAGTTGTAACAGATTTTATTTTACTTGGATACACAAAACCCATAGAAGCAGTGGTCAAGAAATCATCCAACTTATATCAATGAGTAATGTGCTGCAAAAGACTCTTAAAGTGTTAAAAAGCAAAGTTATCACATTGAAAACTAAAATATACCTGACCCAAGGCATCCATATTTTTGATAGTCTCATATGCATGGGAAAGCTGGAAATGAATAATGAAGATGGAAGATGAATTGATGCATCTGAATTATGGTATTGAAGAAGAATATTAAATATACCATGGATTACCAGAAGAACAAATAAATCTGTGTTGGAAAGAATACAATCAGAATGGTCTTTAAAAGTGAGAGAATAGTTTTGTCCCTTTCTTCCCAATTATTTTTTATTTTTTTTAATAGCGTAATATTGATGAGAAGTCATGATAGAGACATACCTACCTTTTTCTAGACATAGTGTGAAATTTTTTTTTTTTTTTTATTAGGATTTGGGTGAAGATTTACAGAGTAAATTCACTTTTCATACAGCAGTTCACATATACTTTGTCTCATGTCATT
>NW_006921687.1:10260749-10282462 GCF_000298275.1 Orycteropus afer afer | reverse complement strand
TAGTCTTCTGAGTGACATTTTTACAGAAAAGACTGAGTCCAATTTGTTGGTTTTTAGAACATTTAAAGCAATCATGGTTTTACACTAATCATGCTTTTTTGCATAAATATAGGATTTCTTCAACTGAATAGTATGTTCTTATCAAATTTAGATAATATAGGTAGGACCCCAAATAATTACATTTTTTTAAAACAATTTCCAGACAAACTTAGTTGTAATTAGTTGGACTATAAACTTCACAGAAGTGAGACAAAATCTGGAAAATGGAAGATGAGAGTGGTAAGGCAATGCTAAGTGCCAGGTGGCTATGTAAATAAAATGAGCAGTCTGAAGAAAAAAGTGACATCGTGTCAGTTAATATTCATTACCAGAACACAAACATGTCAAAATCAACTCTGGAATTTGTTTTGATGAAAAACCACTGTGAACCAATACAATTAATTTAGATAGGAGTATTTACCTTTCTTTCTCTGATGTCACAGACTTAAAGATTGTCATAACAATGAGTTGTCTATTTTTTCTCAAGACATTTTATACTATTCTTCACATTATCTAGGAAGAAAATCACTAGGCTGTATTTTTCTCTCACATCAAAACTGTCATCGTTTCCTCTGAAAATTATGACATAGATCTTATCAAGATTCCTAATCTAAAAAATATCATCAATTATTTTGGCTCTTACACAATGATTAAGAGGCTATTATGCTGACTTGTTTGCACTCTCTGAAAATTTTCTGAACCCTCCACATATTATGGGATAGCACATACAACACATTCATGAAATGAGTTAGAAAGATCCGTATTTAACACAATGGGATATAAACCACAAGTGTACATGAACTCTGAGGTCCTTACCATTTCAATAGTCTATAATTTTATAATTCTAACTGGTAGTGAACTCTAATTTACTTTCAAAGGAAAGAGGATGAGGATTCATTCTGAAATTTAATTTATACAGTTACTTTTTTAAAGAAAAATGTATTTAAGAATTTTTTTTTAATTTATAGACTACTTTTATTTTGTCTGTTTCCTTATTTTGATTCTTCCTCATCTTTGTTCTGCTTTTGATTATTTTTTATTGTCATTTTGATGCAATTCTCTTTTTGTTTGCCGTTTGTTATTTTTACTTTCATTTATTTTCTTTCCTTGGAAAGAAGGTGAAAAAATAATATTTGATTTTACTGATGCTTGCAAGCTGTATTTTCCTAGATTCTTTCTATGTAATGGAATACTATGGATATATGGGAAAAAAAACAGCAACCTCACTTGACTTCATCTGTTCTTTCTGTGTAGTAATTAAGTCCTAACTTTGCTGGATGCTGTCTGTATGACATAGTTCAAATTATGTAATCTCTCTATTCCACAGGATAATGTTCATAATTACCTCACAGGATAACTGTTAAAAATAACTGAGTTAACATATTTTAATATTGTTAAAAATATATGAATAAAGCATATATTTGCTGTGGAGTCCAGGTTTTAATAATTAATCATCTGCACAAACAGAGCGACTGTACAAAGAGCGCTTCTTTGACTGAATTCAAATTATATCATGCCTACTTATTAATACACTTAATCAAAAGCTAAATGTATATTTCTACCCCTATTCTAAAACTCTTTGAGTCCATTCTTGTAGGTATTCTCCAGCTTTTTGCTTGTAATCACTTTAAAGACTGAGACTTCCCTCTCAGATTTGACTTTATAATTGCCCTTTAAGGAATGCTAAGGGAGGGATGTCCTCTAAGGAAGCTAAGGAATGCTAAGGGAGCTCTGGTAGCATAGTGTCTAAGGCATTTGACTGCTAACGAGAAGGCTGGTGGTTCAAATCCACCAGCCACTCCTTGGAAGGAAGTTTGGACAATCTACTTCTGTAATGATACTGCCTCAGAAACCCAAAGAGGGGTCACTATGAGTTGGGTCCAACTCAATGGCACATAACAAGGAATGCTATGCTTTTGATTCTGTGTTTAGGTCTGGACACAATGATAGCTATCAGGATGAGGCTCTAGTATAGTGATATCCAGTTGCATGCGACTTCTTCCAGTGAGGTCAGTATGTGTCTTCAAGCTGGAAAGAACTTGTTTCATAAGACAGAGCTAGGGAGGCTCAGTGGGCTTTATGGGTTAGATATGTTCTCAATCTTCCTTCTTGAAAATTTTATCATGCCATTTCTTGTTGTTGTTGTATATGCTGTCGAGTCGGCCCTGACTCATAGCGACCCCTCCTTGGGTTTCCGAGGCAGTATCACTATGGAAGTAGGATTGCCCAACCTTCCTTCCGAGGAGTGGCTGGTGGGTTTGAACCGCCAGCCTTCTGGTTAGCGGTCAAGTGCCTTAGGCACTATGCTACCAGAGCTCCTATTTTTTAGGGTCTCATTTTTTCCCAGTCAATGCCCTAACTCTCACAACCTTCAATTAAGGCTATTGAGGTTGAGAATTAAAACTTAATTGTAATGTAAATATTTAAAAGTTCATTTCAGCCTCTGACTTTTAACTATATCAGCACAGTGACCATAGAGGGATAGCCATATAAATCTTCTAATTCTCTGATCATACTTAGATGCAAGAATTTAAAACCACAATTCTGTAACTTAAAAATTTCAACCAGTTGTTGGAAGCAACCATGCCATTTCACAGTCCATGTGTTCCACATATCATATTTATTATGCAAAAACCCCTTGACATGTCAAGCCACACATTCAATCAGCATTTTATTCTAGGTGAATACAGATTTAGTTTATCATAATTTAAATTCAATTTAAATTTCCTTAGGTTATCAGTATCCAATTCTTTATTGCTACCCTGACTGTCACTCCTCAGACCTAACTGGGCCAGATATTAAAAACAAAACAAAACAAACAAACAAACAAACAACAACAAAAAGATTCTCAACTGTGGAAATCTGTGGCTTACAGCGACTTTGGGTACCGTATACTAACTATACCTGTCAGAATTGAGTTGCATATAATAGAAACCTCTTTAGCTAGTTTAAAAGGGAAAAAAGGAAATCAGATTCTTTAGAAATAATTGAAGGAGCTAGATAACTGGCTCTAGAGTGGGCTTAAAGTGGTGCTGTAGCTCAGGCATTTGGATGGTAACCAAAAGGGCAGTGATTTGAACCAGCCAGCTGCTTCGCGGGAGAAAGGTGAGGCAGGCTCCTTCCGTAAATATTTACAGTCTTGGTAACCCAATGGGAGTTACTATGAGTCTGAATTGACTAGATGGCAGAGAGTTTGGTTAGGCTGGGCTTAGTAGGACTCTTAGAAAAACATATCGCAGTATTGGCCTCTCAAGGTAGTTAGTTAACAAGCTGCCGAGTCAGCTGTTGCTTCAGGACCTCACTGCTGCAATGCTGATCCATGCCCACAAACTGGATGTCCATGCCTTGCCTTTCAATCAGTACTCAGGAAGCCTTGTGACTGGACAGTGAGCTCAAAAATTGGTTACCTCCATGACTGTTCTTGCAGGAAGTAGGGGCAGGAATATGGCCTCCACCTCACTTCTGCCTTCTAAATTTCAATAATTGGTTATCTTAGGCTTCTACCCATTTTGCTACATTTAGTGCTATAGCATTTTTTATAACCAATAGATCTGAGTTTATTTAACTACTCCCATAAGGATGGACACCTAGGTTGTTTTATTGCCCAATCTTCCTTCTGAGGAGTGGCTGGTGGGTTTGAACTGCCAACTTTCTGGTTAGCAGTCAAATGCCTTAGGCACTATGCCACCAGAACACCTGGTGTTAGTATAAACAATGCTGAAATGAATATTTTTTACAGGATTCCTTAGGCACACATTGAGACTTTTGTCCAGCACAGAAACTAAGTAGAGGAAATTATGAAAGATAGAGCATACTCAACTTGAATTTTAGTAGTACTACTCAATTGTTAAATTGCCTTTCTCAGTGGCTATACCAATATACAGGGGCTCTGGTAGCATAGTTAGTGCCTAAGGCACTTGACTGCTACCCAGAAGGCTGGCAGTTCAAACTCACCAGCCACTCCTCAGAAGATATGTTGGACAATCTACTTCCGTAGTGATACCACCTCGGAAACTCAAGGAGGAGTCTTCAAGTTGGATCCAACTTGATGGCAGTGAGGTTTTTGTATATATATATATATATATATATATATATATATATATATATATATATATATATATATATATATATATTCCTACTCCTAATGTTTTTCCCACTGCCATTGAGTTAATTCTGACTCGTAGCAACCCATAGGGTTTCTAAGGCTACAAATCGTTATGAAGTAGATTGTGTCTGCAGAGCAGCTCATGGTTTTGAACCACCAGCCTTCTGGTTAGCAGCCAAATGCCTTAAGCACTGCACCACTAGAGCTCCTTCCCATAATGTTTGTTGTATTGCTATGTGCCGTCCAATTGGACCTGACTCATAGCGACCCCTCCTTGGGTTTCTGAGTCAGTATCACTATAGAAGTAGATCGCCCAACCTTTCTTCCAAGGAGTGGCTGGTGGGTTTGAACCTCCAGCCTTCTGGTTAGCGGTCATATGCCTTAGGCACTATGCCACCAGACCTCCTCCTATAATGTTTAGCAATACTTATTTCTATAAATTCTTGCTGATATTTTATATTATCAAACTTTTACTATTTTGCTTTTTTTATAGATAAAAATTGTAATCTTTTTACCCAACTTTTTCTTACTTGACATTGTATTTCATCTGTGAATTCTCAAATTTTTATTCTTTGCTCTTTTCATTTTTATTTGACTTGTTTTTCTTTTCCTCCTTTGATTTGCTCTTAAATAATCTGGATTGTAATTACTTGTCCCATAAAATGTTTATAACTTGTTTAGGCAGGCCTTAATTATGTGAGGAGTTTGAGTAGTACAAATGAGTAAGTGAAAGATTGGGAGTTTTGCGTCCACCCAGAGGCATTTTGGAAGTAAGAACTGATGATCTACTTCCAAAAAATCAGCCTTTGACAGCCACATGGAGAACAGTTATACTCTAACACAGTGACACGGTGGGGTCATCACAAGTAGGAGTCAAGTCCTCCTTTTTTTTTATTTTTTTAATCTAATCTCATAGGCATATTTTTCTTTTTCTTTATACTATTTTTGTAGCTTTGTGTTTTACATTTTGACTCTTGCTGCGAGTTTTTTTTAATGTTGCAAAGAAATCTAATTTTTATTTATTCTAAATAATTATGTTTTGCCTCAGTATCATTTATCAAATAGTCCTTCCTAACTTATATTGCCAATTTTATCATAAATTAGACTTTTACATATTCATGAATTTTATTCTTGCTTTCTGTTTTTTTCAGTGTTCTTTCAATAAATCTGTGTTAATTTGTGTAGCTTTAATATGTTATTGTATCTAGTAAAGAAAATATCTATTCTTTGCCTTCAGAATTGCCTTAGTTAATGTATTGTTACATATTATTTTCTAATTTAATTTAGAAAATTCCATAATCTGTGGTTTAAGAATTTTGATTGAAATTGCATTGATTTATGGATTAATCTTATATTAATTCTGTGTTCTTTAAAATAGATAATTATTTCAGCTATAAACATAGCATAGTTCCCCTATGAATTTTAATAAAGTTTTATTAATTTTATCTCAATATAAATCTCCTAAATTTCATGTTAATTTATGTATTGGTCGTAGTAAGTTATGATAACTGCCATAACAAACAATCCCAAAATTTTAGAGGATAAATATAATACTAATTTTTGACTTAACCACATAGTACAATGTGCACCAGGTCAGGTAGTATTCTACTTCACTTTTTATAGAGTTTTATTGTGTTTTGGGTGAAAGTATACAGAGTAAATTGGTTTTTCATTCAGCGATTCATACACATTTTATTTCATAACATTGATTATAATTCCCACAATATAACAGCACTCTTCTCCCTTTCTCCCTATGGCTACCATTTCCCTCTGTCCTTCTTTCCTATCCATTCCTGCCTTATGAGTTTTAATGCTGGGCAAATGCTGATCTTTTTATTTCTGGTTGTTCTAAGACATGCATAACTTCCTGGTCTTATTGTTCACCTCATAGGCCTGTTTATTGTTTGGCTGAAAGTTGAGCCATGGAAGTGAGTTCTGTTCTAAGCCTGAAGGGTGTTTAAGGGCCATAGTCTCCCGGATTCTATCAGTCTCTAGCAGAACAGTATGCCTGTCTTTTTCATATTTTGATATTTGTTCTATATTTTTCTCATATTCTACCCAGGATCTCCTATTGTGATCCCTTTTCAGAGTGATGGGCAGTAGTAGCCAGGCATCATCCAGTTCTTCTGGTTTCAGAATTAGTGCCTGAGGTTTATGTGGTTCACTAGTCCCTTGGACTAATTGTTTCCATTTGTCTTTGATTTTCTTCACTCTTTGCTCCGGATGAGGAGAGACCAATAGTTGTACCTTAGACAGCTGCTTGTAAGCTTTTAAGACCTAGTTGCTACTCACCGAAGTAGGATGTAAAACAATGTCTTTGTGGACTGTGTTATGCCAACTGACTTTGATGTCCCTGTGACTATGGTCCTGGGCTCGTAGGCCCAAGATGTTTGGTTATAGCTAAGAAGTTTTCATATCTTTGCCCCTCTTAGCTCTACCCTGGACATTTTTACAGCACACACACATAATTACGTAGAAATACTGTTTGCCAAACCTATATATAGTTGGGGTTATAGTCTCATTTGTCTACCTATTCCTGATCATCTTGCTTGTCTACCTGTGTATCCACTCACAGATTAATGTTTGTGATTGCTGATAATGCAGGATTGTATATGTAATAGTGTTTTCCATTTTTTGCCGGTAACTCTTATGCACCTCTTCATGTTTTCCTTTTGCTTAGTGATATTTTGCTGGTCACCCACTTTTTGTATGTTTCTGTTCCCTTCAACCATATTAATATTGCATATCTTAACTATTTATTAATTTTCCCTCCCCTCCTCTTCTACCCCTGGTGACCATCAAATAATATTTCTTTGTGTAAACATTTCCTTGGGTTTTTATAATAGTGGACTCAAATAATTTTGTCCTTCTGTGACTTATTTCACTCAGCATATTGTCCTTCAAGTTCATCCAAGTTATGAGGTGTTTTGTGGATTACTCATTATTTATGAATGTTGCATAGTATTCTATTGTGTTTATATTCCATAGTTGATTATCCATTCATCTGTTAATGTGCACATAGGCTGTTTCTGTCTCTTTGCTGTTGTGAATAGTCTGTGATGAACATGGGTAAGCATATATCTGTTCATTTCCTAGCTCCCAGTTCTTTAGGATATATGCCTAGTAGTGGGATTGTTGGTCAAATGGTATTTCTATTTCCAGCTTTTTAAGGAAGCACCATATAGTTTTCCACAGTGGTTATACAATTTTACAGTCCCATCAGCATTGTATGAGAGTTCTAATCTCTCCACATCCTTGTCAGCATTTGTTTTTTTTCTGTTGCAGTCTAATAAATTACAAGGTATGGCTTTTCTAGCCATAGTCTTTGTAACTCCCACTTTGCCATGAGCAACTGAGTAGCTGCTTATTAAAGTCATCCACCTGAAGCAGCATGAAGTAATCCTCTGGGAAGTTCACTGTCTCTCAGGTATATAGAATGCTGATTTTGGGACTGTGTTCTGGTTACCTAGTGCCACTCTGACAAGAATATACCACAAATGAATGGCCTTAACAAACAGGAGTTTATTCTTACAATTTGGTGGCTTTAAGTCCTAGTTCCAAGTCCCAGGCTCTAGGGGCAGGGTGAAAGCCCCTCAACCTTGGGCTTTAGCTCTGCCTCCTGTTCCTGGCCCACTGGAAGTAGAGGCTTTTCTTCACTCAGACAGCTGCTGGCTGCTGAGGCTGACAAGCGCAAGGTTGACACATAAAAAGCACAGTCCCAATGTTACCAAACCACACGACAGGCCATTCATTCAAGTCTATTGAAAGTTCCAAGGTTGGCAGAGCATGGCAGGCTGCTGAACAATGACATGGCTACATGCAGGGTTCAAACGTGCCATAACCTAGAGACCATTCTCAAAGCTGTTTCTTATATACGGGAAACAGACCACATACCCCAACGCAGCTCCTCAGCTGCTCACAGTAGATTCCACCATGGAGTTCATTACCAGTCTCATCATGGGGACTACTACATCCAGCTGCCCAGCCACTCAACCAGGCCTAGCCAAGTTGACACACAAACTTAACCACCACAGACTGGTTAGTTTTGTCACTGATTAATTTTGCCAGGCTTAAAATGAGCCCTCTAAGAGGCAGGGGAGAATTCCTCTGACTGCCAGCTTACAGAGACACACTGCTGAGAGAGACACGACAGAGACATACTACTGAGAAAGAGATGTGCTACTGAGAGAGGCTAAGTGTATTCCTGAACTTGAATTGTAGCCTGTTCCTTCCCTAATAAAGCCTATAATCTGTGACCACTGCAGCAAATTATCAAGCCCAGCAGAAAGGTGGTAGGTGCTGTGGGAGGGACAGTTGTTGTCAAGGTTGGTAAGAGGCCTGGAAGGTGGCAGCATGTCTGAACTCATAGGAACAGGCCTTGGATTGCTGATGGTAATTCTGTCTTTTTCTTGTGTAGTTAGAGGAGGTCAGAAGATGCCACCTCCCTGCCCCTTAAGCATCTGTTTTCTTGAACTTTGCTATCACTGCTGGGGTGAGATGATATCTCATTGTTTTGATTTGCATCTTCCTAATGGCTAATAATCATTAAACATTTCTTCATGTGTTTGTTGGCTGCCTGAATATCTCCTTTGGTGAAGTGTCTGTTTATGTTCTCTACCCATTTTTAAATAAGATTGTGTTTTTGATATTGAGGTGTTGGAGTTTTCTATACATTTTAGAGATAAGTCCCTTGTTGGATATGTCATTGCCAAATATCTTTTTCCCGATCTGTAGGTTCTCTTTTTACTCTTTTGGAGAAGTTTTTTTACATGTATAAGAATTTTAGTTTTAGAAGGTCCCAGTCATCTAGTTTGTCTTCTGCTATTTGTGCATTTTTGGTCATGTTTAAAAGTCTATTTATACTATAAATTAGGGCCCCTAATTTGCCCTTATTTTAGGTTTTACATTTAGGTCTTTGATTCAATTTGAGTTCATTTTTTACATGTGATATGAGGTATGGATCTTGTTACATTTTTCTGTAAATGGATATACGGTTTTGCTATTACCATTTATTAAAGAGATTATCTCTTCAGTAGGTGGATGGATCTACTTCTGGATTCTCACTTCTCTTCCACTAGTCTATGTGTCAATTGTTGTACTAATACCAGGCTGTTTTGACTACCATGACTGTATAGTATGTTTTGAGATTGGAGTTTGAGGCTCCCTACTTTGTTCTTCTTCAGAAGTGCTTTGCTTAATCTGAGCTCTTTCCTTTCTATATAAAATCAATGATTGTTTTTTCCATGTCCTTAAAAAATATTGATAGAATCTGGATCAGGAATGCACTGAATCTATATATTGCTTTGGGTACTATTGACATTTTCCCAATATTCAGTCTTTGTATCCATGAGTGAGAATGGCCAGACTTCACCTTGCATACTTTGGTCGTGTTGTCAGAAGGGACCATTCACTGGAGAAGGACGCCATGCTTGGTAAGGTGGAGGGTAGACGAAGGAGGGGAAGACCCTCAATGAGATGGATTGACACAGTGGCAGCAGCAATGGGCTCGAGTATAGCAGATATTATGGGGCTGGCGCAGGACTGGGCAGTGTTTCGTTCTGCTGTGCATGGGGTCGCTATGAGTTGGAGATATCTTGATGGCACCTGCAACAACAATCCATAAGCAAGACTGTTCTTCCATTTATGCAGGTCTCTTATTTTATTTATTTAATTTTTTTGTAGCAGTATATTGTAGTTTTCTTTATATAGGTTTTTGTGTACTTGATAAAATTTATTCCTAAGTATTTGATCTTTTTGGCAGGTATTGCAAATGGTATTGTTTTCCTTTTCAGAGATCTCTTTGTTGATGTAAAGGAATCCAACTGATTTCAGTATGTTGATCTTGTATCCTGCCACTTTGCTGAATCTTTCAATTAGTTCCAGTAGTTTTTTGATGAGTGTGTTAGACAGGGTTCTCTAGAGAAACAAAACCAGTAAAGCTTATATATATATAAAGAGAGAGAGAGAGAGAGGGAGAGAAATTTATCTTAGAAAAATGGCTCACACGCTTATAGAAGCTGGCAAGTCCAAAGTTCTTGGATCAAACGTCAAGCTGGAGTCTTTTCCCTACTCTTGCAGGGGCTGAGGAGCTCAGGGTTGGCAGGCAGTGTACTGGCTATTGACTCCAACGAATGACGAATCCAAGATCTCCAGGCCGAATGGTGGCTTGTTCGCTCACAGACAGTTGTAGACAGCACAACAGAATCCCCATCCACAGAAGAATGTCTCTTTTACCAGGATGTCCATAGATACACTGGAAGCAGGCCACACACCTAGGGAAATGCCCTTTCAACAGATTGGCTGCTCAAAGCGTAATCATCTAATCCATCATGGGAATAACCACATCACAACAGCTTAAACCACACAGAATTGTGGTCCAGCCAAGTTGACACACAACTCCAACTATCACAATGAGTCTCTGGATTTTCTATGTAAATGATCATATTATCTGCAAATAGAGTTTTACTTCTTCTTTACCAGTTGGCATACATTTTATTTTTCTTTCTTGCCTTATTGCCTTTGCCAGAACTTCCAATACAGTGTTGAATAGGAGTAGTGATATAGGGTGGTGGTGGTATATGTAAACTTGGGTGGGCCTGGTTTTGAGTTGCCTGGGCAGCTGAATGTAGTTATTCCCAATGATGAGACTGGTAATTGACTCCATGGTAGAATCTGCAGTGAGCAGCTAATTGCCTTAGGGATGTGGTCTGCTTCCAGTATATAAGAAGAAGCATTGAGAACGGTCTCTGAGCTTTTTGGCATGCTTGGATCCTATATTTAGGTGAGTCTTCATTCAGCACCCTGATATGTTGTCTGCTGATCTTGGGACTGTTTCTGGATTTGAACTAGTGACCTGCCGTGTTGCTTGATAATCTTGGGACTGCATCATTTTACTTGTTGACTTTGGGTGTGTCAGCTTCAGCTTCAGTGGGCCAGAACCAAGAGGCAGAGCTAAAGCCCAAGGTCAAGGGGCCTTCACCCAGCTCCTAGAGCTGGCACTTTGAACTCAGACTTCTAGCCTCCTAAACTGTAAGCAAATAAATCCCTGTTTGTTAAAGTCATCCATTTGTGTTTTCTGTTAGTGCAGCACTAGAGAACCAAAACATAGGGTATCTTTGTCTGGTTCCCATTTGCAAGGGGCATGATTTCAGTGTCTCTCTGTTGAGAATAATGTTGGCCATTGTTTTTACATATATGCCCTTTATTATGTTGAGGAATTTTCCTTCTGTTCCTATTTTGCTGTGAGATTTTGGTAGGAATGGCTGATGAATTTTATTAAATCTCTTTTCTGCATTGATTGATATGCATATGTTTCTTCCTCTGTTTTATTTATGTGATAGATTATGTTGATTGTTTTTCTAAAGTTGCCATCCTTGCATACCTGGTATGAATCCTGCTTGGTCATGGTGTCTTATTTTTTTGAAATAATGTTGCATTCTGCTGGCTAGGATTTTACTGAAGAGTTTTTGTGTCTATGTTCATGAGGGGTATTTGTCTGTGGTTTTCCTTTTTAGTGGTGTCTTTGTCTAGTTTTGGTATGAGGGATTTGCTTGCTTCATGGAAAGAATTTGGGAGTATTCCATCCCTTTTCATTTTCTGGAATAGTTTGAGTGGGATAGGTGTCAGCTCTTCCCTGAAAGTTTGATAGAGTTCTACAGTGAAACCCTCTGGGCCAGAACTTTTTTTTGTGTGTGTGTGGAGTATTTTTATGACCTGCTCAGTTTCTTCTTTTGTTATGAATCTCTTCAGATTTTCTACCTCAGTCTGTCTTAGTTTAGGTAGGTTGTTTGTTTCTACATATCCGTCCATTCCTTCTAGGTTTTTGGATTTGTTGGAGTACGGTTCTTCATAGTATTCTATTACTATCCTTTTTATTTTGGTTGGTTCTGTTGCAATGTCACTCATTTCATTTATTATTCATGTTATTTGCATCTTTACTTTCTTGTCTTTAGTTAAATTTGCCAGTGTTATGTCAGTTATGTTAATCTTTTTGAAGAGTCAGCTATAACTAAATAGACTGTCAAACATAACCAAGTCTTAATTATTTATTTTTCTATTGTTTTTTTCTGTTTTCTGCTTTATTATTTATGCTCTGATCTTTATTATTTCCTTTCTTCTGGAGACTGTGTTGTTGTTGCTAAGTACCAGTGAGTCAGTTCTGACTCCTAGCAGCCCTATGTACAGCAGAACAAAACCCTTCCCTGGCCTGTACCATCTTCACAGTCTTTGCTATGCTTGAGATCATCATTGCAGCCATTGTGTCAATCCATCTCGTCAAGGGACTTCCCCCTTTTCTCTGACCCTCCCCTTTGCCAAGCATGATATCCTTCTCCAGGACCTGGACCTTTCTGACCACATGACCAAAGTAGATGAAATGAAGTCTGGCTAGTCCATTTGGGCAGCACAGATCAGGATAGATTTGTTTGTTCTTCTGGCAATCCATGGTATTTTCAGTATTCTGTGCCAACACCACAATTCAAAGGCATCAGTTCTTCTTTGGTATTCTTTATTCATTGTCCAGCTTTCACATGCATATGGGGGATTGAAAATCCCCTGGCATGGGTTAGGCACGTGTTCATCTTCAAAGTGACATCTTTACTCACAACATTTTAAAGAGGTCTCTTGCAGCCGATTTGTCCAGTGCAATGTGATGTCTGATTTCTTGACTGCTGTTTCCATGGGTGTTGATTGTTGATCCATGTAAAATGAAATATTTGACTTTGGCCTTCTCTCCATTTATTGATATATTGCTTATTGGTCCAGTTGTGAGGATTTGACTTGAAGTACTCACTGATGAAGATCAAGGACTTCAGTCTTTAGTACACCTCAACACATTCAGTTTCAGCAAGAAAGCATGTGTCATCTGCATATCGCCAGTTGTTAATGAGTCTTCCTCTAATCCTGATGGTGTGTTCTTCTTCATATAGTTTAGCTTCTCAGATTATTTGCTCAGCATACAGATTGAGTAAGTATGGGGAAATAATACAACCTTGAGGCATACCCTTCCTGATTTTAAACCATGCTGTATTCCCTTGTTCTGTTTGAATGACAGCCTCTTGATCTATGTACAGGTTCCTCATGAGCACAATTAAGTGTTCTGGAATCCCATTCTTTGCAATATGGCTATGCCACCAGTATTATGAATACCATCAGGAATACCCATGGGGAACAGTTTTCAGCAGAGCTTCTAGGGTAAGCACACTGGGAAGAAGGACAGGGCCACCTACTTCTGGAAGAATTGGCCACTGAAGACTTTATGAATAGTAGTGAAATACTGATATATTACTGGAAAATTTTATGAATCTGGAGACTGTGGACTTTTTTTATTGCTCTTTTTCTGATTGGTGGAGTTGTTGTTGTTTTAATTCTTTTCTCTTTTTTTGGTGTGAGCACTATTGCTATAAATCAACTCCTGAGTACTGCTTTCATTGTATCCCAAAAGGGTTGCTATGCTGTGTTTTCAATCTCATTTTTCCTAGTAATTTTTTTTTTTCATATTTTATTTCTTCTCCTACCCAGTATTTCTTGAACATAGTTGTGTTAGGCTGGATTCTCTAGAGAAGCAAAACCAGTAAAGCTTATATATATATATAGAGAAAAATTTATCTTAGGAAAATGACTCATACAGTTATAGAAGCTGACAAGTCCCAAATTCTTGGAACAAATGTCAAACTGGAGCCTTTTCCCAACTCATGCAGCTGCAGGGGCCGATGAGCTCAAAGTTGGCAGGCAGTATGCTGGCTGTTGACTTTGATGGATGATGAATCCAAAATCACCAGGCACGAATGGTGGATTGTTTACTCATGGACAGTTGTAGGCAGCACAACAGGATCCAGATCCACAGAAGGGTGTCTCTTTTTCCCAGGATGTACATATACATATCGGAAGCAGGCCACACCCCTAGGGAAACTCCCTTTCAAGGGATTGGCAGCTCAAAGCACATATATCCAAGCTCATCATCGAAATAACCATATCACAACTGCTTAAATCACTCAGAATCGTGGGCCAGCCAAGTTGACAACTATCACAATAGTGTTATTCAGTTTCATATATTTGATTCCCTCTGCCCCAGTCTTCCTATTATTGATTTCTAATTCTATAGTTTTGTGATCCAAGAAGATGCTTTGTAGTGTTTTCAATATTTTTAAATTTATTCATGTTTGTTTTGTGACCTAACATATGGGCTATTCTGGAGAATGTTATATGTGCACTGGAAAGGAATGTGTATTATGTTTTTGTTATGGTTATGTTCTTTTGGTTGATTGACCCTGTTATATCATATAATGCCCTTCCTTGTCCCTTATGCTGATTTTCACCTTGAAGTCTATTTTATGAGAAATTAGTATTGCAACTCTTGCCCTTTTTTGGTTGCTATTAACTTGATGCACACACACACACACACATACACACATTTTGTTTCCCCATCCTTGATTTTTAATTTATTTTTGTCTTTTTGTCCAAGGTGAGTATCTTGGAGGCAGCATATTGATGGGTCTTGTTTTCTGACCATTCTCTCACTTGCCTCCTCTTGACTGGAACATTTAACCATTAACATTCAGTGTAATTACTAATAAGTATGAATTTACTGCCATCATTCTTTTGTGTGTTTTTTACTGTGGTGTTGATGCTTCCTTTGTTTTGAATATTTTTCTTTGCTGAGTTCCTTTTGTTATTGGATTTTCTTTTCCTTTTCTTCATTGTTGTTGATTTTGTTTTCTGAGTTGTGATTTTCTTCTTCCTTATTTAGAAGATTTATTAATTTTCTTTATGGTCACGCTGTAGTAAATTTTATCTTCCTAAGTTTGGAACAGTCTGTTCTATGTTGATATCTTCTTGACTTTCTCCCCATATCGAAGTTCTATAATTATACCATTTATTCCCTCTTTTTTTGCTATGTTGGTTGTGTTGCTTTCAGATTGATAGCTCTGTTCTCTACTTTTCATTTTGTAAACTTATTTTAGTGTTGAGAATTATTTTTCTGGGTTGGTGTCTGGGTGGTAGAGTCTGTTTCTTAATCTTAGGTTGTTGTCTTCCACTGTTGGTTTTCTTTCTGAAGGGCTCCCTTTAGCATTTTTTTGTAAGGTAAGTCTGATATTTATAAATTCCCTTAATTTCTATTAATTAATTTTACAAATTATTTTAATTTCTGGGAATGTTCTAATTTCACCATCAGCCTTAAGGGACAGTTTTGCTGGGTATATAATTCTTGGTTGGCAGTTTTTGTCTTTCAGGGCTTTGTATATGTCATTCCATTGCCTTCTTGCCTGCATGGTTTCTGCAGAGAAATCAGAGTTCAGTCTTATTGATTGCCCTTTATAGGTAACATTTCATTTTTTTCCAAAGCTGCTATCAAGATTCTTTCTTTGTCTTTTATTTTGGAGTTTGATTATGATATGTCTTGGTGACTTTATCCTGGAGTCTGTCCTGTATGATGTTCAGTAAGCTTCTTGGGTGGATATCTTTTTGCCTTTCATATGGGGAATTTTTTTGTTATCAGGTCTTCAACAATATTCTCTGTGGTCTTTTTTTTTTTTTTTTTCCTTCCTCCTCTTATTATGGAAATCTAATCACACATAGGTTATTTCTCTTGATATCATCCCATGTAACTCTTAGGTTTTTGTCATTTATCTCCAATCATTTTTCTCTTTTTTCCTCATTCAAGCTGGTGTCAAGGGATTTATCTTCAAGTTGGCTAATGTGTTCTTCAGCCAATTTGATTCTACTCTTGTCCTTCCAATGGTATTATCTATCTCCATAATTTTATTTTTCATCTTCTGGATTTCTAATTACTGTTTTTGTATGATTTCTAATTATCCATTCCTTTTGCCATTTTGCTCCTGTATTGTTTCCCTGAATTCTTCAAGGGTATTTTCTGTTTTATTCCATGCTTTTATTTATGTTTTCCTTGAGCCCTTGGAAATATATATATAACCAAAAATAAACTGACTGCTATCAAGTTGATTGCAACTGATAGCAACTTCCTTTGGGTTTTTGAGGCAGTAAATCTTTACGGAAGTAGCTTGCCCAGTCTTCCTTCTGCAGAATGGCTGGTAGCTTTGAACCACCAACCTTCTGGTTTGCAGTCAAATGCCTTAGGCACTATGCCACCAGAGCTCACTCTGTGTATGTGTGTGTGTGTGTGTATCTTTCGAATTCCTTATCAAGTAGTTATCAGGTAGGCAGATATGCTTCTTTGGTTGCTAGTTTGGCAGCACTGGGCTGCTCCCATATGATCCCAGGTGGGTGGTGTATCTGGTGGGAATGTGAGCATGGGTCTCTGTTTGTTGGTATGGAAGAGGAGCTGTGGGTGGGATGAGCAGGTATTTACTATCTGTTCTTGATCCAGTGGTGCAGGAGCAGGTGGTGTTGCTCCCCTATATGGTGAGGTGGTACATGTGTTAGGGATGTCTGACTAGTGGAGAATTTATGAGCTTGTTAGCATAGTGCCTAAGGCACTTGATTGCTAACCAGAAGGCTGGTGGTTCAAACTCACCAGCTGTTCCTCTGAAGGAAGATGGGGCAATCTACTTCCATAGTGATACTGCCTTGGAAACCCAAGGAGGGGTCACTATGAGTCAGGTCCAACTCGAAGGCACATAACAATAACAACAACAACACCATTAGATGGGACAGGGAGAAAAAAGAAGAGAAAAAAAGAAACTAAAAGAAGGAGAGGTGAATAAGAAGGAAGATGAGTAAAGATAGAAGAAAAAGAAATAGATAAATAAAAAGGAAGAAAAAAGTGGAAAAAATGAAAAGGAAAAAGCAAAAAAGTGGAAAAAAGGGGAGAGGCTTGTGGGAGCTATGACCAGCCAGCAGCAATGATACCAGGGGGCTGTGGCATGATGCAGGGGTGCCCTGGGCAGGGGTCAGGAGCCTGATGTGCCTGCATGCACCTCTGAGAGAGGAGGCTGTAGTGATGTGCTTTTGTGATCAGTGGTAGCAAGCACTGTCAATGATTGTAGGTATTAGGACAATGAGCCATAGAGAATGTGGTGGTTATGTTTTTGTGTCAGCTTGGCTAGGCCTGGTTGAGTGGCTGGGCAGCTGGTGGTAGTTATTACCCACTATGAGACTGGCAATCAACTCCATGGTGGGACCTACCACAAGCAGCTGAGTAGCTGCCTTTGGGATGTGGTTTGCTTCCTGGATATAAGCAGGAGCTTTGGGAATGGTCTCTAGCCTATGGCATGCTTGGACCTTGTATGTAGCCGTGTCATTGCTCAGCAGCCTGCTATGCTCTGCTGACCTTGGGACTTACAATGGACTTAAGTTAATGGCCTACTGTGTGGTTTGGTAACATCAGGACTGTGCCTTCTTACTTGTCAACCCTGGGCCTTCTCAGCCTGAGCAGCTGGTAGCTTTCTGAGTAAAGGAACATCTCTAGGTCCAGTGGGCTGGGAGCAGGAGGCAGAGCTGTACCCCAAGGTTGAGGGGCTGTCACCCGGCCCCTAGAGCCTGGCACTTGAACTTGGGCTTAAAACCTCCAAATAAACTCCTGTTTGTTAAGGTCATCCCATTTGTGGTATATTCTTGTCAAAGTGGCCCTAGGTAACCAGAACAGGGAGAATGAGCTGTAGACACTGACTCAGTCTGCTTGGGACATGGTGCAACCGACGTCTGGGCTACTGGTATAAAGAGGTGGTCTGAGGAATGCGGCAGGCATAAGATGGCTGGGGCCATCTTGAGCCCCAGTTTGGTGGGGATTGGAGGAGGTCCAACCCATTGTCACAGGGAAGATGTGGCTGGGAAAGCATTGAAGGCTCTCCAGTCCCAATTGACCAGCATGGGCCCAGTTTACTTCTAGGCATGCATAGCTAATTATCCAGTTTTGCCTAGATGCAGTCAAGCCAGGGACCACCCAGACAGAGTCTAGCGTCTCCAACCACTACCTCTTTGCATGGGCCCTCAATTAAAATCTCTAGTGATCACTACTAATGAGTCATTACATCTCCCTTCATTTGGCTTCCTCCTCACTCTGCAGTCCATCTGTACTGCTAGAAATCTTCTTCGGTTCCTTGCACTTTTCCTCTTGCAGATTCAGTGCATATTCTGTTCACTTTGATTCCCTCCAGATCTGTTCACACCATTTCTCTGTCACAGTGTGGATACCATGATGTTGGTTTCACCTAGTGCATATATGATGGCTTTTGTGTCTAAAAATGGCCTCAGTGTACCCCAGTTTCTTCTCTCTCACCAAACACTGTCCTCACTTCATCTCCCTTTCCAAACAGGAATCTATCTAATCCTTTATTCTCTCATTTCCAGGATCCTTATTTGTATCTGTTTCATTTGTTTTTTCTGGGTTTCTGTTGTAGAGGGGTTGGGGAAAGTGTGTCACTAGGATGCCATCTTTTTTGCTTCTTCCTTTTTATCTGTTCTATTCACTTAATCTTATTCTGTGAAACTAGGTTGACTTAGATTCTACCATTAGCAATGAGAGACTCCCAGGTGGCTCTATGTCTTATTATCTATTAGGCAAATAGATTATGAAGAATCATTTGGAGATTTTATGGCCAGGTGGTATACATAATTATTGCCTCCATTCAGAAGTATGCCACTTGGCCCCACATAGCTGCAAGGGAAGCAGGTGATATACTTCTTATGTGAGCAGAAGAGAAAAATGGTTTTGGTGAACTCATAAAATTGTCTCTTTGATCAACTTAGAAATTCCAAGAAAACCAATTTTAGAGTGTAAAAATGGCTCTAGCTTCATAAGGAGGAAGGAGAATCAAGATCAACATCGACTATCCAAGGCTGATTGCTATGAAGCAGATTCAGACATACCTCCTCTCTCCAATGTTTTTACCAATTCTGACACCTGCTGCCCCTCCTACTTCTTTGCTGGTTTCAATAAATTGCTGCAGTGGCCACACAGAACTTCCACACAATACTCATGATTATGGGGTTTAATAGGGAAGTAACAAGTTACAATTGAGGATCAGGCATGACTCACAATACAGTTCTTTGGTCAAGACAGCTTTTTGTCTGTGTACTCAAGCACTCTTGTCTCTGACCCTCAGCTTCTTGGCCTCAGCCCTGCTCAGGAAGCATTACAAAGTTCTTCAGCTCATCAGTAAGTTCCTGGGACACGCCACTCTTCTAGAAAGGCTCTTGCCCAAAGGCATTCATCTCTCTTGCTCCATGGGCTGGGAAGTTAATTGTGCCATCTGCTGGTCACCTCATTTTTCTGCTACCTTTTTTTTTTTTTTTTTTTTGCCATCTATGTCATCTCTGGTGTTAGAGCTCTCTCTTCTGTCTCCTGGGTCTAGGAGGTTCCCAGCACAGGGATCCTGGGTCAAAAGAATGGGCCCCGCTCCCAACTCTTCCTCTTGGTGGTAGTAGATCTCCATTTTGCTCTGGAATTGGTTCCTTTTTAAGCTTAGCAGGATGGGAAAAGTGACTAGTCCACTCATTAGAATTCAATACACTTTATTTGCATGATCCCACCCCCACAAATATACCATGAACCTTATTTATGTTGTTAGCAAGCTGTCTAATCCCCTTGGTGAGCCACAAGCACCTCATTTGCATAGTCCCACCCAGTCATTTGGTGGGAGTTACAAAAACTCTGGCTAACCCAAGTCACTGCCATTGAGCTGATTCCAACTCATAGCAACCCAATTAACAAGAGTAGAATGTCCCATACAGTTTCCAAGATTGCAAATCTTTACAGAAGCAGACTGTCTCTCTTATCTTTCTCCTGCAGAACAGCTCAAAACCAAAACCAAAATCACTGCCATCGAATTGATTCTGACTCATAGTGACTCCCTTTGAGTTTCCAAGGAGGTAAATCTTTACTGAAGTAGGTTGCCAGGTCTCTCTTCCATGGAGTGGCTGGTGGATTTGAACTGCTAACCTTCTAGTTAGCAATCAAATGCCTTATGCACTATACCACCAGAGCTCTTTAACCTCACAGGGCAGCTGGTGGGCTTGAAATTCTGGCCTTTTCATTAGCAGCTGAATAATTTAATCACTATGCCACCAGAACATTTTAAGACTGCCTGTTGGTGTTGCTGTTATGTGTCGTTGAGTCAGACCCGACTCATAGTGACCCCTCCTTGGGCTTCCCAGGTGGTATCACTACAGAAGTAGATTGCCTAACCTTCTTTCTGAGGAGTGGCTGGTGAGTTTGAACCACCAGCCTTCTGGTTACCAGTCAAGCCTTAGGCATTACACTACCAGAGCTCCTTCAGACTGGCTAGAAGGGCCATATTAAATAATTTACTACACCACAGAGGTAGTGTAAGTTAGCAAGGTGATTGGTACCAAGATTTGCTTACAAAAACTGTGTTCTTATATATTAATATTAATCAGTAAGGAAAGATAACAGCTAGGTGAGAGAATTTTCCTCCTGTTTTATTTATATTTTCTCCAAATAGTAAATTTTTTGGTTCTTCCTTTCCAGTAATATAAATTTATATCTTTATTTTGTTTTAGGAATTGATTAGTTTTCCAGTATATTGTTTAACAAATATTCTTGGCTTGTTTCTAATTTTAATGGGAATGTTTCTAATGTGTCACCATTAAACATGACATATATTTTTAAAATCAACTTAATTTTCTTGTCATTAATTTTCTAATTATGGATGATGTTGACTTTCATTAAATGCTGCTTTTTGGGAATCAGTTGAGGTAATACTATTGGCTTCTTCCCTACAATCTTTTAAAATTATATAATTACATTGATAGCATTAAGTCATGTTGTATTCTAAGGTTAAATTCAACTGAATGATTTTAATAGTCTGTAAGCTTTGTATACTGACAGTTTATTAGAATTTATCCTTCTAATGTTCATGCAAATGATTTATCTATACTTTTGTTTTTCTTATATACGTTTTAGAATATAGTTTGGTTAACTGAGTTAAGTATATGCCTATATTTTTTCCTATGCCGTGGAACAATTTTATGAGGTATAACATCTTTTACCAGGATAGGAATGATATATTTCATAAAAGTTTGACTGAACTCACCAAAAGGCTGGGCCTTTTTAGGTGGTGGGTAGGAAGTAGATATTTGACTGACATTTTATTTTCCTTTGTTCTTTTTCATCATTTTAGATTTTTAAATATTTTTTTCCTCTTCTTTTCCTTAGAGAATTACACATTTCACCCAGAATTCCAATTTTTCTTTTTAATTGTGATTTGGGTGAAAATTTACAGCCAAATTCACTTTCCGTACAGCAGTTCACATACAATTTGTCTCTTGACATTGACAACAGTTTACTACAATGCAACAGCTCCACTCCCCCTTCCTCCCCATAGTTACCTCTTCCCAGTGTCCATGCCTCCATGCACTCCTGCCCCCTGAGCTGTCTCCCTGTGCATAAGCAGCTCTTCTTTCTCCCATGATAGTTCTCTCCAAGGAGTGTATCTACTTGAGGTAAATGTTCATTTCATATGCCTGTCTTTTGTTTGGTTGGAAACCACAGGTGTGGGTTCAATTCCAGACCTGAAGGAAAGCTAGGGGCCATAGTCTCAGTGGTTCCACCAGGCTCCATCAGACCAGCAAACCTAGTCCACCCCCCCTTTTTTTTTTTTTTTTTTTTGCTTTTTTGCTTTCTTTTTCC
>NW_006921687.1:10231856-10242155 GCF_000298275.1 Orycteropus afer afer | reverse complement strand
CAGTCAAGTACCTTAGGCACTATGCTACCAATTCAGCGTCACAGCAACACACAAGTCTCCACTGAGAGACAGGTGGTGTTTAAGCATGAGGTGCACTGACCAGGAATTGAATCCAGGTTTCCTGCAAGGAAGGTGAGAATTCTGCCACTGAAGCACCATGGACCTCTAATTAAGTTGGAATTGTATATATTTAAAAGCATTTCTATGGAGATTTGTTTCTTTCTGATTGCTTTTAAGTATAAAACTAAACAAACAAACAAACAAAAAAAACCCAGCCCTTTATTTACTTAGAAAGGGAAGGCACTTGTAGTAACAGAAGGGTTATGCACATACTTATTTTATAGCATGAAATTGACATTTTCAGGTGGATCCCCTTGACTCTATAAAAAATCTCTATAATGTCATCAATCTGCAGATTGTATTAAATACTGAAACATTTCATGACATTGAATTTACGGAGTCTCTTGTTTGTTGTAATAAAGGTGCAACTGGTGTACATATATGAAGAAAAAAATACCTAAAATGCCACTGGCAGGATTTCTGAAATGTTTGTCTTGATGGAACTTCTCTCTTCACAATGGAAGACATTATTTTGAGATCATTGTCTTGATAATGAGACTCTGCCTGTGTGGCTCCAAACTTACCCTTTCCAAAGAGACAATTTTCTTATCGTTATAATGAATTCAACAAGCAGTTCTGCCTAAAGGTTTCTAGAAGTTAAAACAAATCAAAAAATGGTTTTAGAAAGTAACAGCTGAATAAAAGTGGTAATGATAGTTTAAATGCTTACAACCTAATTTGACATTTCTAGCAAAATTGTTTCTGCCTTTTAACTGTCCATGTGACCTGTAGATTATCAAACTATACTGTAGACATTATTATTATCAGTGGTAGAAATCACAAAATTTGGATCCAGGGTACAAATTCTTTTTTTACTCTTTTTTTTTTTTTATTATTAGACCACTGATTTACCTTTTCTTGTCTCAATCCAGTTGTGGACAGGACAGAATGTGGACAAGACAATGTTTTCTGTTCAGTTCCTACAGTAAATTAATCTTTTCTCAAAATTTGAATTACTACTTTTAGTACCATGGCTTCCCAAACTACATTTCCAACTCTGATCTCTCTACAGAGATCCAATTCAGTTGCCAAATCTCCACTGGAATCTCCATTTGGGTCATGGACAAATTCTTTTAATATACTTCACCCAAAATACAATGCATTGCCTCTTCCCTCATATTTGATCCTATTCTTGGGTTCTTGATTTTTATTAATAACATAATTTGCTCTGTTGTCTAAGAGATAACTTGGAATTTTCCATGGCTTGATTTCCACTCTTTTTCCATTCCTGATTTTTCCTGGTTTTATTGTTAGGTGCCATTGAGTCCTATACAACAGAATGCAACACCGCCCAGTCCTGTGCCATCTGTACAATCCTTGCTATGTTTGAGACCATCATTGCAGCCACTGTGTCAATCCATCTCATTGAGGGTCTTCCCTTTTTTGCTGATGCTCTACTTTGCCAAGCATTGATCCTTCTCCAGGGACTGATCCCTTCTGACAACATGACCAAAGTAGGTGAGATGAAGTCTGGCCATTCTCATTTCTAAAGAGCATTCTGGCTGTACTTCCTCCAAAACAAATTTGTTCATTCTTCCAGCAGTCCATGGTACATTCAATATTCCTCCCCAATACCACAATTCAAATACATAAATTCTTCTTCACTCTTCCTTATTCAGTGTCAAGCTTTCACATGCATGTGAAGCTATTGATAACACCATGGCTTGAGTCTGGCACACCTCAGTCATCTAAGTGACATCTTTGTTGCTTAGCACATTAAGAGGTGTTTTGCAGCACATTTGCCCAGTATAATATATCATTTGATTTCTTCAGTTCTGTGTCCATAGGCATTGATTGTGGATCCAAGTAAAATGAAATCTTTGACAACTGCAGTATTTTCTCTTTATCATGATGTAGCTTATTGGTCCATTTGTGAGGATTTTAGTTTTCTGTATGTTGAGGTTTAATCCATACTTAACGTTGTAGTCATTAATCTTCATCAGTAAGTGCTTCAAGCCTTCTTTGTGTCACCTGCAAATCACAGGTTGTTAATGACTCTTCCTCTAATCCTGTTGCTTCATTCTTCTTCATATAGCTCAGCTTCTCAGATTATTTGTTTGGCAGATAGATTGAATAAGTATGGTGAAAGAATACAACCCTGATGTACAACTTTTCTGGTTTTAAACCATTCAGTATCCCTTTGTTCTCATCAAACAACTGCCTGTTGGTCTGTATTGGTTCTTAACTTTCACATTCCAACCACCAGTAATAATCAGTACATCTCGATTGCATGTTTTGTCAGTTCCAGAGTGCAGAAGTTGGCAACAATACTCAATTTTTTCATCTTTGGCTTTAGTGATTGGTGCATAAATTTGAATAATACTTGTATTAACTGGTCTTCCTTGTAGGTGTATGGATATTATCCTGTCACTGAGAGCATTGTACTTCAGGATATATTTTGAAATGCTCTTTTTGATGCGGAATTAAACACCATTTCTCTTCAATTTTCATTCCCAGTATAATAGACTATATGATTATCCAATTCAAAATGGTCAATACTAGTCCATCGATTTTTATGCATTCCATTTCATTTTTTAAATATCCAGTTTTCTTAGATTCAAACTTCATACATTCCACAGTCTAATTATTAATGGATATTTGCAGCTGTTTCTTCTCATGTTGAGTCATGCCACATCCACAATTGAAAGTCCTGAAAGTTTTACGCCATCCACATCATTAGATTGATTGTACTCTGAGGTAAGACCTTTTCCCTAGTCATTGTTTGAGTGCCTTCCAACCTGAGAGATTCATATTCTAGCCCATATCAGACATTTTTTTCCCTTTATTCATAAGGTTTTCAGTGGCAAATTCTTTCAAAAGCAACCTGGCCATGTCCTTCTTTGTAGTTTGTCTTAGTGTGGAAGCTCTGCTGAAACTTGTCCACCATGGGTGACACTGCTAGGATTTGAAATACTGGTGGCATAGCTTCCAGCATGTTAGCAACAGGCAAGCCATTACAGTACAACACACAGGTAGTGTTTATTAAGTATTTGTTGAACAAAAAATTAATGCTGATTACTGCAAACATTTGGAAAATATTGACTATGTAAATATTTCAAGCAGTAGTAATAAAAAGTACTTTAAAAAAAATGAAGAAATGAAATAATTATTTACTACATATTGACACTCCTATCTCAATTTAAACTTAAACCAAAAACAAAAAAAAAAATTATGTTTTGGAGTTCTCTGCACACACTGAATTTCATGAACTTTTTCTCTTAAAAGAAATTTTTGGGACTTGAATTTCAACCAAATATGAAGAGTTAGAGAAAGAGGGTTCAAAATAAGAACCCAATGTACAAAGACATTCTGTCATAAATCCTAGGCCAGAGTACACAGCTTTTGTTTATGAAATAGCCTACTTTTCAGAAAGGTGTATTCTGAGGTTATTTTGACAAATTTATATCTTCTAATTGAATTATTGGATGAGAGAAGAGTCATCATTTTTTCCTTTAAAAGCTACTATTTTGTTTACATTTTCGATCAAATTTCATTATTTTCATTCTCATCTTTTCCTTTTCATGTGTTTTCATTTTCTGTGTTGTTTACATTTCACTTATTTCTTCCCAACAATCTGTTAAATGATTTTCATTAAGTAAAACATATAAATGAAATACGACTTTTTAAATGACTGAGACATTTATTTATATGTATATGTGGCATAGTGCCTGAGGCATTTGACTGCTAACCAGAAGTTTGATGGTTCAAAACCACCAGCCACTCCTGGGAAAGAAGATTGGGCCATCTACTTCCATAGTGATACCCCTTTGAAAACCCAAGGAGGGTTGGATCCAACTGGACGACAATGAGTTTGGTTTGGTTGGTTTTAAAGGCATTTAGAGTCTGAATGAAAAGATATATTCCACATAACATGTAAGATCATTTATAAGATTCTCCATCAATAAGAAAATGAATGACTATCCCTTAAATGAGAGAAAACAGAGTGCATAAATTGGATTTCTCAAATCTATGTATAAAACCAAACCCAAACCAAACCTATTGCTGTTGAGTTGAATTTAAACTCATAGTCACCCCGTAGGGCACTGCCCCATGGTGTTTCCAAGGCTGCAAATCTTTGAGGAAGTAGACTGCTACATCTTCCTCCTATGCAGCAGCTGATGGGTTAGAACTGCCAACCTTTCATTTAGTAGCTAAGTGCTAAACCAATAAGCCATCAGATCTCCTTCAAATCTATGTATTAAAAAACCAAACTCACTGCTATGGAGTCAATTCAACTCATAGTGACCCTTCCTTGGGTTTCCAAGGTGGTATCTCTACGGAAGTAGATTGTCCACTCTGCCTTCAGAGGAGTGGCTGGTGGGTTTGAACTGCCAGCCTTCTAGTTAGCAGTCAAATACCTTAGGCACTATGCTACCAGAGCTCCTGTAAGCCTCTGAAAATAAAGTGGAAAAAAAAAAGTTTTCATTTTCCCCAATTCACTGTAGTAATAGAAAATGTTATCCTTGACCAATCACCAGAGAGGAAACCCTGCCATAGACATGCCCTGCCCATGCACACGAGCAGTCAGTCACTCAACCTCTTGGCACCTACTCTAACACAAGGGAAACAAAAAGAAACTGACAGAAGACACAGTTCTTGAGAGAGAGTAATTTTTAAATTTTAATTTCTGTTGAGAGATTAGAGTTGTTACTACATCCAAGAAATAGGAACAGGAGACCATAACAGAGAAACTTCCAGGAATAGGAACTCTTGGAAATTAAAAGCGTAATAACAGAAAAAATTATTTAGAAGTTTGGAAGATAAAGTTGAGGATATATCATAGAAAACAGAGGACAAAAGCAAGCAGTAGGAAAATATGAAATCAGATTTTTAAAATGGGGAGTTGGTACCAGTGTAAAAATATTTTTATGCCATGTACCTTTCTTAAGGCGCTTGAGGAACAAGATATTTTTATTTAGCCATTGGTCTTTCCTGATGGTGTGTAAAAATAAGTGAGTTGAAATCTTGCCATCCTTGCTCCTAAGAAATGTATAGGCATTAGTAAAAATGTCACAGGTAATAAAACATTTCAGATTTGTTAAGGTAAAATTACCATCTCTGAATACTGCTAAACTTTTAGGGGAAATGCCACAATTTTGCCCAGCCAATGAATAGATTAATCTTAATTTCAACTGTAAAATCCACTTCGAACTTATTGATTGGAACTTGTCATTTTCTTTGTAAAGCAGCAGCAGAGTACCATGAACAACTATAATTTAATTTTTTAATGTATTTTTTGTGGTTCTGCTAATAGATCATTATAGAAAATTGAAATAAGAATTACTTGTTTTAGAACAGTAGCTATCAAGCAATTAGCTAGTACATTGATTTGTTTTGTTTGAAATTTTGAGGGTGATTTATTAACTGACAATGAACATACTCGTATTTTAATTAAGTTTAGCAACTAATTATCTGCAGAATCTGTCTCTAGTGGGAATTTCAGATATGAAAACAAGCTCTTGAGAAGTATGTCATTGAAATAACTAGAAGTTTAGCCTAAGTGACAATGAGATTTCTGGTCAATATTTTTTGGATAAATGTTTCAATTAATCAAATGATTCTTCAAGGTTGAGTTGAGTCTAATGCATAAAACACTCAAGGGAACTCCAATAAAGGAAATAGGGTTAAAGTATGCTGTAAGAAGTGGTAAGTATTTCCATTTAAGATTGCTTAAAAATTCACTGTAACCATTCCTCAAACCATGTGATCAATAAACAATATGATCACTATGTTGACTGATGAACAGTTTCATATTGTCATCTATGAACATGTGTCATTATGAATACTTTTAAGATTCTAGTCATTGGATGAAACAACATTCCTAGAAAGATATTAGAATATATTTGGACACACTGACAAGTTCGAATTCTTGCTTGGGATCCTTGAAGATCATATGTCTTAAGGATGTAGACCTTTTTATTCCGCTCAGTTACATCTTTGTATATATTAAAATAAGGGTAAAATAGTGAGCTAATGTGCAAATTAGAGAAAGAGAGAGAATCTGAAACATTTCATCCAGAAAGAATTACAGTATGCAAACAAAGAAAATATAGCTGTATGACTTCTATTGGAGTTCCAGCTTCTGAGTGTAGTTTCTAGGGACCCTTGGATTCCGTAAGATAATCAGGTGTCACTGGAATATATCCTAACTCAGCAATACCCATGGTAGAGTGGTCAACCACCCAATTTTCCTGAAATTGTCCCTGTTTCACTGAAAGTCTTACATCCTAGGAAACCCCACAGTCTGGGTGAATCACGACTTTTGATCAACCTAATCCCGGCATAGGAGCTCTGGTGGCATAGTTCCTAAGGCGTTTGACTGCTAACCAAAAGGCTGGAGGTTCAAACCCCCCAGCTTTTCCTGGCAAGGAAGATTGGGCAATCTGCTTCTGCAGAGAAACCACTGGCAACCCAAAGAGGGGTCGCTAGGAGTTGAAGCAACTCGACGGCAGTGTTGTTGTTGTTTTTTTTAATCTCTACATATTTTTCTCATAAAGTAAACTAATGTGATGTGGGTTTTGGAAAAGTTGCAAGCAGGAAAGCCTTGACTAACACAGATACTTTAAGCCATTTATAACTAATAAAATCTATTGTATCTAAAATGACTCCTCTGTTTGTATTATTTGCAACTCAGGACTTGGTGAAGATGTCGGCAGGAGCATTTCTGTAGCAGAGATAGGTTAATTATGAGTGATGTAGATACTTGAGTTTGGGATGACCTATGTCATCCCAATATGAATTACTTTCAAAGGATTGCTCATTAGAATATATTGCAAATTTCAGTGTCATCTGAGATATAATATTTAGTCACAGAGATGTTTTAAGAGGATGAATTTTATCAAGCAATTCATATACTAAAATAATGTTCTCTCTTCTGATATACAATAGTAAAGTAAATGTTTTGCTCTTTATAAGTATATATGTTTGGTCAGGGAAGTTATGCTTTTTAGGTTGTTTTTCCTGACCTCCATATTATTTGATTATTAATATTTGCAGATGATATTGTTTAATAAGCATATGAAGTAAGAGAGCTCAATGCCATGAAAAAAAAAAAAAAGCCAAGTAAACAATTGCTTAAGAAATAACGGCAGCAACAGCTTTTGAGCAGTAGAAGACAGACCACCAGAGAGGTTGCTTCTCAGCTGTGCCCCTGCCAACCCATACCAAGTTTGAGAAAAGAAATGATGACAACCTAGTTAAGAGACACAACTCTCAGTAATAAAAAAGATTGTCAGCAGCTTAGCAGATTGCCTGAAAATCCTCTCAGCTTATGAAATATATATTACCCCAAATATCCCCAGATTTCTACATCTTTACTAGAGTTATGAAGTAAATGAAGAGAGGTGGGAAGCTAGGGGAAAAAAAAAAAGCAGGATCTAATGGGGATATCTTGTGTTCATATAGCATTTTCATGAGCATCTTATTTGATCCTCTTAACTTGTTAGGGAGTCAATGAAGTGATAATTCTTCTCTTGCAGAAATCAAGAGAGTTCTATTGCTTGCTCAACTGGTTAATACCACTATTTGATTACAATTTACTAATATTTATTGAGTTATTATTTGGCAGGTACTGTGGGCTAAGCATTTTAAATTAATTGTCTCATTTACCTTCATAGGACAATTTTGAGGTGGTAATATTATTATTGTTCTGAATTTACAGACGAGAGGACTTGGTTTCAGAGGGGTTAAAACAATTTGCCTAAGAAGTAGAATTGGAATTCAAGCCCAGAGTCTGATCATAATTACTTCAATGTTTCTTTAATAGTCACTTACTGAGCATGTAGTATATACCGTCGTCGTTGTTATATGCCGTGGAGTCGGACCCGACTCATAGCGACCCCTCCCTGGGTTTCCGAGGCAGTATCACTACGGAAGTAGATTGCCTCATCTTCCTTCCGAGGAGTGGCTGGTGGGTTTGAACCGCCAGCCTTCTGGTTAGCAGTCAAGTTCCTTAGGCACTATGCTACCAGAATTCCAGGTACTGTTAAAAGTTTTGAGAGTATATTCATTGAAAAGAAAAAAAAAAAGGCCTCCTTTGTCATGAGACCAGAAGAACTGGAGGTTGATGGTTACCATATGCTGAACATTCTGCTCTAATTCCATAGAAAAATACTGATCAAAAGGAAGACCATGCAGAACACAATTTCAAATTCTCATGGGATTTGGACTTTCTGGAGCCATGGAGGCTGGAACCCCTGAAACTATTGTCCTGAGGTAAACTTTAAACCTTAAGCCAAAAATATTGCCTTAAGTTTTTCTTCTTAAAACCAAATGATACTTCAGTTTAACTAGTAAGGAATATCTGCTTTGAGCACTGTGCTCTTTCATGATCTACTTATATGGGATCAAATTAACAACAGCAACTCAAAAGATTAGACAAGTAACTGAGGGAGTGAGTTATTCATGCAGGAGGAACAACTCAGAAAAGGAGAGTGAGAATGGTTGCACAACTCAAAGAATGTGATCAATGTCACTGAATTGTATGTGTAGAAATTGTTGAATTGGTGTGTGTTCTGCTGTGTATATTTTCAACACCACCACCAATAAAATAAATTATATAAAAAAATTGCTACATTAAGATAGTTATATTATGTGCTTTTCCTTCAACTTTTCTTAATTAGCAATGCAAAGATGCTGTTTTTATTCCTACATGTGGTCTCACACATGTGAGTAGTGGGACTTAAAATGTATTGCCAAGAGGTTAAGAGTTTGAGAGACCACCAGTAAAAGTGTGTAAGATAAAAAGGGGAAAGGACTTGTAAGAAAGTAAAGTGATCCACATATTTCTGCACTAGAACCTTGAGTTCTCTCTGTTCCCCCACTCATCCTCCACAGATTTTTTTTTATGTTGAGGAGGAAGAACTGGATTGCACAGCTCATTTGCATTTTGTTTGGGATCTTGTTGCTAGTAGAGAGGGTATATATGAGTCTGCTTTTGTGAAAATGAGTCAGCCTAGTGGGGTGGGTTGTGCTCCTGTGTGGAGAGGCCTGTAGGTGTCTTGTACCACCTTGTGACTGATGGTAAGTCTGCATAACTCAGACATGAAGTGTTAATAGCCCATTTGGCCTAAAACTGATGTTCATTCTCTAATGAGTTCTTATGATAAAGATGTTGTTATTTAGATCTCTCAGTGCTGCTGCTTCCTCTTAATTTTGTCTAAACTAAGGAAGGGGAACAAAAATTATTTATTGACCTCCTAAATCTCAACTGTTTGCAGAAAAAAATCCGTGAACCTCTGTCTCCTCTGGTCCTGTCAATAATGTGTCAGAATCGTCTACCAAATTGCTAACTTTGTCAGGAAAGAGATCACTTCACTAATTTCCAGCATATCATATGTATATGACAGGTCCTTGAAATGTATCTAGTAAATGTTTATTGACTAAAAAGATGAGTAAAGGAACTTCAGTTTTTCTCATTTGAAATACAAAGAAGTTGGGCTAAATAATATCTCAAGCTTCAACCAAGATCATTCCGAGATACAGTGAATGATGTATGTGGTTTAAGGACTGCAGAAAGGGCTTCAATTTCCAGCCAAAATAGAGCTACAGGGACTGAATTTACTGGCCTATCTTAAATGAATAGAAAATTGGTCAATATACACAGAAGAAGGATCTTTAGACATTGGGCAAGAAGCAACTGTGATCTTTGAGAAAAGGAAAACAAATAGAGCCCTACAGTTTTACCAGCTTATAAGCCACAAAGGAGAAAACAGAAATCTAAACTGAATCTAGTGGTCCTGGTCAGTTGAGGATACATTTCTGTGCAACCCCAAGGCCTAGTATAAAGTCAGCACATAGTGCAATATGTTTGAGAATCTGAATAAAGGATACAGTATTCCATACCATAGGATGCCGTCAGGGAGAAAGAAAGAAAAAAAGAGAAATAACTGAATCAAAATACAAAATTATTTCTATATTTTCCACCTAAATTATCAGTTGTTTACTTCAAAATTTTTATAAATCAAGGAGGCAATATTAGCAAGATTGAAAGTATTCATTATAGTGCTCCTTTGTCTATAGGATGTGCCACACTGAGAGAATTGACACACACTATGTTGTATTAACAATAAGTAATACTAATATTGTGTATTACTAATACATATTATGACTACTAGGAGCTCTGGTAGCATAGTGCCTAAGGCACTTGACTGCTCACCAGAAGGCTGGCGGTTCAAACCC
>NW_006921687.1:10227611-10231756 GCF_000298275.1 Orycteropus afer afer | reverse complement strand
TGGGCAATCCTACTTCCATAGTGATACTGCCTCGGAAACCCAAGGAGGGGTCACTATGAGTCGGGGCCGACTCGACGGCAAAAAACAACATTATGACTACTACTAATAATCACTTGATGAGTTCTTATTATGTATCAGGAATTTTGTTAAGCTCATCATATGAATTAATTCTTAAGGCATTATAAGTTAGGTACTATTATTAATGTTGTGTAAAGATATGGTTAAAAAGTGGTAGGATACTATTTGAACCAGTGCAGGCTCAGTCCAGAGTCTATGTTCTTACCAAATGCGTAACCATCTTCCTTACATTGAAACCATATCTACTTGTACATCTTCATGTTCTTTTACATGGTGAGATCATTGAGATCATCAAGAACAGGATGATGACTTATTAAATTCTACATTTAGCACAGTGCTTGACACAAAAGAGAAACACAACAAATGTTTTGTAACTCAGTATATCTCAGCATGTCACAAACAGGGGTTAAGCAGAAAATAGAGTATGAGTCTCTGAAAATGAGTGGTGTCATGTACCTCCTGTTGATCATTGCTATTGAAAATAGTAATGTTGGGAGTAGAAGACCCCCATTCTGAAATTTGCAGATACTTCCATGTTGCATCTTTTAAGAATCCTTTCAGCAGCAAATGATGGAAAAAGTGACTGACAGACACTTAAACAAAAGGTTTATTTTTCTCATATGAAAAGATGTCAGAAAGAAGTAGTTTCTGGATTTATTTCAATGTCAACAATGTCAGGGCTCTAAGATGGCATCTCTGCCATTCTTTTTTTTTTTAGCTCATGGTCACAGGCATCAAAACTAAAAGAAGGGGTTAGAAACAAGACTGGTTATGTCTATGACTTTTATCAAAAAGAGCAAAAGCTTTAGTATAATCCCATTCCACTTCATCTCTAAGCAAACTTCCTCTTTGGACAGAACTGGGTCGTAGGGCTTGACTTAGATTGTAAGTAGATTGGAAAGTCTGGCAAAGGGAAGCAGGATTTTCATATTTGGCTTGGCCAACAGTTTCTCTGAAGAGATCAGCACCCTCCAGAAGAGCATTTGGAAATGGTGGAGAATATTGTTTGATTATTACAACCAGGGAACACTCCTGGTCTTTAGTGTGCCATGCCATAGGAGACCAAAATTCTTGCAGTGGGCAGGATCGTGCTATACAACTACAAATGATCTCCCACTCCTCTACTTTCCTTCTGAGAAATGATGCTTAAAATAATCATGAACCATTGGCACAAGGACTGCACTCATTGTTGTCCCGAAACAAAATCAAGGGTCCCATTAGTAAGAAAGAAAAGGAGAATTGCTGTTGTGTAGATATCAATGGTATCTGCCATACACCCTCTCATTGCTGTGTGGTCATAATGGATACTAAACAAGAAAGGGTAATTCCCTGGGTTAAAGACTGCACAGATAGGGAGATACATTATCAATGTTTCTCTAATTCAAGAGGTACTGGCACTAGGTTACAAGCTATTAAAAAGATTCCTTTGAAGCCAATCCATTTTTCAAAATATCTATTTACAAAGCATAGTGATACATGACATTTGACTTCCACTTCAATCACAGAATTTGCCAAGGTCAAACTTAACATCATAGTTCTCAATCTCATAATTTTCTAACAAAATTAATTTGGAAAAAAAAAATGGAGTTGTAAAGGATATAATGTAGTATTAACCCTCTGCTTAAAAACTGAAAAAAATTTGGGGAAAAGTAATATTAATTAAATGTTCCTGAACTGAGGAGTTCACAACTCTTTGGGGAGTCCATTCTTTTTCTACATATTTCTTCGCAGTGATTAAAATAAGGATTAAATATTATTAAAGTGTGACTGAGTGAATTACTAAAAAAATATGGCAAGTCAGTGTTTAGTTGGGGACAGAACAAAGAACTGTGTGGTACTTGAGCACTGGTCCTCTGTTCTCTACTCCTGAACCACATCTGGGCAATAAACAAGGGGACACTTGTGAAAGAGAAAAGCATTGGTGGGCAAGTTTCTTGAAAGCTTTGCTTCACAAGCTTTACACCTGGTAGGAGCTCTGGTATTTAAAAACAGACTCTTTTAAAGGTGTATTTTGAAATTCTCCTTTTCTTTTTAATTCTCTTTTGACCTGGACTTGTCTTTTTATAAGCTCTTGCTACTTTAGTAACTTTATTTAAATTTGCAATATATAAAAATATATTGGTGTGTTAAGACCATTTGCATTTAATGCCTTTGTTGATATTGTTGGATTTAAATGCATGATCTTGCTTACTGTTATCTATTGGTTCCATCTGTTATTGTTCCAATTTTCTGCCCGCTCCTAGAATATTTTTATTATTTCATTTTATCTCTACAGTAGGCTTATTAGTCATACCTCTTTTTAAAGATATTTCAGTAGTCTCTAATATCAGTCCCTATCTTTTTTTTTTTTTTTTAATTGTGATTTAGGTGAAAATTTACAGCGCAAATACACTTTCCATACAGCAGTTCACATACACTTTGTCTCATGACATTGACCACAATTTAGCACAATGCAACATCTCCCCTCCCACTTCCTCCCGATAATTACCTCTTCCCTGTGTCCATCCCTCCATGCACTCCTACCCCCTGAGCTGTCTCCCTGTGCCTGAGCAGACCTTCTTTCTCTCATGCTTATTCTCTCCAAGGAGTGTATCTACCTCAGGTAAATGCTCAACTTATATGCCTGTCTATTGTTTGGCTGGAAGCCACAGGTGTGCGTTCAATTGCAGACCTGAAGGGCAGCTAGGGGCCATAGTCTCAGTGGTTCCACCAGGCTCCCTCAGGCCAGCAAATCTGTTCCCTGTTTTTTTTTTTTATCCCCCCAAATGATTTTGAGTTTTGTTCCACATAGTTCTCCTTGTCTATCCAGGATCTCCTACAAAGATCCTCTTCCAAGTGGTTGACAGTAGTAGCCAAGCACCATCTATTTCTTCTGGTTTCACAGTCATTTATGTTGCAGATCGGATGGTGTACCAGTCGCTAGGACTAGTTGTTTCCATGAATTTTTGATTTTCTTCATTCTTCTTGGCTCTGGATAAGGAGAGACCCATCGTTGCATCTAGATGGCAGCTTGCAAGCTTTTAAGATCTCAGTCGCAACTTGCCACAGTAGGAGGTGGAACAATGTTTTGTGTAGTATGTTATGCCAAGTGAGCTTGATGTTCTCTGTGACTATGGTCCCGAGCCCACAGATTCAACTACTCGGTCACTCTGGGTAGCTGGCTGTGACCAAGCAGTGACTACAACCTTGCCCCTTGTCAGCCTCATTATATACCTGGGAATTCAGATCATACCCATAAAGTTATTGGACCACTTTCTGCCAACCCTATACATATATTGGGTGCACTCTCCACTTCATTTACATACCAAATATTTCAGCCTCTCCACCCATCTATCCACCCATATACCCATGTTTGCCTTCACTGACCACGCCGTACTATATGCGCAAAAGGGTTCATCTTTGTTGTCTGTACTTCCCACGTACCTCTCTCTCTATTTCTCTTCCTCAGTGCCACTATATTGATCATTCACATTTGGTACCTTGCCATTTCTTCACCCAAATCAAAACTTATCTCTATCTATCTAACAGTATTCCCTCCCCTCCCCTCCCCTCCCACCCCTGGTAACCAACATAGAAAATGGTCTTCCATAGATAAATATTTCCTTGACTATTACAATAACGGACTAATACCATATTTGTCCTTTTGTGATTGACTTATTTCACTCAGCATAACGTCCTCCAGGTTCATCCATGTTATGCGATGTTTTGCAGATTCTACATTAGTGTTTAGGGTTGCATAGTATTCCATTGTGTGTATGTACCATAGTTTGGATATCCATTCCTCAGTTGATGGACACCTAGCTTGTTTCCATCTTTTGGCTATTGTAAATAGTGCTGTGATGAACATGGGTGTGTATATATCTGTTCTTGTCATGGCACTCACTTCTTTAGGGTATATACCTAGTAATGGAATGTTGTTGTTGTTGTTGTTATGTGCCATTGAGTTGGAGCTGACTCATGGCGACCCCTCCTTGGGTTTCCAAAGCAGTATCACTATGGAAGTAGATTGCCCAACCTTCCTTCCAAGGAGTGGCTGGTGGGTTTGAACCGCCAGCCTTCTGGTTAGC
>NW_006921687.1:10222730-10223912 GCF_000298275.1 Orycteropus afer afer | reverse complement strand
CTTAGGCTTTCTTCATTTTGTTTTGATTTTTTTTCTGATTGATCCCTTTCCAAAGAAGTATTCAGGTATTTGTCTTCAGTCTCATTAATTCTGTGTTCCATCGCATCAATTCTACTCCTTTGCCCTTCCAATGTGTTATCTATTTCTGACCATTTAGTATTAATCTTCTGGATTTCTATCTGTAGTTTTAGAATCATTTCTAATTTTTCATTTAATTTGTCATTTTGTTCTTGTGTTTTCTTCCAAAATTCTTGTAAGTTTTTTTCTGTGTTTTCTTTGGGCTCTTTTAATTCTTTGAAGATAACTAAAGATAATTCTTTTGAATTTCTTATCAGAGAGTTCCAACACTGCTGCTTCTTCAGGGATGTGCTCTGGGTCTGTATTCTGCTCCCTTGTTTCTACCACTTTATCCTGCTTCTTTGTGTGGACTGTGATTGTCTGTTGTCTTCAAGGCATTGTGGCATTGTTGTATTTAGATCTCTGTTAACTGTTTGTGAAGAGCAGTAAAGTGTTATTCAGGCTTTTCTTGGTGGTCTTTTATCATTGGTCCATTGGTGGAGAAGGAGGTAGAGGTTCTTTCTCTGTAAGTGAAGTTGCAGGATGTGTGGGTGTAGTTGTGTCTTATGGGGACTATTGATGTCTCCCACTCAGTTAGACACAAATTAAAATTGAATAAACATCAAAAAACTAAAAGCTCATGGACAAAAAATACACCATGTAATCATACAGGAACAGTAACAAAAAAAATCAAGAAAACCTGCAATATCTGGGGATAGGGTACTAAGAGAAAAAAAAGTAGAGAAGGAGAATAATGAAGGAAAAAAAAGAGAAAAATGCAAAAATAAAAATAAGGAGTGGGGTTAACCATGAGAGAAAAGGAGGGGGAAAAAAAAAAAGCACTTAAAAAAAATTTCAACCAGGAACAGGGAAAAGAAAAAATGCTGAAACCTGGGACCTGGGAGGGGAAGATTAAGAATAATAGTAAAAAGGACAAAATTATTAATAATAATGTTGTTTGTTGTTGTTATGTGCCGTCGAGTCAACCCTGACTCATAGCAATCCCTCCTTGGGTTTCTGAGGCAATATCACTATGGAAGTAGGATTGCCCAACCTTCCTTCCAAGGAGTGGCTGGTGGGTTTGAACCGCCAGCCCTCTGGTTAGCAGTCAAGTGCCTTAGCCAC
>NW_006921687.1:10215286-10216254 GCF_000298275.1 Orycteropus afer afer | reverse complement strand
CTTCAAGGCTCAGGGGTCCACAATTATCTTCTGTGTCTGTGTTAATTGGTTTTCCTTTTCTTTGTTGAAGAGGGTCTGTGCAATCCTTCTGCCTAATCCGCCATCTTGCCGGAACTCCCCAAGCATATGTTTAATTTTAAGGAGAACTATTAATCTGTTTCCTAAAGTAACCACATCATTTTGCATTCTTTCTTGCATTGTCAAAGAATTTCATTTTTTCCAAATCTTCATCAGCACTTTATATTGTCAGTTTTTCTTTTAGCCATTCGAGTAGGCATGTTGTGGTATCTCACTGTGGTTTTAATTTACATTTCCTTAACAATTATGTTGAGTATATCTTCATGTTTTATTTTATTTTATTTTTTTATTGTGATTTGGGTGAAAGTTTACAGAGCAAATTCACTTTCTATACAGCAGGTCACATACACTTTGTCTCATGACAATGGCTACAATTTATCACAATGCAACTGCTTCCCTCCCACTTCCTCCCCATAGTTACCTCTTCCCTGTATCCTTCCCTCCATGCACTCCTGCCCCCTGAGCTGTCTCCCTGGGCATACACAGCCTTTCTATTCTCCCATGATTGTTCTCTCCAAGCAGTATATCTACCTAGTGTAAATGTTCACCTTATATGGCTGTCTTTTGTTTGGCTGGAGGCCACAGGAGTGGGTTCACTTCATGTGTTTTTTGATAAAAGCTCTGTTCAGGTTTTTTACCCATTTTTTATTTTAGTTGTTGGCTTATTATTGATTTTTTTTTTTCATCAAATCCAAAACCATGTACTATCCAGATATCAGCTGCACTGCTCAACCCCTTGGCATGAGGGATGATTCTTCAATTGCCCCAAATGTTTTTTTAAAATTTATTTATTTGTATTTGGGTGAAGATTTATAGAGCAAATTCACTTTCCATACAGCAGTTCACATATACTTTGTCTCATGTCATTGACCACAGTTTACCACAATGCA
>NW_006921687.1:10198766-10210286 GCF_000298275.1 Orycteropus afer afer | reverse complement strand
CGCTGCCAGGCCGCAGCTCCGTGTGTCTCCTTTTTTGGTATTTTCACGCAAATTCTTCTGCTAGTTGGGGTTTAGTCCACTTTTGTATCCTTCCCTTCAAGGCTCAGGGGCCAATATTATCTTCTGTGTCTGTGTTAATTGGTTTCCCTTTTCTTTGTTGAAGAACGTCTGCAGTCCTTGTGCCTAGTCCGCCATCTTGCCGGAACTCTCTCTTATTATTGATTTTTGAAAGTTCTTTTTATATATTCTGAATACAAATCCTTTATCAAACACATCTTTTACAAACATTTTCTTCTATTCTGTGGCTTCTCTTTTCATTATCATTATGTCTTTCAAAGAGGAAAAATTCTTAATTTTGATGAAGTCTAATTTATTATCTTTTCTAATAAGCATCATGCTTTTGGTGTTTAATTTAAAAATTCTTTGCCTATCCAAAGGTGCAAGATACTCTCCTACATTTTCTTAGAGAAGTTTTGTAATTTGACCTTTAATTCTGTGATCCAGTTTCAGTTAATTTTTGTGTAGGGTATAAAGTATGTGTTGAAATTCATTTTTTTCATCTGAACGTTCAAATGTTCAGCACCATTTATTGAGAAGATTATGTTTCTGCCATTTAACTGAATTTGCACATCATTGGAAAATTAATGTCTCATAAGTATCTGGGTCTATGTCTGCACTCTCCTGTTTCATTGATCAAACCCTTTCTCCAGTACCATTTATTCTTATAAGGTCACTTACTGGTTAGAATGACTAAAATAAGAAAAATACATTTTGTAAAATATTTAATTTCATCTTAACCATGTTTAGGATTCTTCATGTCTGTGTAGGTCCAAGTGTGGTATTATATTTTTTTCTGCTTGAAAAACTTCCTTTGACATCACTTACATATAGCATTTAAAACAAACAAACAAACAAACAAAACCTCATTGCCATTCAGTTGATTCCGATTCATAGCAACCCTCTTTGGGTATCTGAGGTAGTAATCCTTACAGAAGTAGATTGCCCAGTCTTTCTTCTGTGGAGTGGCTGGTAGGTTTGAAACACCAGCCTTCTTGTTTGCAGTCAGATGCCTTAGACAGTATTTCACCAGAGCTCCTTTATATATAGCACTGTTCTTTTTAATTCTTTCATCTATTTTTCTCTAAAAAAAGTATTTGCTTTTATTTCTGGAAAATATTCACTGGGAACACAATTCTGTGTTGACACGATTTGCTTATTTTTTTTTTTTTACATCTTTTTGAAGATGTTTTCAGCAGTTTGATTATGATTTGTCTAGCTTTGGTTTTCTTTATGTTCTTGTATGTAGCTTTTTTTTTTTAGCTTCTTAGAACTATAAGTTGTATTTTCCATAAAAATTAGAAATTTTTCATCCATTATGTTTTCAAATATTTTTTCTACCTCCCACCTTTCCATGGAGACTCCAATTACATGCATATTAGGCCTTTGGTGGCGTAATAAGTAAGACAGTTAGCTGCTAACCAGAAGGTTAGTGGTTCAAACCCACCACCTGGTTCATGGGAGGAAGAAGAGGCAATCTTCTTCCATGAAGATTTACAGTCTTAAAAACCCAGTGGGGGTCACCATGAGTCAGAATCAACTCGATTGCAGTAGGTTTGGTTTTAGTGGATTTAGATCATTTGAAGTTATCTCACAGCTCTTTGATACTTTGTTCATTTTTTTATAGTTTCTATTGCTATATCTTCAAGTTAAGTAAACTTTTCTTTGAATGTCTAATCAGCTTTTAATCCTAACCAGCGTATTTTTTTTGTTACAGACATTGTAGTTCCCAACTACAGAAGTTCAATAGTCTTTTTTTATATCTTCCATGTCTCTATTTAAATTTTTTAATATATAAAATTCAGTTATAATGATGGATTTAATGTCTATCTGTATCAGTTCTAATTTATCAATTTTGATTTTTTTTTTTTCTTTTCTCCTTACTAAGGGTCATATTTCCCTACTTCTTCAGATGCTGGGTAATTTTTTAAAATTTTATTTAAATAAACTTTTTATTTCATCAGAGTTTTAAATTTACAGAAAAATTGTGAAGCAGGTATAGAGAATTCCCATATACCTCCCACACACAGTTCCTCTGGTAATTAACATCTTCCATTAGTATGGTACATTTGTTAGAATTAAAGAACTAATATTGATATAGCATTATTAAGTAAAGTCCATAGTTTATTCAGCTTTCCTTAGTTTTTAACCTAATGTCCTTTTTCTGTCCCAGGATCTTATTTAGAATGCCACATTATATTTATGCATCATGTGTGTTTCGGATCTTCTTAGCTATTACAGTTTCTCAGACTTTCCTTGTGTTTGATTACTTTGACAGTTTTGAGATCATATGTTTTGTAGAATGTCCCTCAATTGGGATTTTTTTGATGTTTTTCTCATAGTTAGTGAGGGAGGTTATGTGTTTTTGAGAGGTAAACCGTAGCAATAAAATGTCATTTTTATCACCTCATATCAAAGAGACATACTATCAGCATGATTTGTCACTGTTGATGTTAACTTGATCACTTGGCTAACATAAAGTTTGTCAAGTTACTGCTCTGTTAAGTCACTCTTTTTTCTGCCTTTCCATACTGTATTCTTTCGAAGGAAGTCACAATGAGCAGCTTACACTTAAAGAGTGGGGAGTCAATGCTCAATTGTTTGGAATTCTTCTGCATAGGTGGTTCAGACCCACAGCCACTCCTCGGAAGGAAGGCCAGGCAATCTACTTTCGTAGTGATACCGCCTCAGAAATCCAAGAAGTTACTATGAGTCAGATCAAACTCCATGGCTGTAGGTTTTGTTTGGGTTTTTTTTTTGCTGGACATTGCAAATTTTACCTTTGTTCTTAAGCTTTGTTCTGGAATGCAGTTAAGTTACTTGGAAACAATTTGATCCTCCTGGATTTTACCTTTAATACTTGTTAAATGGGACTAGAGTTCCACCACCTACCCGCTGCCATCCAGTCAATTCCAACTTATAGTGACCCTATAACAGGGTAGAACTGTTCCATAGGGTTTCCAAGGCTGTAAGTCTTTACAGAAGCAGACTGCCTCCTCTTTCTCTTGAGGAGCAGCTGGTGGAGTCAAATTGCTGACCTTTTGGTTAGCAGCCCAATGCCTTAACCACTATGCCACCAGAGCTCCTAAGAGTGCTGCTTACTGTATGCTAAATTACTGGCCACTCCTGAGGGGAGACCCTTCTGAGTACTCACTATGAGGTTGGTTTTTTTTTTTTTTTTTAATTCTAGCTGGTGCAAACTGGCAGTATTTATTCCCTGCCTTAGATGAGTGCTAAATATTATTCCCTTTAGTCCTTTTCAGTTCTTTGATTCTTTCCCTGGCTTTGGGATATTTTCTCACATGCATGTGTTGATCAATAAACTCTGCTGAAAACTCAAGAGGGATTTTCTGCAGTTCTCTGGAGTTCTCTGTCAATGCAGCACTTTCTTCTGTCATTTAACTTTAGTCATCTTTGACCTCTTAGGCTCTTTATTCAAGTCAGGGAGTTTTCTGGGGCACTAAGCTCAGGCAAAAATAGAATTCACTTCATTTGTTTTCTCTAACTTAAGAATTATTGTCTTTCATTATCTGGCATCCAGGCGTGTTTTGAAAACTTTGTTTTATATGTTTAGTTCAGCTATGTTTCTCTGTTAGTATCTTGGCTGGAAGAAGTAGTTCCATCTCTCACTTTTTTCACTCTTCTAATTATACTGATGTGCCTGCCATTTTGCTACATGCTATGTTTTTTCTTACCTCTGGCCTCTGCATATTCTGGCTATTTCTTATTCATATTCCTCTTCCTTTCCTCATCTGACTCATTCTTTACCATCATTTACATCCTATTATAGAAATCTAGTCATTTCATTCATTCAGGAATTTTTGATAGCTTACTAGGTACCAGATACTATATTAGGCCCTTTGTGCTGTCATCTTGTTTGATTCTCACAACTTCTGTAACTTGCTTGCCTTTCCCAAAGTTATCCCAGTAATGGAAGAAGAGTTTGCATTCTGGCTTATATGACTCTATCCACATTCCTTCCATTTTCCTTTGAATCCTAGAATTTCAGTCTAAATAATTTTTGAGCACCTGCAATGTTTCTAGAACTGAATTTGAGTGTTTTCGAAGAGGTTCTAATTCTGGAAGACATGACCTTTATTCTCAATTTTATTACAATATATATTAAAAGAACAGTAACACATTTGAAACAGAGAATAGTATGAGAAAATATAGGACAAAGGGTTAAATCAGGTGATATAGATTCCCTAAAATGCTTATGAGGGAGCTCTGGTAGCATAGTGGCTAAGGCACTTGACTGCTAACCAGAAGGCCACCAGCCACTCCTTGGAAGGAAGATGGGGCAATCTACTTCCGTAGTGATACTGCCTCGGAAACCCAAGGAGGGGTCACTATGAGTCAGGTGTGACTTGACAATACATAACAACAAACAACAACAACAAAATGCTTATGAAGAGACAATAAAACGGTGAGATAAATATCAGCCTAGAATAGTTTGAGTGCTTTGTGGAGGACATGTGATACTAGCAAGATTTTGATAGATGGTGAACTAGATCAGAGCTTCCTAACTAACTAGAGTGCTTAGTTCCAGGGTTATTCCACAGAAGGATTATTGTTGTGCCCAAGATATTGATCCCCTTATGCTTAGAGTGGCCAATGAAAACCAATAATCATCCATTTATCCCTTGGTACCAAACAAGTATTATCATCTTTCCTGAAGTGAAAAAAATTGAGAAGTCTTAGTTAACTATAGAGAGGGCAAATGAGGTACAGGTAAAGCACGATGCAAATAATAACCATAATTAAGTAGAGGAGAGGATTTGTGAAATGTGGTCATGTTGAAGTTCAGACAAATGAGCAGTTGTGAGATTGTGGAAAGAAGTCTAGATCAGTCAAATATCCTATGACTATTTGTTATGCCATTTGTTGAAATAAAACAAAAAAAAACAAAGAAGGAAAAGTAAAATAAAACACTATGATAGCATAGAGAATGTTTTTCAAATCAAAATAATAATCTCTGAAATCTTAAATTCATCATTTCCAATCCAGTGTTCTTATTTTTATTTCTTTACTTTTCTATAGAGTTATATGACCTCATTTTTTCCACGAGAGAAAAAAATAGTAAAAGCTATTTGGTTCTTGTTTAATGACCTCATGTTTATTTTTGTGTGGTAGGTTAATTTTGTGAAGTATTAATATAAAAATATGAGGATATATGTTTGAGCAACACCTCAGATTGGATCAAGACTCTTTAAGTATTAGTAAGGGGAGAAAAGTCTGATAAGAAAAAAGAAAATAAGTTCCTATGCAGGTCTCTGAGGCAGATCTTCATCCTGCTATGCCATTCCCCTTCCCAAAGTAACCCGGAGTGAAGAGTAGACAAGCTACCAAGTTCCCTGCTCCATTCCAGCATGGGAGACAGGAACTGAAACAACTACATGGTGTTGTGTTTCTCTAAGGAAGAGAAAATTTAAGCACTCTTTCAGAGTCCCATGAGACTCCTCCAAACATTCTTCCAAAAATATTTGGGTGCAGTCAAATATTTAACCATAGTAAGTGGTCTCATGTGATACTGAGATCTGAAAGACCTGGAGGGTCTCATGGACTGGTTTAGGGAATTCCTTCAGCACATGGGAATTCAGATATGTCAGTGAATGCAAATATGGAGGAGTAACTACAGTAGAGAACTAGATTCAATAATGTATGTCTTAGAAAATGGGAGATACCTCTCTTTACCCCACCTCCAATCCATTGACACAATTTACCATACTCCTAGAATTTGAACTTGGATGCCACCCTGAGAAGAAGGCATCATGGGAGAAATTTTAATTTACCAGTGATAAATCTTATATTACTGGATTTACCTGAAATTGATTGAGATTACATGTTCCAATATCAGGAAGAATGAGGATTCAAAATAGATACCACATTGCTTTATAGAAAAGTAAAGTTACATGTTTTTTTGCATATCTGAGTACATATCTTACAATTTTGCATACTCTGTGCCTATACTGCTGCTGTTGTGTGACATCCAGTCAATTCCAACTCAAAGCAGCTCTATATTTCAGAGTAGGACTTCTGTAAAAAGTTTCCCAGGCTGTAATGTTTACAAGACCATATGGCCAGGTCTTTTCTCCCTCACTGCTGCTGGATGGGTTTGAAGCACTGACCTCTCAGTTAGCAACCTAGCACTTAAACATTGTACCATTAGGGTACCTACCTCTATTGTAGGAAGTCATTTTAGCTACCAGCTTGAAGAGATTAAGAAGTGAGATTCTTGGACCATAATTATAACTTTTCTGTTAGTTCCTTATGGCATTTTGCCTCAATTTCTCTATTTGTAAAAGCACATTTGGCATGTTTCCTTCTCATATACTAATGATACCTGGGGTAAGTACACCAGGTGGTTTCAATTTTTCAGAGTGCTGGTTCAGCCGCATAAATTTCACTGTCAGCCTTAAAGATAGAAGTGAATTTTAAGTAAGACTTTTTTGTGGACTTTGCATTAATTTTTCAAGTTTCTGCTTACTTGGTGCCTTATAATATGATAATGTATTCCTTTGACCTTGGGGATGTATATTCAAGATAGAAGCTTATGTGAAAAACTCTTTGTTTTTATTTATTTATTTTTTTAAAAATAACATGATACACTGCCCATCTTTGAATATCTCAATGTGCTGAACCCTCAGAGTTGAAAAACATTAAATTTTTTTACCATTTGAGCACCTGTAATTAAAAGCTATTCATGTTTAATATACATCAGATACTTCAATTGACTTGGTTAGGATTGGCCCTTTGCTTGATGGGAGAAGGTTCCCTTGTACAGAATGTTCCCTGCCACCAATCAAAGAGGGAGACCAGCCAGAGGAACTGGCTGTTTATTTTTGAGCTGGTGTAAAAGGAGCTCATGAGTAGACGCCTCCTGCAGTAGGCCAAGCCTGGCAAAGAGGTCATCTTTGTTGCAAGTGGCTAAGGAACTGCCTCCCCTGCTGATGATTGAGGATATTTTTAGCAATAAGCTGAAACTTCTCATTCTTTAAATTGTTTTTATTTCCACCCCAAGAGGCAAACTGCATGGACTGGGGAAACAAAAACAAAATAGGAGGCATAAGCGCTAATAGGAGCCGTGTGTCTGTGTAAGAAGAAACCCGATGAAATTGCTTCCCCTGGTGCTGACAACTTGGTCCTGGCACCAAGGTGGTTCTAATAGCTGTAGGCTAAAAGAATCATTTCCATAGTGCAGCTCATAATGATAATGTAAATTTCACTTAAGTGTACATGATTACAGAAAATTGCCCAGAATTGCAACAGACTTTGTGCCATACTGTTTATGGAGCAATATAGACTTACCACTTCTTTCAGTTTTTTTTTTTTCTTCTTCTTCTTTTCTAAATTCAATAGAAGGCAAACAATTTTGATTCCAGAAGACGATGAATGCCTACAGCATTGTGTTAAAATACATTAAAATCCTAACACAGGCTTGCTATACATTTGCTGAGTGCTAACAACATGGTGGAAGGTGTGGAGATTCTACCACATTTACCAACCTGTGGAACCAGGTTGAATTAAATGTCTCATGGGGTCACCAAGAGTCCACACTCTAGATGTATTTTCACAGCAGATGAAAACTCTTCAAAGGCATCATAGTTAGACACTTGCATGAAGATACACTCTAGGGCATCTTTTTGCCACAAACTTCTAACACGGTATGCATGTCTCTTGAGGCACTTCTTTATCCCATCATATATTACTGTGATTTGTGTACATGTTAGGCATCTCTCTTCTCCTGTACGTTTCTAAACGGCAAACTGCTATTTTCATCTGGCTCTAGCTCAATACCTTATACATATGAGGTCTTTAATAACTACTTGTTGAATTAAGTTGAACTGGAATAGAGTAATTCATTATGTTTAAAATACAGAAAAATATGTGGCATGAAATAATATTACAGTGGCAGAGCAATCTCTCAGGTATGACAGAGGGATGATGAGAGATAATGTAATAATATGCTTTTGGAGTGTTTAGACAGAGCTCACAGAGAACTAATACCTGAAAAAGGATTACTATCCATTGACTCATTTAACTCTATAGAAATTCTTTGAGTTGGATATTTTTATCCTCATTTTAAAGATCAGGAAATTGAATTTCAGAGAGGTTAAATACAGTTCCCAAACTCATGCAGCTAGGATTTGACCTCATTTCTGAATCCCAGTTCTAAAGCCTTTTCCACCATGGCACCATGTTTTCTGAAGAAGGGAACATCTTATCTGTGTCCTCAGTGGCGTGCTCAAACTTCCATTCCAATTTTCTTTGCTCAAAATGCCGTTAAACATGCCATCTTCACAAAGAGGAAATATAAGATATTGACTTAATAATATTCATTCAAGATTGTAGAAATAGTCCAATCAACTTCAATCTATCAATAATTGACTCATCTGGGTGACTCCTGGGAGTCAGAGTGTCATGTGCTTTACAAAAGTTGACTCCTGCCCTTCTCTGTGGATGCTCTGTGATAGAATTGCTTCTGGGTAAGGGTAAATAATAGCATTCCTTGGTTGTGATGGTAAGGACGATGGATGCCAAAGGTGGCCCTCTTCAGAGGGCAGGAAAGTTCTCTGTGGGTTTTATGAGATGGAACACTCAGTAAGAAGTAGCACGGAAGATGTGTCAAGTAGGTTATACATGGGATCTTGCTGTAGTAGACAAAGATGACTTCTGGACCATAAGCTATCTTTTGAAAGAAAAAAATAATAAAAATGGAAATGAAAAGGGGATAATTATCTGTTACATAAATGAGCCAAAGATAACTTCTGCATATTAGCCCTAGGTTATTTACTTCTGCATGGCAAACTGAGGCCCACCTGTTAGCCCCAAAAGCCACTGGCACTAAACTAAAATTTTTATACACCTACATCTGGTGGCATAGTACCTAAGGCATTTGACTGCTAACCAGAAGGCTGGTGGTTCAAACTCACCAGATACTCCTTGGAAGGAAGACTGAGCAATCAACTTCTGTAGAGATACCACCTAGGAAACCTAAGGAGGGGTCGCTGTGGGTCAGGACCGACTTGATGGCAGTGAGTTTGGTTTTGGTTTGGTATTAGTTTAAAAATAGCCAAATAAGCAGATTTTTAGCCTGCTTGTTTTACATATCCTGAGAAACTGCACCCAAAATCTGCTAGCCCTATGTAGGTTAGTCCTAGGTCAGGACCCAAAGCTGCTGCAGCAGCACTTTAGAGTTCTCTGACTCAGAGACTCACCACCATGTTGAAGAAGGGTATCTCCCAGGCACATGTAGTTCCCCACTTTTTTCTCCTCTCCCCCAGGGATTTCTTGCTCTCTTCCACTTCTGGTGGCTCCCTGTACTGTCTGCCTCTGGAAGACCTCCTGATACGGGAGATCATCCCTGTGTGCGACTGCCAGTATGTCAGCCTCAATAAATAATCTGTTGTGCAACACTGTTACCTGACGGTCATATCTTTTTCCCTGATGAGGCCTGAATTCCTCTGAACTCACTACACTACCTCACACACATCCCACCACTCACCAATATATATAGTAGTTAGCACATTGGTACAGTTCCTCAAACTAAAAATATATGGTATTTTTCAGATATTGAAAACAAAAGAATCTATGTCCATAATTAGCTGGTAAATATGATGTCATGAGTAAATATCCATAGATGTTTTGAGAACTTCTAACCTTCTTGGTGATTAGACTTGGAGTTCTTAAAAGAACCCAGGATCCACAGGGAAGAGGTAATTATTGGAAGGCAGTGGGAGGGGAGCTGTTGCATTGTGGTAAATTGTAGTCAATGACATGAGACAAAGTGTATGTGAAATTCTGTATGGAAAGTGAATTTGCTCTGTAAATTTTCACTCAAATCACACACACACACACACACACACACACACACACAAAAGAGTATATCGTAAGCAGAAAGGCAGGTATAGTACCATCCTGTCCTGTCTTACAGTTTTCTTTAATTACATCAGCAACATATGTTCATGGTAGAAATTTAAGCAAAAACAAAACAAAACAAAAAAACCCAGGATCTTTGAAAATGTTATCTAAGAGTATTTACATTATTGGTGCCATATGAAACAGAATGTGACTGAAATGCATTATGACTTTTATAGCATTTTGGCTTTTAGGCAGCATTTTCCAGGTATGTATGAACATTGCCAACAATTAAGTCTATGAGTTATTTTAACTAAAATCAGTAATACTACATACTGATTTAAAATAAATTAAACGTTTGAGTATGCAAACAGGATTCCTGTATGACTTCTTCATAATCACAGAATGCACTTCATTACCTCCTACATGGGTGAAGACTAGGTATGCTAACATGTCAATGAGTTGGGACCCTGTGCTCTTAAGAATTCACTTCCTCAGTCACATTGGATTGAATTTTTCAAGTATGGGACAATCATTTTGGCAAACTTAAATACAATAATAAATGAATTTATATTCAAATCAAGCCCCCCTCAAATTTTCGTATGTAAAGACTCTCTGATACTCATCATTGTGTGTAGTCCCTGCCACATATTTAGTTCTTGCAATCTTGTGATTTCTGCTTTTACTAACTTTTTGCATGTTGTTCAATTGGGGCTATTTGCTCAATAAATAGTTATTAAATGAACAAAAGAAGGAAAGAAAAATAGTGCAAAAGTTCAAAGATGCACCAGTATTTGTAGTAGAGAGACTGGTATTCTGAAAGTCAGTAGCCTAAGACTTTCTGATTTGCAAAAGAAACATAGCTAAAAAAAAAAAAAAAAGCCTATTTGCAAAGTTTATGATAAGACCCCCCCCCCCAAAGAAAGACAAAGGTAATCTCTAAAGCAACGCAAAACAAAACAAACCCATTGCCATTGAAGCAATTCAGACTTAGAGAAACCCTACAGGACAGAGTAGAACTGCCACACAGTGTTTCCAAGACTGTAAATCTTTGCACATCTTTCTCCCATGGAGTGGCTGGGTGGTTTGAACTGCTGACCCTCTGGTTACCAGCCAAGTGCTTAACCTCTGTGCCACCAGGACTCTGGGGTAATCTCTAAAACCCATTTTTTTGTGGCATTAAAGATGTAAGGAGGGATTTTCTTAAACTGTTTTCTAGAATTCCTCACTACTTTTATTTAAAGAGAGTGTATTTTATCGTGTATATTAGATGTTCAAAACATGACATTTGTGCAAGATCTCAAATTTCAAAATTATGTGCTAAATCAGCATTTGACACATTACAATTAAATTCTTACTGCAAATTGTGACTTTTCAAGTTTTCAGTATGTCTGTTATTTTTACCAATTAATTATTATAGCTGATAATTCTCAGCATGCTGGTTCCTTAGGATCAAAACTGTCCCTTCATTTCTGTTCAGCAGTAATTCTCAAAATTTTTGGTTTCAGACCCCCTTTATAGTCTTTTTTTTTTTTTTAAGGATTTGAGTGAAGATTTACAGAGTAAATTCTCTTTTCATACAGCAGTTCACATATACTTTGTCTC
>NW_006921687.1:10149592-10182866 GCF_000298275.1 Orycteropus afer afer | reverse complement strand
CAGACCGCAGCTCCGTAGGTCTCCTTTTTTTTGGTATTTTCACGCAAATTCTTCTGCTAGTTGGGGTTTAGTCCAATTCTGCCTCCTTTCCTTTAAGGCTCAGCGGTCCAAGATTATCTTCTGTGTCTGTGTTAATTGGTTTCCCTTTTCTTTGTTAAAGAGGGTCCGTGTAATCCTTCTGCCTAGTCCGCCATCTTGCCCCGCCTCGCCCCCCTTTATAGTCTTAAAAACATTGAGGACTCTCAAAGAGTTTTTGTTTATGTGGGCTATATTTGTTACTATTTAACATATTAGAAACCAAAACTAATAATATTTAAAATATTCATTTATTAATTCATTTAAAATAATAAGCAACCCATTATATGTTAATAGAAGTGCTATATTTTTAAATTAGAAATAATGAGTTTTTCCCCAAAAAAAGTGAGAATATGAAAATTGTTTTATAGTATGGCAAATTTCTACTATTTCTAGCTTAATAGAAGACATCTGGATTCTCATATCTGCTTCTGCATTCAGTCTGCTGTGACATGTTGTTTTGGTTGAATTTATGATGTCTTTATAAGCTTTTCAGATAACTGTAGGTATTCTTTGATACTATGCCAAAACTTGACACATGACTGTTTCTTAAAATCTAATTTCAATGTGAGCTCTAATACTAAAATTAATGAACTTTTCATATGTTTTATATTAATCAATTAGTCAACCTTTTACTTTTCTTACACATTCATAATTTTTTATAATTATGTATTGGTTATTTGAAAAAGATCAATTCATTGAGGTATGATTACCTGATTACCATCCCCAACCATAACACTTTCTCCTCCCCTTCCAAATGTTGACTAATTTTATTGCATAATGCAAAAGCAAACAAACAAAACCCCCACATTTGGAATTAACATTTCATCAGAAAAGTCTTCAAGAATTGGGAAGCTGTTGAGAAACAGTTTTAATTCTCCTGGAATCCAGATTTCTGGGGCCCATTGCATTGGTGTGACCCACCCAGGCAATTGCTCTGAGATCTTCTTTTGAACCTTGAGCCTTGAGAAATTGGCTTCTAAGCTCATCTTCGAATGTAACAATGGTTTAGATAAACTAGTAAGACAATTTGCCTTGGCCATGATGCTCTTTGAAGAATTTAGTGAATTTAGGGGAACAGAGACTTCAGAGCTATGTTTCAGGGTAAATCAATAATTGTTTTAAAAATTCTTTAAGATAATGCTGTATGAGTTCCTTCCCAACCATAAATTATCAGTTCTGTCTTGGCCATTTTTTCCATGGCAATGTGGGTAATATGGGGTACAAGAGTCTTTAGTGGCTCACTCATCTTCAGAGTATTTTTTACTCCCTAGTCGAGACATAAAGAGCTCTAGTGGCACAGTGCCTAAGGCATTTGACTGCTAACCAGAATACAAATCGAGTATTAAAGAAGCCTCCATCAAGTTTCTATAATGGGCTTAATATGATTCTTGTTTTAACACTGTTAAGCTATCATTGTTGGATACAAGTTAATTGGCAACAAAACTGTCCCTTCTTTTTCTTTTCCATTTTTGAGAATTTGTCTACAAAATACCAAGCCTGAATAACCATAGTTTGTCCGTTGTTTGGTCTTTTAAGTAAAAATGGTATTTTGTGAAAAGCAGCTGCTAGGTCAGTTCACAGTTCAACTAAAAATGTTGAAGTGCTTGTGCTTGAGACAACCTTCTTAGGTATGCAGAGATTTATTTATTTAAATTGTGCTTTGGGTGCAGATTTACAGTGCAAAATTTGTTTTACATATAATAGTTCATGAACATTTGATTTCACACCCTGATTACCATCCCCAACCATAACACATTCTCCTCCCCTTCTATCCTTGCGTCACCACTCCCACCATGCTCTTCTTAAGTATGCACTCCTACCTGTCCAGCTTTCCCTCCATGTGACTGCTGCCCCTCTGGTACCATATGGCCGATTGCTCTAAGGGGTGTATCTCCCTAGAGTAGGTGGGTGCATTGCCCTGGGATGAGTGTTCTGCATGTAAGTCTTTCTATTGTTGAGATAAGAGCTGATCCTTGGTAGTGAGTCCATTCCCAGGCCCAAAGGGTATCCCAGGGCCACAGGCTTGGGGGGGGGGTCCCACCAGATCCCATCCGACCAGTAATTCTGGTCATTTTTGTGTTTTTGGATTTTGTTCCACATTTTTTCTTCCTGCTGTATCCAGGATCTCCAGTTTTGATCCCTTTCTGAGTGGTTGGCACTGGTAGCCGGGCACCATCTAGTCATTCTGGTCTCAAGCTCCATCATATCCTTGGACTAATTGTTTCCAAATGCCTTTGATTTTCTTCACTCTTCTTTGTTTCAGATGAGAGGAGTCCAATAGCTACATCTTAGATGGCCACTCAGAAACTTTTAAGACCCCAGTTGCTACTCACCAAAATAGGTTGTAGGATAAGAATTTTATGTACTATGTTGTGCCAATTGAGCTTTGTGCTAGTTGACAAATACCATGGTCCCAAGTCAGCAGATCTAGTGATTCTCTCTCTCAAGGTGTTTGGTTGTGTCTGAGAGATTACTTCAACTCTGTCTTCTGTTGCTTCTGTAATGAGTGTGGCTAATTTAGTGTCACTAGTATCTGTCAAGATTATCTTCAGCTAAATCTATCCTTGGCCTAGGGTACATTCCTGTTCACTGACTCCCCCCTGATCTTCTCAGTTGTCTGTGCATTTAGCTATAGTGTTTGGTGTTAGTGGTAATGCAGTAGTGTGCATATACTAGCCTCTGTTGTCTATATCTTATGTGCATGTTTCAGTGACCTTCCTTTCCCCATTGTCGTCATGCTGGTGACAGACTCTTTCCATACCATCCCTCTCCTTACCCAAATCAACATGTAACCCTCAACTAGTCTGAAATTTTCCCATCCTTTCCCTCCCATCCCTGATAACCTACAAAGTGAGTTCCCTTCCCTAAGTAAGCCCTTCTTTGACTTTTTACAGTAATAGGTTCATACAATATTTGTCCTTCTGTGATTGATTTATTTCACTCAGCATAATTTTCTCCAAATTCATCCATGATGTGAGATGATGTGTGTGTTCTTCATTATTCTTTAATGTAGCATAGTATTCCATTCTGTGATTATACTGTAATTTGGTTATCCATTCATCTGTTGATGGGCATTTAGGTTGTTTCCATCTCTTTTCTATAATGAATAGTGTATGCAGAGATATTTTTAAATGAATACTTCTCATATCATCAAACATCACAAAGTCTGAGGAGTCGAGAGTTAATAAAATTAAAAATGCTCACTGCCTCATCAATAACACTCTTAATTAAAGTTGGCTTTTTATCATCCTGCACATATGTGAAAGTGAACAATTACTACTGATACAATTTGGTGTCACTGCCTTGATCTATGCTAAGGCACTGACAGTGTGACACACCACTGCTTTTGCAACATTAATGGAAATGTCAATCCAGTGAAAGAAAATATCTTAGAATTATCATGAAAATAGATTTTAACATTGCAGACTCCTAAAAAAAGTATTCCGGCCCTTAGAGGACCACTGTAACTACACATTGTTCTACAGGAATTAAATATTAAGATGGAAATTCTATTCTCTAAGTATGTTTTCAGGATGTATTATGTGAAGACAGTGATCCATAAAGAAAAATATATGGCATAGTTTTTGTCTTCAAGGAATTTGCCACTTGAGAAATGGCTCTGTTGAGGTGTACTTGAACTTAAAGCCAGCTTACCTTAAAAGCATTATCAAAACAAACAAACAAAAACCCAAATCAGTTTTCAATTAGTCAATTCTGACTCAGAGATATCCCATGTGTGTAAAGTAGAACTGCTCTATAGCAGTTTGTTTTCTGGGTTTTTATTTTTTCCCCAATTGCAATTTGGGTGAGAGTTTACAGAGCAAATTCATTTTCCATACAACAGTTCGTACCTTTTATTTCATGAAATTGATCGCAATCAGCACAACTCAACAGCTCTCTTCCCATTTCCTCCATGTGATTACCTTTTCCCTGTGTCCTTCTTTCCTGCCTTCTGCGCTATCTCCCTATGCAAATACTATCCTTTTAATCTGCCATGGTTGATCAGTCTAAGGGGTGCCCCTACCTGGTATAAATGTTCATGTTATATGCCTGTCTATTGACTAGAATCCGTGGGAGTGAATTCAATTTCAGGCCTCAAGGGTGATTAGGGACCATAGTCTAGGGGGTTTCACCAGCCTCTGTCAGACCAGTAAGCCTGGTCTTTTCTGTGATTTTGAATCTGGTTCCACATTTTTCTCCCACTCTATCTAGGATGTTCTTTTTTGACCCATTTTCAAGTAGTTGATGGTGGTAGCCATCTACTTCTGGTCTCAGGGTCATGTAGGATTGGGTTCACAAGGTCTTTTAGTCCCTTGGACTAACCGTTTCCATCATCTTTGATTTTCTATATTCTTCTTTGCTCTGGACAAGGAGAGACCAGTTATTGCATCTTAGATGGCCTCTTGAAAGCTTTTTTTTTTTTTAAATGTGTTTTATTGAAATATAATTTATATACAGTGAAATACACAAAACTAAAGTGACATGGGTCAATGCATTTTTTTTTTTTTTGCAGTGTTTCCTCCCCTCCCTTCCCACCCCTGGCAACCACAAAGAAAGTTTCCCTCCATATATAAACCTTTCCTTGACCCCCCAAAACAATGAACTAATACTATATTTGTCCTTCTGTGATTGACTTATTTCGCTCAGCATGTCTTCCAGGTTCATCCATGTTAAGCAGTGTTTTGCACACTTTACATTATTCTTTAGTGCTGCATAGCATTCCATTATGTTTATGCACCATAGTTTAGTCATCCATTTTTCCGCTGATGGGCACATAGGTTGTTTCCATCTTTTTGCTATTGTAAATAGCAGGAGGACAATGGGATGGTATGTATAAAACCCTGAAAGAGAAAATTTTCCAACCAAGAATTATATACCCAGCAAAATTGTCCTTCAATATGATGGTGAAATTAGGAGATTTGCAGATAAGCAGAAATTTGGGTATTTGTTAAAAGCACATCAACCTTACAAGAGATGCTAAAGAGAGCCCTGTGGACAAAGAAGCAACAACAGCCAACAACAACTGACCATTAATACACATGATGATATAACCCAGAAACCAACCCAGCTATGGAAGTATCCAAAGTAAATAAGCCTACAAGACTGTAGACAGGAAACTAGAGACATAAATTGAAAATGAGGACAACTACAAACCAAAAGGAGGGAAAAAAATTGTGTGTAGTTACAGAACTTCTAAATGGTAGGGAAGTCAAGACAACTACAAGATAGAACAGACTGTTCTAAACTTGAAAAGAAAACTGTAAATCACAGGGTAACCTCAAGAAAAAATAATTAATCTTCACATTAAAATAAAAAAGAGGACCAGCACAAATATTTAGCGAATATTAAAACAATAGCAATGAAGGAAGTGATAATACAATTCATAAACAAAACAAGCTCAGTACAGAAAATGATATGGAACAAAGAAATCAACACCATGAAAAAGCAACAAATTCATACTTGTTGATAATTACATATCTGGCAAAGGACTTATCTCTAAGATTTATAGAAAACTCCAACGCCTCAACAGCAAAGAGATTAACAATCCAATTGAAAAGTGGGCAGAAGACATGAATAGACACTTCACTAAGGAGGATATTCAGGTAGCCAGCAAATACATGAAGAGATGCTTACGATCATTGGCCATCAGAGAGATGTAAATCAAAATAACGAGATATCATCTCACTCCAGCACTGATGGCAAGGTTAACAAGATAGAAAATAACAAATGCTGGTGGGAATGTGGAGAGATTTGGACTCTCATACACTGTTGGTGGGACTATGAAGTGATACAACCACTGTGGAAAGCAGTATGGCAATTCCTTAGGAAGCTGGAATTGGAGATACCATTTAACCCAGCAATCCCATCACTAGGTATATATCCTAGAGAGGTGAGAGCCAGGACAGGAACAGATATATGCACACCCATGTTAATCGCAGCACTATTTACAATAGCAAAAACATGGAAACAACCTATGTGCCTGTCAACAGAAGAGTAGATGACCAAACTATGGTATGTACACACAATGGAATGCTGTGCATCACTAAAGAATAATGTAGAGTCTGCAAAACACCATATAACATGGATGAACTTGGAGGATATTATGCTGAGTGAAATAAGTCAATCACAGAAGGACAAATACAGTATTAGTTCATTGTTGTGGAGGGCCGAGAACAGGTTTATACATGGAGGGAAACTTTCTTTGTTAGTTGCCAGGGGTGCAAGGGGAGGGGAAGGAACACTGCAAAAAAAAAAAAAAAAAAAAAAAAAAAAAAAAAACAGCATTGACCCATGTCACTTTAGTTTTCTATATTTCACTGTCCATAAATTATGTTTCAGTAAAATACATTGTTTAAAAAATAGAGTAAGACAGTAGACAGATGAAATGCTTGCTGCAATAAGATGAGCCAATATTTTTCTTCCTTATTTATGCATTTGTATTCTCCACTCCACCCTCTTCCTCAAGGGACAGGTCAAAATCATTCACAGAAAAGCAGATTTTGATTGTTGTGTTTGGCTTACTCTGGTATTTCAAAGGTGTGACAATTTTATTCCTAAAATGAAAGAGACAGACTTTGTAAGCCAGAACACACAAGGGAAATCCACTTTCCTTGAAAAGTCTGGCATCTCCTTAACCTGGCGCTTAAGGCAGTCCTTCAAAAGATCTACTTTCAATTTCCTCACGGATTCAGAGAAGCTTTGAAGTGTGTTCACTGGCTGTATAGAATGGACCTGGAGTCACCAGGAAGTGAAGAATATGCACACATCTTCCCAGCTGCTCAGGTGTCCTTTGGAATTTCTGTTTACCTGGTATTCCCTCTGCATTTCATCTGGTACAAAGAATTCTGAGGCCACACCAACACGATTTCCAACTCTTTATCTCTGATAACACAGACAACTGACTAATTCCTCTTACCTACTATCTTAGTTTCCTAGTGCTGCTATACCAGAAATACCACAAGTGAGTAGCTGTAAAGAACAGAAATTTATTTTCTCACAGTTTAGAGGCTAAATATCCAAATTCAAGATGTGGCTCTGAGAGGAGGCCCTTCCTGGTCAGTAGCTACAAGACTTCCTTGGCATTCCTTGGCATCTGTCTTCCTGAACATACACACACACTGTGTATCCCTGTGTCTATCGTCTCTTTTTATAATTCAGAAGTGATTGACATAACAAAACAAAAGAAGTGATTAGCATTAACATAACAAAAAAGATCTCCCATTTCCAAACAGGGTCATGTTTACAGGTACCAAACCCAAACCAAACTCACTGTCATTGAGTTTATTCCGACTCATAGTGACTCCCATTGTGTTTCCAAGGTGGTAAATCTTTACGGAAGTAGATTGCCTCATCTTCCTTCCATGCAACAGCTGGTGGGCTGGAACTACCAACCTTCTGGTCAAATGCCTTAAGCACTGTACCACTAGAACTCCTTGTTTACAGGTACAGGGGTGAAGATTTCATCACATATTTTGGGAGTACACAATTTAATCCCTAACACCTACCAATGCCAACATATTTTCAACTGTGCCATTTTTTATTTAAATTGACACTGCTGTGGGGTTTCAAACTTAATTTGGTTGATTATCATATTCATGTAACAGGAGATACATACTAATAATCCACCTTACATTTTTATGACACTTCAAAAATTTAAGATATTTGACTGCTAACCAGAAGGCTGGCAGTTCAAACCCACCAGCCACACCTTGGAAGAAAGACTGGGTAATCTATTTCCACAGAGATACTGCCTCGGAAATCCAAGGAGTGTTCACTATGAGTTGGATATGACTCGAGTGCAGTGAGTTATTGCAAATTAAATGATAGTAAATGTCTCAGAGCATCACTAAAAATTTTATCAGCAACTGAAAATTGCCCTGAAAATGTTGGTGATATTTAATAAAGCATCTTCTATAGGAGCCTTGGTGACACAGTGGTTAAAGTGCTCTCCTGTTAACTGAAAGGTCACTAATTCAAACCCACCAGCCACTCCATGGGAGAAAGATACGGGAATATGCTTACCTAAAGATTTACAGTTGTGGAACCTTATAGGGGCAGTTCTACCCTATCCTATAGGGCTGCTATGAGTCAGAATTGACTCAACAGCAGTGGGTTTTGGTTTGGATAGCTATTCAATCAGTCGTCTTTATATCTTGGTGTGAAAAGTGTATTTCAAACTATTTTATCATTATGTTATACAAAATAATTTATATCAAGATCCCATATACAAAGTCACAAAAGATAAAATATTTATACCAAAACATACTCTAACCATCCTGCACTTAAATGTTTTAGGACTATCATCAGGTAAAAATGCCAAAAAATTAAAAACATAAAATAAGTTCAATAGTCATTTGTACTTAGTGGCTCTTAACGATGGACAACTGAAGCAACTTTTTGCAGGGGTATTAAAACTCAAGGAGGATTCAAATTTCAAGTCATTTGTTCCTTATTAAAACTCATTATTTTTAGACACTTGATTATGTCTGTATCCCTGTGTCACCAATGCAACCAGTTGAAAAGTGAGCATTTCAAGAAACTGGCTTGATGGACATCCCTTTAGTGAATTGACTGACTTGAATTGTTGTTTGGCAAACTTCTTTTTCATGTAGACACAGTCTAAGAGAAAAATAGCTTTACTTATCTCCTTTGGCACTGATCAGGCAAACAGGTTCTTGTAGTCAAGTTGCTCTCCAGTAATAGAACAGCTAATAAATTCAACCTGAGACTCCTCTCAGGCTACTAATTATCCCTGAGTCTTTGAATCTTGTTTTTATCCTTTCACAGTTGATAGCAAACTTGGTTTTTGTACCATTCATAAATCCCTAATGTTCTTGGCTATATATGGATACAATTTGATACTCCCTATTAACAACAACAACACATAACCTCAGAGTGTCAAAAAATAAAATAACAGTTTCAAGGATCTGACCTTTCATTATCCTAAATGTTTTATTGGTCGCTTTCTAAATCTCATTCAATCTCCGTTGGTTGTCTAGGCAAGAATTCTTGGGTTCTTCCTGATTGACCAATCAGATCAATGCAGAAGCAAACTTTTGGTTCTAAACAAGAGTTTTATCTTGATGTTTTCAGAGAAAGATGTGGCAAGCAACCACATCCTCCTCTTATTGGAATCATATTCCAATACCACAAACTCCTCTTACTGGAATCATATTATATTCTGTGCTTGTGTGTATGTGTATATATATGCATGTGTGTGTGTGTGTGTGTATATATGATTTCTGAGAAATAAAAGTTGAACTTGTAAGACTTACTAATGTCACTGTCTCATGGAAATCTACTATCACATTGATAATACCATAGAACATTCTGTTGAAATAATGGTTCTACATATCTTTTCTCCTTACATTAGAAAAGAATTCCATATATGACTCTACTACTTATTTCAATGGAAGGGCCAAGTGGTTTAGGTAAAATAAGATCTTAGTTGAACCTTTGCCTTAAACTGAAATTGAACCTGAATTCTGTTTGAAGTTCAAAAAGTTGAGTTAACTTTTTCCCCTTTATTTAGTTTTTGTGCATCTCTGTACTTCCTGGTTTTGGTTGGGAGTAGAAACCAAAATACCACAAGAAAAGCTATTCTTGTTGCATTTCCAGCCCCTCAAAGCCAAAAAGCACTAGAAATTCCATGAAGAAAACAGTTCCCACCTAATTTCTAGCCCGAAAAGGTTCAGATGAGTTTGAATAAACTTTGGATAATGTTGCATCAGTTTCAGAGACTATCTATGATAGGCAGTGACAAAAAGCTTTAAGGTGATATAGAAAGAATGAAGGAAGTAAGATGATAACAATTGGACATTTCTTCACATTTAGAAGCTGTCAGTATCATCAAACCAGCCTATTGTTTGTGTCATGGGAAAAAAGCCAATATATCATAAATTTGGGATTAAAAAAAAATCAGAACCTCTGTATTTTAATTTAAGTATTTCCATTTACAAAATTTTCTTCACATTTTGTTACCTTTAAACTATCTAAATCTTAATGACCAAAAGCCATTCTTAAATGGCTTTGGTTTTTTTTAATTTTTTTTTTTCACCTCATCAGGTATCTGTGGGAATAAATTATTTAGGGTATAATTATAGTGTCTCCCAGGCTTAATTCTCAATGGTTAGGCCCTGAGCTTCTAACTGAAAGGTTGGTGGTTCAAACCCATCAGCTGCTCTGCAGGAGAAAAGACCTGAAGATCTGTTCCCATGAAGTTTACAGCCTTGGAAACCCTATAGGGAAGTTCTACTCTGTCCTATAAGGTTGCTTTAAGCTGGAATCTACTCAATAACAGGCTTAATTTTGTGTAACTGCCCACTGGTTCATTGAATGCTGTATGATATCTACTCATTTATTCAAATGAGTATGGAATTAGAAAGCTAAGGAAGAGAGTTTCAGGGACAGAAGTCTAGCCTCCCTTTGGTATTTATTGAGTATTTATTGAGTACTTGTTGTGTGAAGTGCAGTATAAAGTGCTGAGGAATTAATGATAAGTAAGATATATACTTTTCCCTCAAGGATTCATATCTGATAAGGAAGACATGCAGGTTAATAGCTGAATCTAATAGTTCGCTGAGGATTGTTGCCAAAAGGGCATGGGGCTGTGTCATCTGACTTCCTCTAACGTCACAAGGGGGAAGGAGGATCAAGAACAGCATCAACAGCCCAAGACTGATTCCTATGGACGTAGGTCAGACAGGCCACCACCCTTTAACCCTTTTAACCAGTTCTGATACCAATCACCCTGTCCTTCCTACAGCACTCTCTACGAGTCTGCGGGGTTCAGTAATTCATTATAATAGCCATACACAACTTACAGACAGTACCCATAATTATGGAATTTATTAGGGAAGTAACAGGTTATAATTCAGGTTCGGGAATACCCAAGATACAACTCTTCTATCAGGACAGCTTTCCCTCAGGTGTGCCCTTAGACATGCTTCTCTCTGGCCTCAGCCTCAGCCCTGTTTAGGTCAGTGTTAGAAAGTTCTTTTAGTTTTGCTGAATGGATGTCTAGAGAGGCACCCCCATCTGCCAGCAAGCCTTCTGCCTAAAGGCACTCAGCTTTTTCGCTCCATGGTCCAGGAAGCCTGCTGCACTGTCTCATGCCAATCTCTTCGTTCTGCTGCCTCTGCTGCCACTGTCTCTCTGCCATCTCTCCGTCATCTTTGCACAGGGATCTTGGGTCCAAGGACAAACTCCACTCTTGCTCTTCTCTCTTGATGGCAGTGAGATCCCCCTTTTCTGCTCCTAGATGGCTCATTTTAAGAGAAAAATGGTAAAACTGACCAATCTCAATGTTAGGGTTCCATACACTTTATTTGCACAGTCTTATCCCACAAGGGTGTCATGTAGCTTATTTACATTTTTACCAAGCCACCCAATCCCCTTGGTGTTCCATAAGCATTTCACATTTGCATAGTCTGACCCAGTCATCTGTTGGGAGTCACAAGGACTGTGGCTGTAAGAGCCATATTAAGTAATTCACTGCACCACAGTTGCAGTGAAGGATATCAGTAGCTGTTGACTTGATTTTGACTATAGTATAGCACTGTACTCTATAGGGTTTTAATGACTGATTTTTCAGAAGTATCTCACCAACCCTTCTCTCTAAGGCACCTTTGGGTGGACTCCAACCACCAGTCTTTTATTCAGTAGTCAAGCTCTTAATTGTTTGCACTAATAGTGAAAATTTGGGGAAATTGTAAAGGGATCCCTAACCTATCCTGGGTTCACCCAGATGGAGATCCCTCTCTCTGAACCAAAGCCTTTCCTTGTTGTCTTATTTTACCAGAATCAGGATTTTGTTGACAGCATGAAAGGTCAACTAGTAAAGAGTGGATTGTGAAGCCAAATCAGATACTTTGGGCAGGAGGTTGTGGAGGGCAGGGGCCAAGCTGAGGAGATGGACAATGTTAGGATCATCTGACAACAGACCATAAGGACAAAACAAGGGGGGCAGAAACTGGAGAGAGGGTCAGAACCTGAGCTGAGAAAGATGGAATTAGAAAGCTAAGGAAGAGAGTTTCAGGGACAGAAGTCTAGCCTCCCTTTGGTCTTTAGAGCAACAAAATTATTATGAGTAGTAGTATTGATATTATTATTTCATGCAGTTTGATGTTATGGATGACCACAGTTTTGGAGTCAGATAGACTCAGTTTCAATTCCTGGCTCTACATCTTCGAAGCTCTGAGCTTTTGGATAACTTACTTAACTTCACTTAGCTTCTATTCAGTGATAATATCTCCTTGTCAAGGTTGACTGAGAATCAATGAGAATTCCTGCCATACTCTCTGGTACCTGGTGATGATCAGTCAGTGATCATTTTTTGCTCCCAGGCCCACCCATTTGGTCTCTGGACAAAATTTCACTCCAGGCAAAGCTCCTCTTACCTACTCTCTAGCTATCCCTCCTTAGCAATAGTATTTTCTCTCTTCTTTCACTACAACATTTGCTCTGAGGGTTTCTTAGTTGTCATTCTCCCAAACTCCAATGACAGTCACCTCATTTTATGAATGACAAAACAAGCTCAGACATGTTACACAATTCGCCCAAAGTAGCAGCTGATAAACGGTGGCATTAGATGCAGACTTGCACCTACGTGAATCCAAAGCTTATGTTGTTTCCAGTTATACTTCCCCCACACCATCTGCATATGTAAGAGGTATACTTAGTGGTAAACTGATTTTGCAGTTTGGAGTCTGTGTAGCAAAGGCAGACTCCAGGAACACTCAAATTGACAGGTCTTACTTTGGGAGAGGTCTCCATACATTGCCTCATTCTACCAGTGAAGGGAAAACATGATAGAGAAATCTTCATAATTATTATTAACAACCAGGAGTGTTTGAGAACTAAGCTATCCCCTACTCTTTTATCCAGTCAAGTGAGTACTTCATTCTTTGAAGATAAATGGATATCTGTTTAAAGATATTCTATATAACTAGTTAAGGTATTAAAAATATGCAAGGCAAATAATCCAACAGTCAGTATTCTTGCCAAAAACAAGAAGGAAAAAAAGGCTTCACCCTGAAAACAGACAGCTCATATGTTGGCCACCAGAGCAGGTCTGAAATTTAATTCTGTCCGAATTCATTGCATGAATTTGCAGTTTTTGCCTCTCGTTTTGCTCTGCTCGTTTACAGAAGAGCAAGTTTAACTAGCACTGGTGTTTTGCCATTTTCTTTTCACAATAGATGGGTACTTTGTTCAAGGAAGAAATTTTAATTTTCTATGAGTTTTGGCTAAGAGATTGTCACAGTAGACAGACATATTTATGAACAGATGATATGACATATTCCTTTTGTTTTCTTTATAGATTGGGATTGCCTAATTTTTTTTATTGAACCTTCTGTTATGAAAGGACTCATTCACTCTTCTTAAGAAAACCTTTAAATACTAAAACCAGTTAATGCTGGGAGCTCTGGCGGTGTAGTGCCTAAGGGATCTGACTGCTAACTAGAAGGCTGGTGGTTCAAACACATCAGCCACTCTTCAGAAGGAAGATTGGGCAATCTAATTCCATAAAGATACTGCCTCAGAAACCCAAGAAGGGTCACTATGAGTTGAATCAACTCAATGGCAATGAGTTTGGTTACTATTATTCAAATTTATACACCAACCACCAAAGCCAAAGATGAGGAAATTGAAGATTTTTACCAACTTCTGCAGTCTGAAATTGATAAAATATGCAATCAAGATGTGCTAATTAACACTGGTGACTGGAATGCAAAATATGGAAACAAAGAAGAATCACCAGTAGTTGGAAAATTTGGCTTTGGTAATAGAAATAGTGCTGGAGATGGCATGTCAAAATTTTACAAGACAAACAACATATTCATTGCAAATACCTTTTTCAACAACACAAATGGTGGCTGTATATGTGGACTTCATCACATGGGGTACACAGGATTCATATTGACTACATCTGTGGCAAGAGGTGATGGAAGAGCTCAATATCTTCAGTCACCAAGAGCTGATTGTGGAACAGACCATCAACTGCTCATATGTAAGTTCAAGTTGAAGTTGAAGATAATTAAAACAAGCCTATAAGAGCCAGTATATGACCTTGAATATATCCCTACTGAATTTAGAGACCATCTAAAGAATGGATTTGATGCTTTGAACCAGTGACCAAAAACCAGAGAAATTATGGGATGACATCGAGAACATCATCCATGAGGAAACAAAAAGGTCATTAAAAAGACAGGAAAGGAAGAAAAGATCAAAATGGGTGTCTTCTGAAACTTGCCCTTGAACGAAGAGTTGCTAAAGCAAATGGAAGAAATGACAAGATAAAAGAGCTGAACAGAAGATTTCAAAGAGAAGCTCCAAAAGACAAAGTCAATTATTATCATGAAATGTAGAAAGACATGAAGTTAGAAAGCCGAAAGGAAAGAATACACTTGGCATTTCTCAAGATGAAAGAACTGAAGAAAAAATTTAAGCCTCAAGTTGCAATATTGAAAGATTCTATGGGCAAACTACTGAATGATGCAGGAAACATCAAAAGAAGATGGAAGGAATATACAGAGTCACTGTACCAAAAAGAATTGGTCAGTGTTCATCCATTTCAGGAAGTGGCATATGATCAAGGACCAATGGTATTGAAGGAGGAAGTTGAGGCTGCACTGAAGAAAGTGGTGAAAAACAAGGTTCCAGGAATTGACAGAATACCCATTGAAATGTTTCAACAAACAGATGCCACGCTGGAGGCCCTTACGCAGCTGGCCAACTGACTGGAAGAGATCCATATTTGTACCCATTCCAAAGAAAGGTGATCCCACAGAATGTGGAAATTATCAAATAATATCATTAATATCACACTAAGTAAAATCTTGCTGAAGATAATTAAAAAATGGTTTCAGCAGTATATTGATGGAGAACTTCCAGAAATGCAGGCTGGATTCAGAAGAGGACATGGAATGAGGGATATCATAGATGAAGTTCAGATGGATCTTGGCTGAAAGCAAAGAATACCAGAAAGACATTTACTTGTGTTTTATTGACTATACAAAAGCATTTGATTGTGTGGATCATAACAAATTGTGGATAACATTGAGAAGAATGGGAATTCCAGAACACTTAACTGTACTCATGAGGAACCTGTACATAGATCAGGAAGCTGTCATTTGGACAGAAAAAAGGGGACATTGCATGGTTTAAAATCAAGAGGATAGTGCATCAGGGTTGTATCTTTTCACCATGCTTATTCAGTCTGTATGCTGAGTAAATAATCCGAGAAGCTGGACTATATGAAGAAAGATGTGGCATCAGGATTGGTGGATGACTCATTAACAACCTATGATATTCAGACGACACAACTTTGCTTGCTGAAAGTGACCATAACTTGAATCACTTAGTGATGAAGATTGAAGACTATAGTCTGGAGTAAGGATTACACCTCAATATAAAGAAAACAAAAATACTCACAATTGAACCTATAAGCAGCATCATGATAAATGGAGAAAAGATTGAAGTTGTCAGAGACTTCATATTACTTGGATCTACAATCAACACCAATGGAAGCAGCAATCAAGATATCAGATGACATATAGCAGTGGACAAATATGCTACAAAAGACCATTTTCAAGTGCTGAAGAGCAAAGATGTTTCCTTGAAGACTAAGATGCGCCCAACACAAGCTGTGGTATTTTCAATCGGATCATATTCATGTGACAACTGGACAATGAATAAAGAAGACTGAGGAAGAGTTGATGCTTTTGAGTTGTGATGTTGGTGAAGAATACTGAAAGTACCATGGACTGCCAGAAGAATTAACAAATCTGTCCTGGAAGAAGTGCAACCAGAATGCTCCTTGGAATTGAGAATGGCCAGACTTCATCTCACCTACTTTGGTCATGTTGTCAGAAGGGACTGTTCCTTGGAGAAGGGTATCATACTAAGTAAAGTGGAGGGTCAATGAAAAAGGGGAAGGCCCCCAATAAGATGGGTTGACACAGTGGCTATAATGATGCAAGGGTCTGGGGGCTGTCACAGGACTGGGCAGTGTTTCCTTCTGCTGTACATAGGGTCACTATGAGTCGGAGATGACTCAACGGCACCTAACAACAACAACATAGCTGTCTTTTTGCCAGAAACTGCAGTTTCAGGTTTCTCCACAAAGGCCACTCCCTACCCTCAATTAGAGTACTCATCTATAGCTGGTGTTTGAGGTTGAGCCATATATAAACAGAGTTAGGGCCATCCTTTATCCAGATGACTCAAGAGAAGTGCCTTGAGTTCTGTACTGAGCAGAGATTGTAATCTACAATGGCCTTCTTTGGTTTTGTGCTGTTCTAAGCAGAGTTTCATAGACAGAAGGGGGATGAGGAGAGAGTTAGGAGAGGAAATTACTCTTCTTATGCAGAAGATGCACTTGACTGATACCTCCTTGGAAACCCAAGAAGGGGTTGCTATGAATCGGGTCCAACTCGAGAGCATATAATAACAACAACATGCAAAAGACCTAGATCTCTATGTTATTTTCTCATGTCACATTGTCTGTTTTTACCTGACTTAAAATAATGATATCTCCATTTTTTGGAGACATTTATTGGAAATACTAATGAACAGTACAATATATTGCATACTTATGGTGAATCAAATTCTGTCTTACCTGCTTCAAATAAATTATCTCACTGAAGCCTCACTATGACCTATGAGGTTCAGAAAAGCTAAGTAATCTATCTAGGAGACATATTGGAAGTGGCAGAAACAGGATGCCATGCCAGAACTATGTTTCTAAAACTCATGAAATTTCCACTATGCCATGTACTTCACAGGGGCAAAGTATGACCCCCGAATTATGTATTTTTAAAAGTGTTACATATCAAGTTTCGCCCTCCATGGAACTCGATATCCTTCCATGAAATTCTGAAGACAGTTTATTGTCCCAATTTCTTTGAATTGGGAGGCCGTGCAATTTCTTAAGTTAATTTCCTAGTTGATATTTACCAGCACAATTGTGGTGACATTAGGAAAGGACAAAAGCAAATTTCTCTAGTTTTAGATTTTCATTTTTGTTTCCAAAGTTGTCTCTTTAAATGCAATATGATTGCTGTACCTCTCAAAGAAGACTTACAGTGATATTCTACTTTTCTTCATGTTTTTTTTTTTTTGTTGTTGTTGTCAACTCAGTTCTGACTCAAATTGTCCCTATAAAACAGAGTAGAACTGGCCCACAGGATTTCCTAGACTATAATCTTTATAAGAGTAGATTGGCAGGTCATTTCTTCCTCTGAGTGGCTAGCAGCCCATCTTCTAATATCTGCACTACCAGAGTTCTTTCTTTCTTTTTTTTTTCATAAATTGATTTAAATGCAGATATTTGTTGATAGATCCTATTGTATTTGTTATTTGCAATTATATTGAGGGCAGTGAGTATAATAATTAAAGTATAATAAACTAGTTTGTCATACTTTCATATGACTTCAACTATAAATTTTTATCTTATTGAATTAAAATTATACTAGTCATTGTACATGTAGTAATTCTCCTTGCATTTAAATATGAAGTATATAAGGATCAGTAATTGGAAAATAAAGGAGCCATTGGTGGCACAGTGTTTAAAACTTTTGGCTGCTAACCAAAAGTTCAACAGTTCAAACCTACCAGCCATTCCACAGGAGAAAAATGAGGCAGTCTGTTCCTATAGAGATTTACAGCCTATGGGACAGCTGTACTCTGCCCTATAGAGTCTTTATGAGTCAGAATCAACTCTGTAGTATGCTACAGTGAGTTACTTAATATAGTTGTTTTAGCCAACGTCTTTGTGACTCTCACCAGATGACTGAGTAGAACTATATAAATATGAGGTGCTTTGTGGCCTACCAGGGGAATTGGATAGTTTGTTAGTGATGTAAATAAGATACATGGCACCCTTGTGGGGGGTCAAACCATGGAAATAAAGTATATAGAACCCTAATGGCTTAAAATGAACCCTCCAAGAGGTAGAAGGGGGATCTCATTACCATCAAGACAGAGAAGAGTTCAGAGTGGAGTATGTCCTTGGACCCGAGATCCTGAGATCGCTGCACGGGGACAATGGCAGAGATATGGCAAAGAGATGACGGCAGCAAAGGCAGCACAACCAAGAGATTGGCATGAAATAGAGTATTGGATTTACCAGTCCACAGAGCAAGAAAGTTGAGTGCCTTTCTGTAGGTTTGCTGGTGAAGTGGGGTGCACCTATCAAAAGAGCTTTGTAACACTTGCCTGAGCAAAGCAGAGGCCAGGCTGAGAGGCTGAGAGCCAACGAAAGGTGTGTCTATGGGCATGGCCAAGAGGAGACTGTCCTGACTGAAGAATTGCATACTGAACATTTCTGAACCTAAATTGTGACCTGTTACTTCTGTGAGTTTGGTGAGCCCATTGCAGTGAATTAATGAAATCCAGTGGAGAAGTAGTGAGTGCTGTGAGAGGGGTGGTTGGTGTGAGATTTGTTGGGGGAAAAAAAAGGTTGCATGTCTAATTTAACTCACAGGAATCAACCTTGGGCTGATGCTGCTGAAGGTGATTTCCTTCCCCCTTTGTGAAGTTAGAGGAGGTAGGAGGAAGATGTGACCCCCACACCCTTTTTGCACATGACAGTGGGTTTTATTGGAAAATATGGCCTTTGTGATAGAAACAATGCCAGAGATTGCATGATAGAATTTTGGAAATCCAGTGACGTATTCTTTCCACATACCTTTTTACAACAACATAATCAGTGACTATACACGTGGACCTCACCAGATGGAATATACAGGAATCAAATCCACCATATCTGTGGAAAGAGAGGATAGAGAATATCATCAGTCAGAACAAGGCTAAAGGGCAACTGTGGGACAGACCATCAGTTGATCATATGCAAGTTCAAGTTAAACTGAAGATAATGAAAACAAGTCCATGAGAGCCAAAGTATGACCTTGAGTATACCTGAATTTAGAAACCATTTCAAGAATAGATTCTACACATTGAACATTAATGGCCAAAGACCAGATGAATAGTGGGATGATATCAGGAACTCATATATGAAGAAACAAAAGGTCAGTAAAAAGACAGTAAAGAAAGAAAAGACCAAAATGGATGTCAGAAGAGACTCAAATGTGCTTTTGAATGTAGAGTAGCTAGAAAATGGAAGAAATGATGAAGTAGAAAAGCTGAACATAAGATTTCAGAAGGCAGCTTGAGAAGACAAAATATTATAATGAAATGTACAGAGAGCTGGAGTTAGAAAATGAAAAGGGAAGGATACACTTGGCATTTCTCAAGCTGAAAGAACTGAAGAAAAATTCAAGCATTGAGTTGCAATACTGAAGGTTTCTACAGGCAAAATAGTGAATGATGCCAAAACAAAAACAAACTCACTGCTATCGAGTACACAGCCACCCCCATTGGGTTTCCAAGGCTGTAAATCTTTACAGAAGCAGACTGCCTTATCTTTTGTCCATGGAGCAGCTGGTTGGTTTAAACCAACAACCACCAAATGCCTTAACCACTGCACCACCAGAACTCCTTATTGAATGACACAGGAAGCATGAATAGAAAATGCGAGGAATACACACAGTGTACAAAAAGAATTGGTCAACATTCAGCCTTTTCAGCAGGTAGCATGTGATCAAGGACTGATGGTATTAAAGAAAATAGCTCAAGCTGCACTAAAGGCATTGGCAAAAAACTAGGCTTCAGGAGTTGGCAGTATAACCATTGAGATATTTAACAAATGATGTCATGCTGGAAGCACTCACTTGTGTATGCCAAGTAACTTAAAGACAGCTACTTGCCAGCTGACTGGAAGAGATCTCTATTTGTACCCATTCCAAGGAGAGGGGCCCCACAGAATGGGAAAAGTAAAGAACAACCTCATTGGTATCACACACAAGTAAAGTTTTGCTGAAGATAATTTAAAAACAGTTGCAACAGTATATTGACAGGGAACTTCCAGAATTTCAAGCCAGATTCAGAAGAGGTTGTGGAACAAGGGATATCATTCCTCATAGCAGATGGGTCTTGGCTGAAAGCAAAGAATACCAGAAAGGTGTGTTCTATTTACTATGCAAAGGCATTCAACTGCGTGAATTAAAAAAAAAAAAAAAAATGTGGATAACATTGAAAAGAATGGCAATTCCAGAACACTTAATTAGCTCATGAGGAACCTGTACATAGACCAAGAGAGAGTCTTTTAAAAAGAAGGGGGCACTGTGGTTTAAAATCATGAAATGTATGTGTCAGGGTTATATCCTTTCACCATACTTATTCAATCTGTATGCTGAGAAAATAATCCGAGAAGCTGGACTATATGAAGAAGAATGTGGCATCAGGACTGGAGGAAATTTCATTGACAACAAGCAATATGCAGGTGACAGAACTTTGCTTGCTGAAAGCAAAAGGAACTTGAAGCACTTACTGATGAAGACCAGACTACAGCTTTCATATGGATTACACCTCAACATAAAGAAAACAAAAATCCTCACCAATAAGCAACATCACAATTAATGGAGAACAGATTGAAGTTGTCAAGGATTTCATTTTATTTCGATTGACAGTCAATGTCCATGGAAGCAGCAGTCAGGAAATCAAACATCATATTGCACTGGGCAAATCTGCTGCAAAAGGCCTCTCTAAAGTATTAAAGAACAAAGATGTCACTTTGAAGTCAAAGGTGTACCTGAACCAAGCCATTTTCAGTAGCCTCATATGAATGTGAGAGCTGGACAATGAATATAGAACAGAATAATTGATGCATTTGAATTGTGGTGTTGGCGAAGAATACTGAATATACTATGAACTTTGAGAATAATGAACAAATCTGTTTTGGAGGTACAACTGTAATGCTATTTAGAAGCAAAAATGGCCATGCTTTGTCTCTCATGCTTTGGTTATGTTGTCAGAAGGGACTGGTCTGCTGGAGAAAGACATAATGCTTGGTAAATAGAGGGTCAGCAAAAAAGGGGAAAATCCTCAATAAGGTGGATTGACACAGTGGCAATTGGGTCAAGCATAGAAAATACTGTGACAATGGTACAGGACTAGGCAGTGTTTCATTCTGTTGTACATGGGGTCACTATGAGTTATAATGATAAGCCCACTTGATGGCACCCAACAACAACAATGCACGTGCAAACACACACACACACACACACACACACACCAGAGGCATTCCCTGAGTTACAAATGAGACACCTAACTGTGTTTTTAAGAATTTGTACGTATGTTGGAACATATGAATAGGATTCTTATATAGCTTTATTTTAGTGCAAGGAGAGGCTGGAAGACTTTTCAGTGATTTAAAATGTGTATGTACAGCCAGTGAAGGTGACTGTGATAGAGAATGTGTTGTGAATAGTGGTTGGTTCAATCATTTAAGTGAGGGCAAATATATACAACATTAAAGGACAACTAGAGTCTGTAATTCAGACATTTATAACCCACGGACTATGTGTGTGTGTATATATATATATAAATAACTTATATTTAAAGTTTAATTGAATCCATTGCACTTATTCTGATTACCAACTCATTGGCCTTATTCCTGATATATTGTTTTATATCTTCTATTTTTTATACTTTTATACTGGAGCTCTGGTAGCACAGTGCCTAAGGTATCTGACTGCTAACCAGAAGGTTGGTGGTTCAAACCCACTAGCCACTCCACAGAAGCAACACTGGGCAATATACTTCCGTAAAGATTTCCCACCTCGGAAACCCAATGGGGGTCTCTATAGAGTGGAATCGACTCAATGGCAGTGGGGGTTTTTTGGTTATTTTTTTTATACTGTTTTAATAGTTTCTCTTCTATTTTTCCATCTTTGATGAAATGTGAGGTTTTTTCTTCCATGTTATTTTTCCTCCAGTAGTTTGGAAATAATACATATTTTATTACTTTATAGACAAGCTCAACATTTAATGAAAAATATTTATTGACTATATTAAGAAAGCCTAGTAGTCATTTGTCCCTTTTCCTCTGGGTTTTGGACTTACTGAGAAATAGACATAAGAGCTAGTTAGGAATTAAAACATAACATTTGCCTCAATGCTGGTAAAGCCGGACTCAAGAAGGCAAGGAAGGGAATGAAGGGAAGTCAGTGTGGCTATAACAAGGGCAATGTGAAGGATCTTTGTGGTAAAGGAATGTTCTATATCTTGACTTTATCAATATCTATATCCTGGTTATCTTACTGTCCTATAGTTTTGCAAGATACTACCATTGGGGAAACTGGATAAAATACATACAGGATCACTCTGTATATTTCTTAAAACTGTATGTGAACTTACAATTATTTGAAAGTAATGAGATTTTTTAAAAATTCCCAATAAGTACTACATTAGCTGCATCCCATAAGTTTGCTATTGTTGCCTTTGCTCATTTACAAGTATTTTCTTTGTTGTTTTTCTTGTGATTTTTTGACTCATTGTTTATTTTAAAGTATGTTTTTAAAATTTTCACATATCTGTGAATTTCCAAAATTTCTTTATTTCTAGTGTATTCCATTTCTAACTGAAGAGCATACATTGTGTAGTATAAATCTTTTAAATTTATCGAGTATTGGTTTGAAACCTAGCAAATAGTTTATTCTGGACAATATTCCATGTGCAATTGAGAAAACATGTGTCCTGCTGTTGGTGGTGTGTGACATAGATATTTGTTAGATTTGGCTTATGTGTTGTTCAAGTCTCCTATATCCTTATTGATATTCTGCCTAGTTGGTCTGTCCCTCTCTGAAGCAGTGAAGTCTTCAACCATTATCGGTGTATTGTCTGTTTCTCCCTTCAACTCTGTCAGTTTTTGCTTCATGTATTTTAGGGCTTTGTTGTTACATGTTTCTCCTTTTATAATTGTTATATTGATAAACATTTTATCATTACAAAATGTCCTTTGTTTCTGATAACAATTTTTGTCTTAAAGTCAATTTTTTGTGATATTAGTGTAATCACTCTAGCTCTCTTAGAGTTGCTGTTTAGATGCGTTATCTGTTTTCATCCTTTTTACTTTCAACCTTTCTCTATCCTTGAATTTAGAATATTCTCTTTTAGATAGCACATAGTTGGATCTTGTTTTCTTTAATCTAGTCTGCCAATCTCTGCCTTTTAAAATTTCCTAATTCATTTACATATAATGTAATATTGATATTTTGCTATTTCTCTCTTTGTTCTCTATGTGTCTAAAGTCTTGTTTTTGTTGTTCCTCGGTTCCTCCTTTTCTGCTTTCCTTTGCATTAAGTGACTATTTTGTAGTGTAAACATTTAAATTCTTTTATTGATGTTTTCCTCAGTATATTGTTATAGCCGCCATCAAATTGTTTTCAACTCACAGATAGCAATACTGTGTACAATAGAACAAAGCCCTGCTGGGTCCTGCACTATCCTCATGATCATTGCCATGCTTGAGCCCATTGTCGCAGCCACTGAGTCACCCATCTTGTTGAAGGTCTTCTCCTTTTTTGCTGACCCTCTGCTTTACCTAGCATGATATCCTTCTCTAGGGAGTGGTTCCTTCTGACAATATGACCAAAGTATGAGAGATGGATCTGGCCATTCTCACTCCTAAGGAGCATTCTGACTGTACTTCCTCCATAACAGATTTCTTCATTCTTCTAGATTCAATAATCTTTGCCAACACCACAATTCAAATGCATCAATTCTTTTCTGTCTTCCTTCTTCATTGTCCAGCTTCCATATGCACATGAGGCTACTGAAAATACCATGGATTGGGTCAGGTGCACCTTGAACTCTGTTGTTCTTTAACACTTTAAAGAAGTCTTTTGCAGATTTTCCCAATGCAATACATCACTTTGTTTCTTGACTGCTGCTTCCATAAGCATTTATTGTGGATCCAAGTAAAATGAAATACTTGATAACCTCAGTCTTTTCTCCATTTATCATGATGTTGCCTATTGGTCCAGTTGTGAGGGATTTTGTTTTCTCTAAATTGAAGTGTAATCCATACTGAAGGCTGTAGTCTTTGATCTTCATCAGTAAGTGCTTCAAGTCCTCTTCACTTTCAGCAAGCAAGGTTGTGATATCTACATATCACAAGTTGTTAATGAATCTTCCTGCAGGCCTGATGCTGTGTTCTTCGTATAGTCCAGCTTCTCAAATTATTTACTTCTTAGCATACAGATTGAATAAGTATGGTGAAAGGATACAACTCTGACACATACCTTTCCTGATTTTAATTCATTCAGTATCCACTTGTCCTGTTCAAACAACTACCTCCTGATCCATGTACAGATTCCTCATGAGTACAAGTAGGTGTTTTGGAATTCCATTCTTTGCAATGTTATCCATAATTTGTTAAGATCCACACAATTGAATGGCTTTGCATACTCAATAAAACACAAGTAAACACCTTTCTGGTTCTTAGCCATACTTCCAAAGATCCATCTGACATCAGCAATGATATCCCTCATTCCACATTCTCTCCTGAATCCAGCTTGAATTTCTGGAAGTTCCTTGTCAGTGTACTGCTGCAACCATTTTTGAATTATTGTTAGTAAAATTTTACTTGTGTGTGATATTAATGATATTGTTTGATAATTTCCACATTCTATTGGATAGCCTCTCTTTGGAATGGGCACAATATGGATATCTTCCACTCGGTTGGCCAAGTAGCTGTCTTCCAAATTCCTTGGCATAAACAAGTGAGCATCTCCAGCGCTGCATCTGTTTGTTGAAACATCTCAATGGATATTCTGTCAATTCCTGGGGCCTTGTTTTTCAGCAGTTCCTTCAGTCCATCTTGGACTTCTTCCTTCAATGTAGTAGGTTTTTGATAATATGATATCTTCTGAAATGGTTGAATGTTGACCAGTTCTTTTTGGTACAGTGACTCTGTGCATTCCTTCTATCTTCTTTGGATGCTTCCTGCACTGTTAAATTTTTTTCCCATGGAATCCTTCAATATCACAACTCAAGGCTTGACTTATTTCTTCAGGTTTTTCAGCTTGAGAAATACTGAAATTGTTCTTTTCTTCTGATTTTCCAACTCCAGGTTTTTGTACATTTCATTATAATACTTTATTTAGTCTTCTTGTGCTGACCTTTAAAATCTTCTCTTCAGCTCTTCTACCTCATCATTTCCTCCACTCACTTTATGTACAAGTTTCAGAGTCTCTTCTGACATCCATTTTGTTCTTTTCTCCCTTTCCTGTCTTTTTAATGACATTTTGCTTTCTTTGTGTGTGATGTTCTTGATGTCATCTCACAATTCTTCTGGTTTTTGGTCACTGGTTGTAGTAGTTAAGAATGTGTGTCAAGTTGGCTGGGCCTTATTTGAGTAGCTGGGCAGCTGGATGTAGTTATTCCTCATGATGTGACTGGTAATCAGCTCCATGGTGGAATCTACTGGAGCAGCTTAGTAGCTGCCTTAGGTATGCGGTCTGCTTCTAGTATATAAGAGAGACCTTTGAGAAAAGTTTCTAAGCTTTTTGGCATGCTTGGACCCTGCATATAGTTGAGCCTTCATTTTAGTAGCCAGGCATGTTACCTGACAATCTTGGGAATGTGTAACTAGTGGCCTGCTGTGTTGCTTGATAATCTTGGGACTGTGCCATTTTACTTGCTAACCCTGGGCTTATCAGCCTCAGCAGCCAGCAGCTGCCTGAGTTAAGAGAAACCTCCAGCTTCCGTGGGCCAAGAACAAGAGGCAGAACTCAAACACAAGGCTGAGAGACCTTTACGCAGCGTGTAGAGCTGACACTTTGAACTCAGACTTCTAGCCTCCTAAACTGTAGGAGAATAAATCCTTGTTTGTCAAAGCCACACATTTGTGGTATGTCCAACACAAGAGCACTAGAGGCCCAAAACACTGATGTTCAATGCATCAACTCTATTTTTCAGATGATCTCTAAATTCAGGTGAGATATACTCAAGGTCATATTTTGGCTTCAACATAAACTTACATATGCACAATTAATGGCATATTCCACAGTTGGCCCCTAGCCTTTGTCTGACTGATGATATTTTGCTTCTCCATTGTCTCTTTCCACACTTGTGGTTAATTTGATTCTTCTGTATTCCGTCTGTCATGGTCCATATGAATAGTCAACATTTATTTTTTGAAAAGCATATTTGCAATGAGTAGGTTGGTCATTCAAAATTCTATCATGAGATCACCAGTGTCATTTCTATCACCAAGGCCATATTTTCCAGTACCAATGTTTCTTTTTTATTTACAATTTACGTATTCTATTCACCAATATTATCAATACATTTTAATTGCATGTTTGCTCAATTTCAGACTGTAGACTTGGTAAAAATCTCCATTTTCTTCAACTTTGGCTTTAATGGTTGGTGCATAAATCTGAGTAATGGTAGTATTAACCGGTCTTCCTTGTAGGTGTATGGATGTTACTATATCACTGACAGCATTGTACTTCAGTATAGATATTAAAATGTTCTTTTTGATGACGAATGTGATGCCATTTCTCTTCAAATTATCACTCCTGGCATAGTAGACCATATACTTGCCCAATTAAAAATGGCCAATACACATTCTTCTCAGTTCACTAATCCCTAGGCTATCAATCTTTATGCATTCTATTTAATTTTTCACAACTTCCAATTTTCCTAGATTCATACTTCGTACATTAGACATTCTGATTATTATTGGCTTATATATACATCTAATTTATCATAATCTACTTAAAATATATACTAACTTAATTTCAATGAGATATAGAAATGCTGCATTCCAAGTTTCCATGTTTGTGCTATTAATGTTATACCAATTATATCAATACATTACAAATCCATCACTATATTATTATAATTATTACTTTATATTATTTTATATCTTTTAAAGAAGATGAGAGGAAAGTAAGTATATATTTATAGAGTATGTTATTATTATGGATTAAATTGTGTCCTACCCAAAATATGTGTTGAAATCCTCACCCTATAAATATGACCTGGTAGCATAGTGGCTAAGGCACTTGACTGCTAACCAGGAGGCTGGTGGTTCAAACCCACCAGTCACTCCTTGGAAGGAAGATGGGGCAATCTACTTCTGTAGTGATACTGCCTCGGAAACCCAAGGTGGGGTCGCTATGAGTCGGGTCTGACTCCATGGCACATAACAACATTTGGAAATAGGGTATTTTGTTTGTTTGTTTGTTTTTCCTTATGTAGGGTGTGTCCTAACACTAATCACTTCTGAATTATAAAAAGACCAGAATAGCCACAGAGACACACATAGAACAGATCATATATGAAGATCCACCTACAAACAGACACCAGAAACTAGGAGAGAGTCTCAAAAAAGAATCAACATGAATGAGATCCTGCTTTGCACTTTTAGCCTGCAGAACTGTGAGAAAATAAATCTCTGTTCTTAAAGCCACCATTTGTGGTATTTCTGTTAAGGCTAAACTATATTTCCATCTGGTGTCATTGCCTTACTCCAGTACAGCTTTTCTCCTACCTACCTTCTTTATGCCTTGTAAATATTTTCAAATAATTTACTATTTCCACAAATGTTGAAATAAACTTGTAGATTTTGTTTTTCTTTTTCAAATATCTGAGCAGGCTGATACAGACTGGGAATTATTCACATGTGCTTCATACAAGTAGGCTGGCTTGACACATATTCCTTGAATGAACAGTCAAAATTAAAAAGTAAATATATTAAAGATGAAAAGTCAATGAACATTGCCTTCAATTTAATTTAATTTAATAAGACACCAACTGCCTTTAATTTCTTTAGATTGTAAGAATAAGGAGTAGTAGAATTATATTCTTAGGGGAAAATATTCCTTAGGAATATGATACTACATCCATTTGCTTTCTGTACAGTGGCTATTGCCCTTTAAATTTGGATTGGTAATAAAACATAAGACAGCAACAATTGTTGGGAGGTAGATCTTTATTAGGCAATGATACTTCGAGTGACAAGAGATGAGTATGCTTCATAAAATTAAGAAGATATATTTTCTTCTCGTTGTTCCAGAGGACTAGGAGAGAAATGAAAGCCTAGCCAAACTGGAAGAGGAGAACCAGAAGTCTTGCATACTATAGACAGAGCAATTGTTACTTTTGAAATTCAAACTCTCCTTAGAGTTTAGTGCTTAAAGGGCAATTGACTAAAATAAAAACAACTCTGGTTAAAAACAAGTGGTGGTTCAGTTTAAATGCTGAGTAAAATTCAACTTCAACTCTTTTGAGACCAAGCTTAGACGTGTGGGACAATTTAGATATATGAGAAACCTGATCAAGGTTTCCAGTCTTTACCAAAAGAGATCAGTTCAAAGACTTTAACTCCCCCTTCACTGCACCCCATCCCTGGGCAAAAAGAGGGAAGGGAAAAGAAACTGAAGTTTAGCCAGACCTGTATGGCAAATAAAAAGTTCAAATAGGTTTTAAAACATATAATGGCTCAGACTGTGTGCCGTTTGTCAAGGTCATGAAAGGAATTTATCTTTTTATTAAAGCCTCATGGGTTGAAAATGGAAAATGGTTAGAGCTTGTTAGTGGAAACTTGGGATAGATAGAAGGTTTCTTTAATATTCTGTATCACATAATCATATCATATGGTTAATCATTTTGATACCATTCCTATTATGTTGTGACCACTGAATATAAAGACATTTCTGGCTAAAGCTTTTATTCATCTAGCACAATAAGAGATGAATCAGGCTAAGTAGTTTTTAGAAATCTGAAATAAATGAGATTGGTCTTTGATACACTCAGCTAATTTTTCTTTATTCAACTTCTCAGTATGTTAGATATTCTCCACTTGCCTCAGGAGGTCCACACTCTAGCCTTCTCAGTACCCAGGAGACTGACCTATCCAGAATCCATAAATTGGAATCTTTAATTACTCTCTGACTTACCTGTCAATAAGAGCCATTTGGATGGTAAGAGATGAGTCTTAGATGGTAAGAGGAGAGTCTAGAGTATTTTCCCTGCAGCCAACTCCTTTACTTGGTAGAAGTTGGCAGTGGCTGCATTCCTCTACTGAGGGCACTATTCCTGTCAGACCTTTCCCCTACAACTATAGTCACAACTCTATCTTGCATTCCCTTACCCTTTCAGGGCTACAGACCCTGGCTGTTGCTAGACTCTTGGTATTTCTCCTTCCCTTATTCTTCTTTTCAGCTCTGATCTCATCCTTAAAAATAGTTCCTTTATTAAACTCTGCTCAAGTCTCTGTTTGGTTGTACCATCTATTTCCTGTCATTTTTGGATTGATACACCATCTAGCTAGTATCTCCTCCCACAGATATAAAAAGTAAGCCAGTATTGGATAAACTATGGTTGAGACTTGGCTGCCAGCTGCCATAAGTTGATCAAATTGTTCAATTCCAATATATATGCATAATGGTTTCAGAATAGTTAGCATATGTTTCCATGAGAAATAACTCTACCAACTACAATACAACACTATGCACAGTTCCTTTTGCTTTTAGTTTTACAGTCTCTATTCATTTCCAAAATTACTTAGGTATTACTAAGGGGTTTTAGCTAATATTTCAATTAATTTCATTTTTACTTTATTTTATTAAATAAGTCATACTGGGTGCCAACTATGAGTCAAGCATGTAGTTTATAGTCCAGTGGGAGAGATAAACTAGCATACCTAGCCCATATTTAATGACTAATTCATTCCTGAAACCCCTACCATTAAAGCTAAAGCCATTAAATGAAGAAATGATTTCCACCTATTTTAATGGAAAAATTAGAACTTGTTGTATCTCAACCCCAAACAGACAATTTCCACAGAAAGAAAAAAATGTATCAATAGAACAATTTAAGCAAACTTATATAAGTAATAAAATTTTGGAAGTAAACATTGAAGCTTATATGTAAAATATAATATAAAGATTTATTGTCTTTAACAAAGTAGCAAGAGAAGACTTGATGGCATGTGGTGCCTGGTAAGGAGAAGTCACCTTTGGAAGATGGCAGAGTCAGGTGACCTTCTAGCAGGACCATGTGGTATTAAAGAGTTCAAATCTTTCTCACTTTTAATCATCCTTCCACATCATTTTTTTCACCAGTTTTCCAACTTTTAGTTGCTTATGCTTTTCTTTCACCATCTGTCTGTCAGTCTGTCATACTCTGGTGGCTTGTGTGTTGGACAGAGGCTGAAGGTGTACCACTAGTATTTCAAATATTAGCAGGGTCAGCTATGGTGGACAGGTTTCAGCAGAGCTTCCAGACTAAAATAGACTGGGAAAGACAGAGCTATCCACTTCTGAAACACTTGGCCAGTGAAAATCTTATGAATAGCAGTGAAGCACTGTCTGATATATTACTGGAAAAATTTATGAATAACCCTGATACATTGTCTGATATAATGCCAGAAGATAAGCCCCTTAGGCTGGAAGGTACTCAAAATACAACTAGGGAAGAGCTGTCTCCTCAAAGTAGAGTCGACCTTAATTACATGTATGGAGTAAAGCTTTCAGGACCTTCATTTACTGATGGGGCACTACTCAAAATGGGAAGAAATAGCACCAAACATCCATTAATAACTGGAACACTGAGTGTATGAACTATGAATCCAGGAAAATTGGAAGTTGTAAAAATGAAATGGAATGCCTAAAGATCAATATCCTAGACATTAGTGAGCTGAAATGGACAGGTATTGGTCATTTTGAATCAGATAATCATATGTCCTACAATGCTCGGAATGACAAATGGAAAAGGTGTGGCATCACAATAATAATCAAAAAGAATGTTTTAAAATCTATCCTGAAGTGTAATGCTATCAGTGATAGGATAATGCCCATACACCTGCAAGGAAGACCTGTTAATACTACTATTATTCAAATTTATGTATTAACCACTAAAGTCTAAGATAAAGAAATTAAAGACTTTTACCAACTTCTACAGTCTGGAATTGATAAAACATGCAATTGATGTATTGATGATTACTGGTGATAGGAATGTGAAAACTGGAAACAAAGAAAAAGCATCAGTAATTGGAAAATATGGTCTTGGTGATAGAAATGATGCTGGAGGTCGCATGATAGAATCTTGCAAGACCAGCAACTTATTAATGGCAAATACCTTTTTTCACAACATGAAAAGTGGCTATTCACATGGACTTTGCCAGACTGAACACACAGAAATCAGATTGACTATATCTGTGGAAGGAGGTGATGGAGAAATTCAATATTTTCAGTCAAAACAAGGCCAGGAGCTAACTGTGGAACATACCATCAATTGCTCATATACAAATTCAACTTGAAGCTGAAGAAAATTAAAACCAGTCCACAGGAGCCTAAATACTGCCTTGATTATATTCAACCAGAATTTAGAAGAGATTTAATGGATTGAACACCAATGACCAAAAATGGAAGAAGTTGTGGGATGACATCAATAACATCATACACGAAGAAAGCAAACAGTCATTAATAAGACAGGAAAGGAAGAAAAGACAAAAATGGATATCAAAAGAGAGTCTGAAACTTGCTCTTGAACAGAGAATAGTTAAAGAAAGTGGAAGAAATGACAAAAGAGCTGAACAGAAAATTTCAAAGGGTGGCCAGAGAAGACAAAGTAAAGTATTATAATAAAGTGTGCAAAGACTGGAGTTAGAAAACTGAAAGGGAAGAACATGTTCAGCATTTCTCAAGCTAAAAGAACTGAAGAAAAAATTCAAGCCTTGAGTCACAATATTGAAGGATTCTATCAGCAAAATATTGAATGATGCAGGAAGTATCAAAAGAAGATAGAAAGGAGGAGGATTCCAAGATGGCAGTATAGGCAGAAAGACTGCACAGACCCTCTTCAACAAAGAAAAGGGGAACCAATTAACACAGACACAGAAGGTAATCCTGGCCCCCTGAGCCTTTAAGGGAAGGATATAGAAGTGGAATAAACCCCAACTAGTCAAAGAATTTGCATGAAAATACCAAAAAAAGAAACATAGAGAGCTGCAGTCAGGCAGTGATTCTGAGTGAGCCTGATGGCACAGACAGCTTGGAGATTCCTGAGTGGTGGTAGGACCTAAGAATTAACCTAAAAATCAGCCATCCTAGGTAGGGACTGCACAGAGGACTGTTCAGGTAGCTGGTGAATATAAGGCGAAGCAGCGGCAAAGAGGAAGGCGGGCTGAGCTGTGAACTTTTGCCTCTCCAGAGGGTTGCAGCCATTTTGAATGTTTACAAACAGCTTGGCCATTTTGGATATTTATAGAGACAGCAATCTCCCAGATTCCAGGGGCTAAAAACAGGTTCTCCTTGCCAGTAACCCCAAGGACACTCCGGACCTGTATGACTGAAAAAGACCAATGATAAAAACCACCAAGAAGAGCCTGAATCACCCTTAGCTGCTCTTTACAAACAGTTAACAGAGATCTAAATACAACAATGCCACAATATCTCGGAAACAACAGACCATCACAGTCCACACAAAGAAGCAAGATAAACTGCTAGAAACAAGGGAGCAGGATACAGAACACATCTCTGAGGAAAAAGCAGCATTGGAACTCTCTGATAAGGAATTCAAAAGAATGATATTTAGGTACTTCAAAGGATTGAGAGACAGACCAAAGAAAACACAGAAAAAACCGTAGAAGAATTTTGGAAGAAAATACAAGAACACAATACAAAATAAATGAAAAATTAGAAATGATTCTAAATCTACAGATATAAATCCACAAGATTAATACTAAATTGTCAGAAATAGATAACACATTGGAAGGGCAAAGGAGTAGAATTCATGTAATGGAAGACAGAATTAATGAAATTGAAGATCTCTGAATACTTCTTTGGAAAGGGATCAATCAGAAAAAAATAAAATAAAAAAATGAAGAAAGCCTAAGTTTCTTGTGGGATACCATCAAAAGGAATAATCTATGTGTCATTGGAATTCCAGAAAAGGAAGAGAAAAATAAAACCACTGAGAAAATTGTCCAAGATTTGCTGAAGGAGACCTTCCCTGATATGATGAAAGATGAGAATATATCCATTCAGGATGTCCAACGAAGCCAAACAAGATAGACCGAGAAGAAAATCACCAAGACACATCATCATCAAACTCATCAAAACCAAAGACAAAGACAGAATCCTTAAAGCAGCACAGAAAAAACAAAAAATTACTTAAAAAGGACAGCCAGTAAGAATAAGCTCTGATTTCTCAGCAGAAACCATGCAAGCAAGAAGGCAATGGGATGGTATACATAAAACCGTGAAAGAGAAAAATTTTCAACCAAGAATTATATACATGGCAAAATTGTCCCTCAAATATGATGGTGAAATTAGGA
>NW_006921687.1:10148876-10149492 GCF_000298275.1 Orycteropus afer afer | reverse complement strand
GGGAGGTACAGACAACAAAGATGAACCCTTTTGCACATACAGTACTGTGTTGTCAGTGAAGGCAAACATGGATATACAGGTAGATAGATGGGTAGACAGGCTGAGCTATTAGATATGTCTATGAAGCAGGGAGTGTACCCAAGAACATGTATAAGGTTGGCAGACAAGGGTCCTATAACTTTAGGTGTATGATCTGAATTCCCAGGTGTATAGTAGAGCCAAGGGGCAAGGTTGTATTCACTGCTTGGTCACAGCCAGCTACCCAGAGGGACTGAGTAGTTGAAACTGTGGGCTCAGGACCATAGTCACAGGGGACATCGAGCTCAAATGGCATAACATACTACACAAAACATTGTTCCGCCTCCTACTTTGGCAAGTAGTTACTGGGATCTCAAAAGCTTGCAAGCTGCCATCTAGATGCAATGATGGGTCTCGCCTCGTCCAGAGCAAAGAAGAATGAAGAAAACCAAAAACTTCATGAAAACAATGAGTCTTAGTGACTGGCACACCATCCGATCTGCAGCCTATACAACTATGAGACCAGAAGAACTAGATGGTACCCGGCTATTACTGTCAACCACATGGAAGGGGATCTATTTAGGAGATCCTTGATAGA
>NW_006921687.1:10121643-10148472 GCF_000298275.1 Orycteropus afer afer | reverse complement strand
AAAAAAAAAAAAGAAGAAGAAGAAGATGGAAGGAATACACAGAGTTACTCTACCACAAAGAAGTGGTTGACATTTAACTATCTCAGAGGTAGCATATGATCAAGAACCAGTGGAACTGAGTGAAGAAGGCTCCCAGAATTGATGGAGTGCTCATTGAGATGTTTCAACAAACAGATGTAGCACTGGAGGTGCTTACTTGTCTGTACCAAGAAATTTAGAAGACAGCTACCTAGTAAATTGACTAGAAGAGACCAATATTTGTTGCCATACAGAAGAAAAGTGACCCACCAGAGTGTGGAAATCACCAAATAATTTCATTAATGTCACACTCATGTAAAATTTTGCTGAAGATAACTCAAAAATGGTTCCAGCAGTGTATTGATAGGAACCTTCCAGAAATTCAGGCTGGATTTGGAAGAGGTTGTGGAACAAGGGATACCATTGCTGATTTCAGATGGATCTTGGCTGAAAATAAAGAACACCAGAAAGATGTTTACCAGTGTTTTATTGAGTATGCAAAGGGATTAGACTGTGTGGATCATAACAAATCATGGATAACATTGCAAAGAATGGGAATTCCAGAACATTTAATGAGTGCATGAGGAACCTGTAAATAGACCAATAGGCTGTCATCCAAACAGAACAAGGTGATACTGCATGATTTAAAATCAGGAAGACTGTGTATCTGGGTTGTATCCTTTCACTATACTTATTCAATCTGTATGCCAAGCAAATAATCTGAGAAGCTGGTGTATATGCAGAAGAATGTGGCATCAGGATTGGAGGAAGATTCATTAACAACCTGTGATATGTGGATTACACAACTTTGCTTGCTGAAAGTTAAGATGACTTGAAGCACTGAGGAAGATCAAAGACTGCAACCTTCAGTATGGATTACGTCTCATCATAAAAAAATGAAAATCCTCACAACTGGACCAATAAGCAACATCATGATAAATGGAGAAAAGACAAGTTGTCAAGGATTTCATTTTACTTGGATCCACAATCAACAGCTATGGAAGCAGCAGTCAAGAAATTAGACATCCACTTCAGTTTTGTGCATTTCACTGTACATAAATTATATTTCAATAAAATGTATTCATTTAAAAAAAAGCAGACATTATATTGCACTGGGTAAATCTGCTGCAGAAGACCTAGTTAAAGTGTTAGGAATCAAAGATGTCACTTTGAAAGCTAAGGTGCACCTAACCCAGGCGGTGGTATTTTCAGTCACCTCATATCCATGTGAAAGCTGAACAATGAATAAGGAAGACCAAAGATGTCTTTGAATTATGGTGCTAGTGAAGAATACTGAAAATGCCATGGACTGCCAGAAGAAGGAACAAATCTGTCCTGGATGAAGTGCAGTCCAGATGCTCTTTAAAAGCGAGAATGGCCAGTCTTGATCTCATGTTCTTTTGTCATGTTTTAGAAAGGACCATTCCCTTGAGAAGGATATCATGCATGGTACAGTGGAGCATCAGTAAAAAAGGGGAAGGCCCTCAATGAGATAGATTAACACAGTAGTTGCAACAGGGGGCTCAAGCATAGCAAGGAGTGGGATGATGGCAAGGACAGAGGAGGTTTCATTCTATTGCACATAGGGTCACTATGAGTCGGAGCTGACTGGACAGTAACAAACAACAACATACTTTTCTTGCATGGAAACGGTATTTAACAATAAAGTGAAAGTGCAAGGAATCACCTTTACGGGAAAATAAAGCAAACGTTGTTGTTGTTATGTGCCATCAAGTCAGACCTGACTCATAGTGACCCCTCCTTGGACTGCCAAGGCGGTATCACTATGGAAGTAGATTGTCCAACTTTCCTTCTGAGGAGTGACTGGTGGGTTTGAACAGCTAGCCTTCTGGTTAGCAGTCAAATCCCAAAGTAAACATTAGAGCATCTCAAAATGTGTGGAAATAGCTCTTGCACATAACAGACTGAAGAACCCTGGAAGATGCTATCTTTTTCTTAATCATTTTCTTCTTTTTTTCTGCCCCCACCCATAATTTTCTTATTGAGGTAAAATTCATATAACATAAAATTAATTATTTTAAAGTGAACAATTCAGTGGCATTTAATACATTCACAGTGTTGTCCAACTACCACCTTTAACCTAGTTTCAAGATATTTCATAACTCTAAAAGGAAACTCTGTACCCATTAAGCAGTGAGGATTTGTATGCAAGTGATTTATTAAGGAATGCTGAAAAAGGAGGGGAAGAAGTAGAAAAAGGAAGAAGAAGAAGCCAAAACAAGTTTCCAGCTTTGGTCTGATAGCATAGCGGAGCTCTGAAAAATAAATAAATAAATAAAATTGTTGTCAAGTTGATTCTGACTATTGACAATCCCATGTGTGACAGAGTGGAACTGTTCCGTAAGATTTTCTTGGCTGTAATCTTTTATGGAAACAGATTGCTAGGACTATTACACGGCATGCTGGGTGGGCTAATAATCACCAATATTTTGGTAAGTAGTTGAGCACAGACAGTTTACACTACCCCGGGGTCTAAAGAATCTCTGGAGTATAAATAATGCCTCAGAGCATGTCCTGAAAGAGGCAAAGGAAACTGGGCTTTCATAGTCTGCACCAAATAGTTGTGACAGTGGACTGTCTGGTTCTCTCTAGGTGTAGGCAAAGGGACATCCCCCAAAGAGAGCCTCAGATGCAGGGACTGTAAAACTCTGCAGAACCTAAAGGAGTAGTGTGTAGAAATAGTAAAAGGAATGCAAGGGGATTTCATCTGAGCATCCAAGTGTCTGTTATACCATACCATGTAGGATGAGGGATGGTTGCAGAGGAAGCACTATTTGAAGTGGATCTTCAAGGGTAAGTAGGAACTTGCAAGACTGAGAAGGGAAGGAACTACATAAACAAAGAGTTCCAGGAATGCAGACATAAGGTGAGTGCTAAGGAATGCTTATATTCACACAGCCTTGTGATAATTAAGTAGTAAAGTTTCTGCTCAGAAATTACTTTGAAATTAACCTCTGACATTCTATTATTTAATCCATAAATATTTCAGTATGCAGCTCTATAAATAAGGGTGTTTTAGACAATATAACTGAAATAACATTATCACATTTTTAAAATTAGCAGTTCCTGAATATCATCAAATATCTAGTCAGAGTTCAAATTATTCGAAATGTGGAGACTTTGGTAAGATGGTGGAATAGGCAGACAAGCTACACAGACCCTCTTCAACAAGGAAAAGAGAAACCAGTTGACAGAGATACAGAAGATAACCCTAGAGCCCTGAGCTTTGAAAGAAAGTATATAGAAGTGGATTAGGCCCCAACTAGAGGAAAAACCTGAATGAAAACAGGACCTAAGAATAGACTCCATTAGCCAAGGACGTCAGCAATATATGGGAGGCTGACAATGGGAAAGGAGACAGGTGGTGAGTGTATAAGTACTGTCAACTAGAGCTTAGAGGAGCACAGTATCCTGGTTAGGTAGATAACATCCAAACAAAACTAAGAAAATGACAGTTTTGGGCAAGTCATTCCAACATACAATCACCAATTAAATATAAACATAAAAATGGCACAATGTCTCAGAGACAACAGAGCATCACAGTCCACACAAAAAAGCAAGATAAAGCAGGAGAAGGATACAGACTCAGAACACATCCCTGATGAAGATGAAGCATTGGTAGTCCCTGATAAGGAATTCAAAAGAATTATATTTAGGTACCTTCAATGTATTGAGAGACAGATCAAGAAAAAGACTAACAAAGCTGAGGAAAATACAGACAAAACCCTAGAACAGTTTCAGAAGACAATACAAAAACAAAATGACAAAATAAATGAAAAATTAGAAATGATACAAAATCTACACATAGAAATCCAGAAGATTAATACTAAATTTTCAGAAATAGATAAGACATTGAACAGGCAAAGGAGTATAATTTAATCAATGGAAGACAGAATTAGTGAGATTGAAGGCAAATACCTGAACACTTCTTTGGAAAGGGATCAATCAGAAAAAAAGATCAAAACAATATGAAGAAAACCTAAGATCCATGTGGGATACCATCAAAAGGAATAACCTTTGTGTAATTGGAATGCCAGAAGAGGATGAGACAAATAAAGCCACAGAGAAAATTGTTGAAGATTTGCTGGAAGAGAATTTCCGTGGTATGATGAAAGATGAGAATATGTCCATTCAAGAAGTCCAATGAACCCCAAACAGGATAGACCCAAAAAAGAAAATCACCAGGACATATCATCATCAAACTCACCAAAACCAAAGACAAAGAATCCTGAAAGCAGCATGGGAAAAATGAAGAGTTACCTACAAGAAGCAGCCAATAAGACTAAGTTTGGATTTCCTGGCAGAAACTATGCAGGTGAGAAGAAAATGGGATGGTATATTTAAAATCCTGAAAGAAAAAAAATTCCAATCAAGAATTATATACATGGCAAAATTATCCCTCAAATATGATGGTGAAATTAGTGCATTTCCAGATAAGCAGAAATTAAGGGAATTTGTGAAAACCAGACCAACCTTGCAACAGATGCTAAAGGGAGTCCTTTGGACAGAGAATCAACAACAGCAAACAACAACCCACCATTGACATACATGATGACATAACCCAGAAACCAACCCAGTTGTAGAATTATCCAAGGTAAATAAGCCTACAAGATTTTAAACAGGGGACCAGAGATATCAATTGACAAATGAAGACAACTACAAATCAGAATGAGGGAAAAAATTATGTAGTTACAGAACTTCTAAATTGTAAGGAAGTCAAGACAACTGCAAGATAGAGTGGACTATTGTAAACTTGGGAGGAAAATTATAAATCACAGGGTAACTTCAAAGATAAAAGATCAATCTTCATATCAAAATAAAAAAGAGAATAAGCACAAATATTTATCAAATACTAAAACAGTAACAACAAAAGAAATGATAATATGATTCATAAACAAAATGAGCTCAGCACAAAAAATTATATGGAACAAAGAAATCAGCAACACCGTGAAAAAGCACATAACAAAATGACAGCAACAAATTCATACTTGTCGATAATTACAATGAATGTCAATAGATTAAATGCACCCTTCAAGAGACAGAGTTGCAGACTGGATGAGAAAACATAAACCATCAATATGCTATCTACAGGATATGCTATCTACAGGATATGCTATCTACCTTAGCAAGAAAGACAAAAATAGACTAAAAATTGAAGGAAGCAAATGTCGATTATAAAAGAGCAGGAGTAGCAATATTAATTTCTGATCAAATTGACTTTAAGACAAAAAACCACCATAAGAGACAAGGAAGAACATTATATAATGATTAAAGGATTGATTGAACAAGGGGACATAACAATAATAAACATCTGTGTACCCAATGAAAGAACCCCAAAATACATAAATCAGGCTCTTAACAGAACTGAAAAGACAAAGAGATGACTCCACAGTCATAGTGGGATACTTTAATACACCACTTTCAATGAAAGATAGAACAACTGGAAATAAACTCAGCAAAGACACAGAAGAACTACACAACACAATCCACCAACTTGACCTTATAGACCTCTACAGAGCACTTCACCCAACCACAGCACAATATACATTCTTTTCCAGTGTACATGGAACATTCTTCAGGATAGACCATATGTTAGCCCACAAAGCAAGCCTCGATAAATTTAAAAACATTGAAATGCTGCAAAGCATCTTCTCAGATCATAATGCTGTAAAATTAGAAATCAACAATGGGAAGATGAATGGAAAAAGAGAAGACACATGGAAGCTAAATAACACCCTCCTTGAAAATGACAGGGTAATAGAAGAAATAAAAAATGAAATTAAAAAATTCCTTGAATCAAACAGGAATGAAAACACAGCATACCAAAATCTTTGGGACACAGCAAAAGCAGTGATCAGAGGCCAATTTATAGACAATAGCAAAAAGATGGAAACAACATAGGTGCCCATCAACAAAAGAATGGATAACCAAACAACGGTACATACACACAGTGGAACACTATGCAACACTAAACTGTAAAACACCATATAACATTGATGAACTTGGAGGACATTGTGCTCAGCAAAATAAGTCAATCACAGAAGGACAGATATTGTGTTAGTTCGTTATTGTAAAAAGTCAAGGAAAGGTTTACATATGGAAGGAAACTTTCTTTGTTGGTTACCAGGGTTGGGAGAGGAGGGGAGGGAACACTGAAAAAAAAAAAAATGAATTGACCCATGTCACTTTCCAAACCAAACCAAACTCAGTGCTGTCAATTCGGATCTGACTCATAGCAATCCCTCCTTTCGTTTCTGAGGCAGTATCACTATGGAAGTAGATTGCCCAATCTTCCTTCTGAGGAGTGGCTGGTGGGTTTGAACCACTAGCCTTCTGGTTAGCAGTCAAATGCCTTAGGCACTATGCCTTTTTTTTTAGCTTTGTGTATTTCACTATACATAAATTATATTTTAATTAAATATGTTATAAAAATAAAAAAATAATTACCCCAAATATATATACTATGTTTGTATTTATTTATAATACATATTAATAAATTATATGTTCATTATATAATAACATTTATACATAATTACATATTAATTTTATATATACAAGTAGTCCTCAATCTGTGATAGATTCCCTTCTGATGACTCCATCATAAATTGGTTCTGATGTAAGTCAAATATCTCATTTTTTTAGTTTTCATTATTATCTTTTATTATCAGCATGTTCATAAATTATAACATTGAACATCTCCCAATGAACATCTGAAAGTGATAACATCAACAGATTACACACTGCAACACTGTATGTAGTACACATTGCTAACAATGAGATGTAGAAAAAAGAAAAAGAACCTACAGTGTAAAGTGTGGTTCCTTGTAACTTGATGTATAAAGTTGAATATATCACTGCCTGTATACATGTGTGTGTATATTTGTGAGTGTGTGTTTTCTATCAGTTTGTTTAACTCAGGATTTGCACGTTTAATGTAGCTGATATATTTCCTAAGTCTCTTGCAATCTATAGGTCCCCCTCAGAACCTACCTTGTTTTGTTTTATTAGTTTATTAAAACCAACCAACCAATTCACTGCCATTGAGTTGGATCCAACTCATAGCGACCCCTCCTTAGGTTTCTGAGGTAGTATCACTATGGAAGTAGATTGCCCCATCTTCCTTCTGAGGAGTGGCTGATGGGTTTACACTACCACCCTTCTGGTTAGCAATCAAATGCCTTAGGCACTATGCCAACAGAGCTCCTATTAGTTTATTAGAGAAGTCAAATGATTTTTTTCTGTATTTTGGATTACCTTAATTGCATCCCTGGGATATTATTCAATTATTATTATTATTATTATTATTATTATTATTTCCTGCAAACTGGTAGTTCTATCTAGAGACTTGATGAAATTTATGTTTTTTTTTTTTTCTTCCTATTTGCTTTCTAGATGGAGTTGAATTTATAAAATCTAGCAAAACAACATATGCATTTTACTTCTTAATCTAGTAATCCTACTTTTAGGAGTTTATTCTCAAGGAACACTCCATACAGCATAAATAGACTATCAAACATAACTCAGAATGCACAGGAGATAGAAGAGAAGCTAGATGACTTGCACCTTTTAAAAATTAATTCGTATGTATACTGAAAGACTTCGTCAAATGACTAAAAAGAGAACCTACAGATTGGAGGGAAATGTTTGCATGTACATATCTGATAAAGGACTTTATTTCCAAAATTTATAGAAAATTTCAATACCTCAGCACCAAAAATACCCCACACAACTCAATTCAGAAATGGGCAAAAGTTTTGAACAGAGACTTCACTTAAGATGATATGCTGGCAGCCAACAAACACATGAGGAATTGTTCACGATCATTAGGCATTAGAGAGATGCAAATCAAAACAAGGATGAGATATCATCTCACACCAGCAATAATAGCAAAGTTCAACAGGACAGAAAATACCAAATACTGGCAAAGTTGCAGAGAGATAGGAACTCTTGTGCATTGCTGGTAGGATTGTAAAATGGTACAACCGTTGTGGCATACCGTATGGCATCTCCTTAAAAAACTGAAAATAGAAATACCATTTGCCCCAGCAATTCCATTACTAGGAATATATCCTAAAGAGATGAGAGACAGCACACAAACAGACATAATCACACCTATGTTCATCACAGCACAATTCACTATAGCAAAGAGATGGAAACAACCTAAATGCCCATCAATGGATAACCAAATTATAGTACATTCACACAATGGAATACCATGCTACAGTAAAGAACAATGAGGGATACATGAATCATCTCACAATGTGAATGAGCCTGGAGGACATTTTGCTGAGTGAAGTAAGTCAATCACAGAAGGACAAATACTGTATGAGCCCATCACTTTAAAAAGACAAAGAAAGGTTTGCTTAAGAAGGGGACCACATTTTGTAGGTTACCAGGGTGGGGATGAAAGGGTGTAATTAATTTTGGGCTAGATGAGGCCCACACACTGACATGGATAAGGGGAGGAATGTATAGAAAGAGTCTTTGACCACCATGATTATCATTAGGATCACTGTTAGGAAAAGGGAGGACACCGAATTGTGCACCTAAGAGATAGATGACAGATGCTAATACCAACAAGTATGTTCACAATACTGCATAACCATTAACACCAAACACCAGCCTACAGATAAACACATAAACGTCAGAGAGGACCAGATGGGGGTCAGTGAACAGGATTATACTCCAGACCAAGGAAAGATTCAGCAGAGGCTAATCTTGCACAAGGAGCTCTGGTAGCATAGTGCCTAAGGCACTTGACTGCTAACCAGAAGGCTGGCAGTTCAAACCCACCAGCCACTCCTCGGAAGGAAGGTTGGGCAATCCTACTTCTGTAGTGATACTGCCTCGGAAACCCAAGGAGGGGTCGCTATGAGTCGGGGCTGACTCAATGGCATATAACAACAACAACAACAACAAATCTTGCACAGATACCAGAGATACAAAATACCTGCAATCCTTACAGAAGCAACAGAAGACAGACATGGAGTAATCCCTTACAGACAACCAGACACTGTGGGAGAGAGATCCAATGGATCTACTGACTCAGGATCGTAGTACTGGGGGACACCAGTCTCAATTGGCACAACAAAGTACATAAAAGTCGTGTTCCTCATCCTACATTGGTGAGTAGTGACTGGGATCTTAAAAGCTTTCAAGTGGCCATCTAAGATGCACCTAAGGGTCTCCTAGCATTGGAATCAAAGAAGAGTGAAAAAAAAAAAAAAAAAGAGATTCTTTGGAAGCAGCCCTGTAACACGATGGCCCTCGAGACCAGAAGAACTAGATGGTACCCAGCTACCAATGCCAACCACTCAGGAAAGGATCAAATCTGGAGATCCTGGATAGAGTGTGAGGGAAAAAGTGAAACAAAATCCAAAAATTCAATAATGACCAGAATTACTGGTCGGATGGAGTCTGGTGAGACCCCCAATACTATGGCCCTGGGATACGTTTTGGGCCTGGAATAAAACTCACTGTCAGGGGCTGGCTCTCAGCCCAATAGTAAATAAGCCATACATGCAGACCACTCAACCCAGGGTGATGCGCCCACATACTCTATGGAAATGCGTCCCTGGGAGCAATCGACCATGGGGCACCAGAGGGGCAACATTTGCATGGAGGAAATGCAGAACACACAGGAGTGCATAACTATGAGGGGCATGGGGAGAGGGGGCATTACTGGGCAGGGAGGGGAGGAGACTGGGTTAGGGTTGGGGATGGTAAATGGGATGTGAAACTAAATGTACATGTAATGTTGAATGTAAAAAAACTCTGCTCTGTAAACTTGCATCTAAAGCACACACACACACACACACACAAAGTACAAAATTACATATGTAGAGGACACATTTCCAAAAGCAAAATATTTGAAACAACCTAAATTCCCATGTGTAGGAGATTGGGTGAAGAAACTGTGGTTCATCCACATGGTATATTTGTTTGTAAAGGTAGTCGCAATAGTACCATAAAAAAGAAAGAAAAAAACCTAACTGCCATTGAGTCAATTCTGACTCATAGTAACAGCTCCTTGAGTCTCCAAGGTGGTATCTCTAAGGAAGTAGATTGCCCAATCTTCGTTGTGAGGAATGGCTGTTGGGTTTGAACCAGCAGCCTTCTGGTTAGCAGTCAAATGTTTTAGGGAACTGTGCTGTGTCACCAGAGCTTTCAATGCAGCCATAAAAAGAAAAGAATGAAAATTTCTATGAATTCATATCATTTTCAGAATATATTAGGTGACAAAAACCAAGAGGCAAAAGAATATATACTATTTGTATAAGAAAAAAAGTATATATGCTTATATATATTCATACACACATACCTAATTTTATTAAAAAAAAAAGACTAATAAACTATAAATTAAGGGAAACAGTTATTAGCTATAGAGTGAGAAAACCCAGTGTTGGAAAAGAGATGAGTTTTCATAATCCACCATTTATTTAATGGAAAGTTTTGACTTTTTGAATTATATAAATGTTTTTACATATTTAAACATGTTATACATATATTTAAAATAAAATTAGACCAAAAATATATTTTGAGAAATGATTTCTTATTACTGTACAGAACTTTCCCCCGTATAAATCATTCAGACTATTATCAAAACAGTAATGTGTCTTCAGTGTTGATTGAAAAAAGGGACTTTTCATTTTAATTCCCTGTATCAAAACTTAAGGAGCTCTGGTAGCATAGTTCCTAAGGCACCTGACTGCTAACCAGAAGGCTGGTGGTTCAAACCCACCAGCCACTCCTTGGCAGGAAGGTTGGGCAATCTACTTCTGTAGTGATACTGCCTCGGAAACTCAAGGAGGGGTCTCTATGAGTCAGGGCTGACTTGATGGAAATAACAACAACAACATCAAAACTTAGAGTTGTCTAATGAAAGGATACTTACTTAGTTGGCGTTTTTTTGTGTTTGCATTTGTGTGTGTGTGTGTGTGTGTGTGTGTGTGTGTGAAAGAGAGAAAGAGAGGGAGGGAGATGTCATGACCACCATTATTTCAATTTGGTTAGTGCTCAGGATATCCTAAAGTGATATTTCCACAGATGTTGTTGCCTTGTATTTTGAGTTGTTCAAAACTGATTTGACATTGTACCATTCCTGTAGGTCTACTTTGAAAGAGGACCTTAAAATAACATAGCTGAGACTGAGCATGCAAAAAATATCTCATTCAAAACTTTTATCCATGGTAATGTTTCAGGGAGCCTCGAGGATATTTATAAACATTTCTTAGAACTTAAGTGGTAAGTTTGAAGTATTTCTTTTAACTTAAACTAACAAAATGTTCCTTTACAAACCTAAAGGAGAAAATACCTTACAACAAAATTACTATTCTAGGCAAAATTCTGTGTAACTTTTCTCCTCTGGGCTGTCAGGTGGGTTTTTGAGACTGAGTTACAAAGGCATCTTTCTAAATTCTTAGGAAATTGTCAAAAGTATTCTCAGATAATTCAGACAGACAGCTAAATGGAATCATTTCTTCTGTGGTGGTGGGTGTGGACAAATAACGAATGCTTAATAGTGATACTATGGAGTATATCAGAAGGCTGGCGGTTCAAACCCACCAGCCACTCCAAGGAAGGTTGGGCAATCTACTTCCGTAGTGATACTGCCTCGGAAACCCAAGGAGGGGTCGTTATGAGTTGGGACCGACTTGATGGCACACAACATATCGGGAAGCCCACATCAGAGAGGAGAAATAACTTCTTTGCTGACAAAGATGATTTAAAATGTGCTTGAATAGAATAGCATTGATTGTGGAACAAGTATTTGGTTGTCAAGTACGCTGTTTGAGAGATGTCAAATTATTTCTCCTCAGTTGGGAGAATCAGTACTTCAGTGCCAGAAGCCTATAGACATTGGCATATGTCTTATCCACCATTACATATGACCTGCAATATGAGGTGATTTCTCAGTGATTTCTCTAAAACTATAATATTTGATCCTGATTTTAAAAGAGTGTGTGTTTGTTATTATCCAACTTTTAAGTATTCAGTGGTGTGGGGTCTTAAGCCACAGAGGATTGATAAGATACCAGGTCTTTCAGATCCAGGGGCTTTATTTAAACTGTGGCCAGGTAGGTGGCATCACAGTTTTTATTCTCAGGATTTTCTGTAGCTTCTAACATTGTTTATAACTTTTAAAAATGTTTTCTTAACCTTGGCTCCCATAAGACAGCACTATCTTGTGCTATTCATTTCTGTTGCCTTCCTACTCACAAATTTTATATCTGGTCATTTAAACATCATTAAAAAAAAAAAAAAAAAAAAAATCTTTCCAGTTGCTACTCCTGGGATTTCAGAACATATCAAGTGTAAATAATGATAATTTTTGTCTTCTTTTCAAGATGTCATTTCCCTTTCCTGCTCTATTTCCCTTTCAAGGACTTAAAGAACAGTATTAAATAATTGGAACGTTTGAAGTTTGAAATTTGAAATGTGAGATCTTACCTTTCTTCCTGTGCCTCAGCAGCTACTCAAAGTCTCAGAAAATTGTAGTTTGTCACAAGGAATCACTGGGCCCTCATTAAGGCCTTGGTCTGCTCTTGCAAATAGCCTACAGGGAAGGGGAAAGTTTGAAGAAATCATCTTAGGGAATTATCTCCAATTGTTTGAAACTCCCCAGAGAGTTGTTAAGGACTTTTCAAGGAAAACAGGGGAAACCTTTTACTGATATCTGCTTGCCTCTTGAGAAAATTCAAGTAAATTCAGCCTCTTGAACACTGAACTCCTCTTCACTGGAACACTGAACCTCAAGCACAAGATAAAGACCCTCTCCTTTTGTGGAGGGGGCAGTGGTGACTCAGCAGTAGAATTCTTGCCTTCTGTGGGGGAGATCCACGCTCAAGTCCTAGCTAATGCACCTTAAGTGCAGCCACCACCTTTACTTATCTTTGTACTTTAAACGTCTGTAGCACTTACATTTAAGAGTACTTTTCTTAAAATTTAAAAACTAGCTTTTGTTTCTTTACTACATTAAGACTTGCTCTGACTTTAAATAGAGGAATTCAGATCACTGAATATTTAGTTTATTCCCAATTCCGACTGAATTATTATAACTTCATTTTTAGATCTTAATGTGACTTAGATTTCTTGAAGTTTCTCCTTATTTTGTTGTTAAGAGTTTTTATTAATTTCTATTTTCCTATTATTAATTTAGAGGTTATATTGTGCTGCTTTTTTTTTTTTTTTTTTTAGGAGCTCTGGTGGCCTGGTACCTAAGGCATTTGACTGCTAACCAGAAGGCTAGCGGTTCAAACCAATCAGCCACTCCTTGGAAGGAAGGTTGCGCAATCTACTTTCATAGTGATGCTGCCTCTGAAACACACTGAAGGGTCGCTATGAGTCGGGTCCTACTCCATGGCAGTGAGTTTTTGTGTTTTATTGTGCTTTTTAATTCCACTAATGATTACATAGGAACTCTGGTAGAGTAGTGCCTAAGGCACTTGACTGTTAACCTGAAGGCCAGTGGTTCAAACCCACCAGCCACTCCTTGGAAGGAAGATTGGACAATCTACTTTCGTAGTGATACTGCCTTGGAAACCCAAGGAGGGGTCGCTATGAGTCTGTCCGACTCGACAGCACATAACAACACACACAACACAATGATACATGTCATCCCTGAAATTCAGAAACACTCACCCAATTCTCTAGTATTACATAAATATCAAATCACGATATCCTGATTTTGAGGAAAGATTTCAATGTGCTAATTGAAGGTGCTCAGGAGCAGGGTAATTTTTCTCTACTATTTCTTTTACTAGGAGCTCTCCTGGCACAGTGGGTAAGGCATTTAGTTGCTAACAAGAAGGTCAGTGGTTCAAACCCACCAGCTGCTCATGGGAGGAAGATGAGACAATTTACTCTGTAAAGATTTTTAGCCTTGGAAACCCAGTGAAGGTTGTTATGAGCCTGAATCAACTCAATGGCAGTGGGTTTGGTTTTGCTTTGTTTTTATTTCTTTTATTATTGTCTCACCATTTTCTGTTACTTTTACTCCTTTTAGAGATTTTGCCATTGGCATGACTGACTTCTTGGATCTATTGTGTATTTTCTAGTGACCATCCTCTTTTTAATCTATCCATTGAAATTCTTATATTGAAAATGTGGAATTTTATTCTATAATGGAATCTCCTTAAATATACCTATTGGTATCAAGTTCATTAATGTTTTCATCTGTCTCATCCAGCAATTCTGTTTCATTGGAGACATCTTAGTCTAGGTATTGATATTCCTACTTTAGATTTTTGGGTCCTCTAATCCAAGTTAGGGAGCTCTGATAGCATACTGGCTAAAGCACTTGACTGCTAACCAGAAGGCTGGCGGTTCAAACCCACCAGCCACTCCTCAGAAGGAAGGTTGGGCAATCCTACTTCCGTAGTGATACTGCCTGGGAAACCCAAGGAGGGGTCGCTATGAGTTGGGGCCGACTCGACAGCACATAACAACAACAACAATCCATGTTAGAAGGAGCTCTGGTGGCATAGTGCCTGAGGCATTTGACTACTTACCAGAAAGTTGGTGGTTCAAGTCCACCAGCCACTTTGCGGAAGGAAGACTGGGCAATCTACTTCCATAAAGATTTACCACCTCGGAAATCCAACGGGGGTTACTGTGAGTCAGAATTGACTCAATGGCAGTGAGTTTAGGGGTTTTTTTGGTTTTAATTTGTGTTAGAGGAGCTCTGGTGGTGTAGTGGTTAAGGTATTTGGCTGCTTAATCAAAAGGTTGGTAGTTTGAATCCACCAGCTGCTCCACAGAAGAAAAATGAGGCAGTCTGCTTCCATAAAGATTTACAGCTTTGGAAACCCAGTGGGATCACTACGAGTCAAACTGACTCAATGGCAGTGAGTTTGGTTTTAGTTATATGCGTTATTATCTACCTTTATCTATGCATGTTTTGCTCTAACTTTGGGATGGTGGACAAGACTTTGGAGTCTAAAAAACAATGCAAACCCACATGTAGAGGGAGAAACAGCAATATGTCCTCTGGTGAACTACTGGTGTACTCACTAGCACTAGTGTCAGTCCTTAGCATAGATACCAGGGGAAAGGCTGCTGGCTTTGGTATTTCTAGACTTAAACGTTACAACTCAGAGTTTCAGGGATGAGACATCTCTCCATGTGTCTTGGAGATCTAGCAGAACTTCCTAGACCTTGGGGACTTCTGTGTCTCTCTTGAGTATCCCTTGCCATTATTTTCTGGCTTCCATCTGTCCCAGAAGGGAGCAAAGTCCAGTGCCTTTGTACAGACTCTAGTCTGGCACACACTTACCAGGCTCTGATCACCTTTTGTTGCCAATTGCTGTCCCTTTAGAAAAGTGGATAGAAATTGGAAGATGAAACAAAACCCACAAAAGTGCTCAATGTAATTTTACCTTCACCTTGTAACAGTGAGTTTTAGATAACTTGAGGAGCCTTAGTGGTGCAGTAGTTAAAGTGTGTATCTGCTAACTATAAATTTGATAGTTCAAACCCATCAACCACTCTTTGGGAGAAAGATGTGGTGGTCTGCTTCTGTAAAGATTTGCGGTCTTAGAAATCCTATAAGGTGGTTCTACTCTCCTGCAGGGTGGGTATGTTGGAATTAACTCAATGGCAGTGGGTTTTCGGTTTTAGCTTAATTGTACTGATGATTTCCTTCTTTTATTTTCTTTTGTTATATAAAGAATGATTTGTTTGCTTTCATCTTTTGGCTTGTTTTGTAAAGGTAAAAGTATTATTTTAAATTGTCAACTGTCATATTTGAGCTTTATAACCCACTAGCCACTCCTCAGAAGGAAAATGAGGCAATCTACTTCTGTAGTGATACTGCCTTGGAAACCCAAGGAGGGGTCACTATGAGTTGGGTCTGACTTGACGGCATATAACAACAACAACAAGAAGTATCTATTTAAACCTACAGTTTTCTAATTTTCAAAGTATTCCATTTGTTTGGACAGTGTACGCCTGATGATCAGGAAGATAGGCTCTGGAGTCAGACTCCTTGTGTTTGAATTTGGTCTCCACCACTTACTAGCTGCATGATTTTATTAGTTTCCACATCCTTAGAATGATATTAATGATACTTACCTTATAGCATTGTCATGTGGAGGAAATGAAATAATGTAAGAACCTATAGCAGTGTTAAGAACATATATGGCACATAAGTACAGCCATTATCATAGCCATTATCATTATTATTAATCATATCTTCAGCAAATACTTATTCTTAATCCAATGCTTTATTTGGTTTCATGATTACCTCGATTCCTTATATACTGAAATTTCTCCTACTTGGGGTGCTTTTATGATATTGTTACATAGTGTTTGGTAATGGGAGCTCTGGTGACGTAGAGCATAAAGCATTTGACTGCTAACCACAAAGCTGGTGGTTCAAACCCACCAACCACTCCTTGGAAGGCAGGTTGGGCAATCTACTTCTGTATTGATACTGCCTTGGAAACCCAAGGAGGGGTCACTGTGAGTTGAAATTGACTCAACAGCAGTGAGTTTGGTTTTGGTTTGAGTATGTGGTAAAGTGGGGAACAGATTTTGACTTCATGAAACATTTTAGTCATATCTCCTCCAGTAGAGATCTAGCACCAAGTGTTCATGGAAACAAAACAAAATAAAACACTCTTGCTTTGCAAAATGTCTGCTTAGTTTTAAAGGTGCTGTTTATCACAACAGATGATTATAACGATGATTAAAATGCATATAAGGCAGTGAGATATGCTAGTGTCTGTTACAGAACAAGAAAGGCCATTGCTGTTGAGCAAAGTTAAGGGCAATCATTTGCTGGAATTTCTAAACAAATGCTTAGGTTTCACAGTTATAAAATCTAATGGCTCTAAAATAAGTTTCCATACAACATAACTCAAACCCCAAGTTTCAATTTAAATTATTTTTATAATGTACTTTATAATAATTCAGTATTTCTTATAAAGACAATTTTCACTGTAAAGTAGAATACATTATACTATGACATTTCTGTTCTTGATTCTGATTTACTTCCTGATCAACTGGGGATTGTATCCAAATAATTTTTTCAAAAGAGTCTGTTTTTGTTTTCTAAACAGAAGTCCTTAAATATATGATAATGTCTTTCTCTTGCCATTTACATTGAAAATAATTGATGGCATAAGAACTGGTATAAACTTTTTATTTTCTATCCAGAAGCTTGAAAAACAAATTTTTATTTTCCTTTAAGTTTGAAAAAATATTTATAAAATGTTATCTATGTGTAGAATTCACATCTGCACATTTCTGTGTCCTCCCTTTCCCCATTGTCACCATGCTGGTCACAGACTCTTTCCATACCACCCCTACCCTCACTGAAATCAACATGTGACCCCCCAATTAGCCCCAAATTTTTCTTCCCCTCTCCTCCTATCCCTGATAACAAACAAAGTGAATTTCCTGCCCTGCGTGATCCTTCCCTTGACTTTTTACAATAATCAACTCATAAAATATTGGTCCTTCTGTGATTGACTTATTTCGTTCAGCATAATGTTCTCCAAATTCATCCATGTTGTGAGATGATTTGTGTATTCTTCATTGTTCTTTAATGTTCCATCATATTCCATTGTATAAATGTACCATAGTTTGGGTATTCATTTATCTGTTGATAGGCACTTAGGTTGTTTCCATCTCTTTGCTATAGTGAATTGTGCTGCAATGAACATGGGTGTGCATATGTCTATTTGTGTCCTGGTTCTCACCTTTTTAGGATATATACCTGGTAATGGACTTGTTGGACCAAATGGTATTTCTATTTTTAATTTTTTAAGGAACCACCATACCATTTTCCACAGTTTCTGTACCATTTTATAGTCCCACCACCAGGGCATGAGAGTTCTAGTCCCTCTGCACCCTCACCAGCATTTCTTATTTTCTGTCTTGTTGAACTTTGCTATTATTACTGGGTGAGATGATATATTGTTGTTTTGATTTGCATCTTTCTAATAGCACCAGCCACTCCTCAGAAGGAAGGTTGGGCAATCTACTTCCATAGTGATACCGCCTTGGAAATCCAAGGAGGGGTCGCTATGAGGTCCAACTTGACGACATGTAACAACAATAGCTAATGATTGTGAGCATTTCCTCATGTGTTTGTTGGTCTTCTATATATCTTCTTTAGTAAATTTTCTGTTCATGTCCTTTGCCCATTTGAATTGGATTGCTGTCTTTTTGGTGTGGAAGTGTTGAAGTTTTCTATAAATATTAAAGATAAGTCCTTTGTCAGATATGTCATAGCCAAATTTTTTTTTTCCAATCTGTAGGTTCTCTCTTTGCCCTTTTGGAAAATTCTTTTGATGTCTGTAAGCATTTAATTTTTAAAAGATCTCAGTCACCTAGTTTTTCTTCCATTGCTTGTGCATCGTGGTTATGCTTGATAGTCTACTTATGTCATAAATTAGGTCCCCTAGATTTGCTCCCATTTTATCTTTGATGAACTTTATAGTTTTGGATTTTGCTTCTAAGTCTTTGATCCAACTTGAGCTCATTTTTGTGTATGGGGTGAAGTATGGGTCTTGTTTGATTTTTCAGCAAGTAGATATCCAATTTTTCCAGCACCATTTAGTAAACCTCTCACTGCCCCATTTAATGGGTTCTGGCCCTTTGTAAAAGATCAGCTGTCCATAGATGGATGAGTCTATTTCTGGGTTTTTGATTCTGTTCCATTGGTCTGTTTTTCTATCATTGTACCAATACCATGCTGTTTTGACTACTGTAGCTACATAGTAGGTTTTGAGATCCAGGAATGTGAGATTTCATACTTTGTTTTTCTTCTTCAGTATTGCTCTGCTTATCTAAGGTCTGTTTCCTTTCCATATAAAATTAGTGCTTGATATTTATGTATTCTTGAAGAATGTTGATGGGGGGGGGGTGATGTCGTACCTGTAGCCCACACGTCTGTTCCCTCTAGTATCTTAATTCCTGAGAAACTAGGTTTAGCAGGTAGAAGCAGGAATTCTGAAGTTGAAAACAGCTGAAAAAGAAAGAGAGTGCCAGATTTAGCAAAGACAGAGAAAAAGAGCAGTTTAAACAGCTGAGGAAAATAAACAAAACTGCTTGGCTGGCAGGTAGGTGGAGAGGTGGAGAATCAGAAAACTCATTAGCAACACAAGTGAGAGCCATGGAATGAAGGAGGAAAAAGGGGGCAGGGCACTACAGAACCCATGGAAGCTTCAGGGACTGAGAATACCCATAGTGGGAGCTTCTGATGGTAACCTTGGAAGCTTAGCTGAGTAAGTAGATAACCTTGCTGAGAAACAAAGCAGAAATCTCCTTAGTTTGGGCTTCCATGGAGTTCAGATTGGAGAGGGAGGATGGAGGAAACTCACCACTTGGAGGTGGACCCTGGAATAAGCTCACAACAGAGGGCTGGGATTCAGCTCTTCTATGAACAGTTCTCAGCACAGAGTGGCTGGGCTATGGGGTTTTTGTGACTTTCAGATTCAAGTGAAAAGTTGTGGCCCCCTAACCACTGGTGTCTTTGTTGATTTTGAACTGCAGGTCTGTGACTGACAGCAAAACGTCAACGTTGGCCGATGGCCCAAGCAGTATCAAAACAAACCCCCAGAACCTGCGGAAACACAGAAAACCAGGACTCACTATGGTTGCCCCCCATTTTTCTTTTCTTTCTCTTTTTTCCCCTTCTCTCCTGCCTCATCCTATAGAAGAAACACATTAAACCACCACAACACCTGCTCGTCCCAACTCCAAATCCCCTTCATGATGAACAGAGACCTACATCCACATTCTCAGGAGTGATTCCATCAAAATACACACACATACACTCACACACACACACACACAAAACTGGTCAGCAACCGAGTTCATCTGAACTAATAACCTAAAAATAAAAATACACTTCCTCCACACTTGCAAATATATTTAAACATAAAACCAGGGTGAAACAAATCAATATATAACTAACAGTTAAAGAACAACAACTTCAAAATGTCTAGGAAGCAACAGACAACCTCAAATTAAGCAAAAACAGGACAAGATGATAGAAATAAAACCACAGTCTAACGACTTATCTAATGTGGAAGAACAGGCAATAGAATTATCTGAGAAGGAATTTAGAAGATACGTATATAGAACTCCATAAGAGCTCAAGGAAACCACAAGCAGAATCAAGGAGAACACAGACAGTACCCTGGAAGAATTCAGGAAAACCATTAAAGAACAAAATACAAGATAAATACACAATCAGAACTCATACAAAACCAGCAGTTAGAAATCCAGAAGATGAATGCTAAAACTATAGAATTAAAAAACACAGTGGAAGGACAAAATAGTAGACTAGAACTGGCTGAAGAATGTATTTCCCAACTAGAAGATAAATCCCTTGATGCCAGCCTGTATGAAGAAAAATCAGAACAAAGATTTAAGAGAAATGACAACTTAAGAGTTATATGAGATGATGTGAAAAGAAGCAACATATGCCTCATTGGAATACCAGAACAAGAGACAGCAAAAAAAGAAAAAAAAGCCACTGAAAAAATTGTGAAAGACTTGCTAACAGAAAGTTTCCCCCATACCCTGAAGGAACAAAAGATCTGTGTCCAAGAAGCTCAACAAACCCCATAAATGATAGACTCAAAGAAAAAGTCACCAAGACATATCATAATCAAACTCTCTGAAACCAAAGACAAAGAAAGAATCTTGCAAGCACTTTAAGAAAAAAAGAAATGTCACCTACAATGGACAAGCAATTAGGCTGAGTTCTGATTACTCAGCAGAAACCACGCAGGCAAGAAGGCAATGAGAAAGCATATATAAAACACTGAAGAAAAAGAATTTCTGACCAAGAATTCTACATCCAGCCAAATTGTCCATCAAATATGAAGGTGAAATCAAGACATTCTCAGACAAACAGAAATTAAGGGAATTTGTGAAAACCAGATGAACCCTACAAGATATGCTAAAAGGAGTCCTTCCAATAGAGAACCCACAGAAGAGAACAACAAATTAAAATCAGGACACTTGATATCAATACTTAAAAACCTAACAAGAAATAGACACTCAGAATAAGCTCATAAAACATTGTACACAAAGAACCAAGGGAGTCAATTTGCAGATGACACAAGCAATAAAACTAACAGAGGGAATAAAAGTTCTAATTACAAAACTTCCAAATGGAGAGGAAGACAGTACAATATCTTTATAGAACTGACTGTTCCAAAATTAAAGAGACAAGAATTTACTTCAGGGTAACCACACAGAAAACTAGCAATCTCACTAAACAAACCCAGAAAGAAGAAAAGCATATAGGCTTAGTAAACACAAAACCAACAATAAAGAAGAAAAGAGAAGAAACACTTGATAAAAAAAATGAGCTCAGTGCAGAAAAATAGTTGGAATAAGGAAATCACAAACAACACAACAAAAAGCACAACAGAATGACAGTAATCAATTCATACCTATCACTAATTACACGAAATGTAAATGGACTAAATGTACCAATCAAGAGAAAGAAAGTGGCAAATTGTATAAGAAAAGAAGACCCACTGATATGCTGCCTACAGGAAACCCACATTAGACACAAAGATGAAAACAAATTAAAAATTCATGGGTGGAAAAAAATATACGAAGCTAATGGTAACCAAAAAAGAGCAGCAGTGGTAATATTAATTTCTGATAAAATAGACTTCAAGGTGAAAAGCAGCATAAGGGACAAAGAAGGACACTATATGACGCTGAAAGGGTCAATTGACTGAGAACACAGTACCATAATAAATGAACCAATGAAAATATTCCAAAATAAGTGAAGCAAATTTTAACTGAATTGAAAGGAAAAATACACAATTCTACAATGGTAGTAGGAGACTTTAACACACACTTTCAAGGAAGGACTGAACAACTGGAAAAAAAAAAAAAAAAAAAAGCTACAGAAGAACTCAACAACACAACCAACTCAACCTCATAGACATATACAGAGCACTCCACTCAACAAAAGCACAATTTCACATTTTTCTCCAGTACATGTGGATCATTCTCCAGAAGAGATCATATGTTAGGACATAAAACAAACTTCAGTAAGTTCAAAAACATTGAAATACTGCAAAGCATCTTCTCAGGCCACAATTCTATAAAGTTAGAAATCAGTAATAGATTAAGGAAAAAATATCAAGCATGTGGAAGATGGACATTGCTCAAAAACCACTAGGTAACAGAAGAAATAAAGTGTGAAATAAAAAAATTCATAGAAACTAACAAGAATGAAGAAACATTTTACCAATACCTATGGGACACAGCAAAAGCATTACTCAGAGGTCAATTTATAGCAATAAATGCACACATCAAAAAAGAGGAAAGAAACAAAATCAACACTCTAACTCAACAACCCCAACAATTAGGAAAAGTACAATAAAAGAAACATACAGTATCCAGAAGTAAGGAAATTACAAAAATCAGAACAGAAATAAATGAAACAGAAAACAAAACAAAACAAAGAAACAGTAGAGAAAATCAACAAAACAAGAAGCTGGTTCTTTGAAAAGTTTAACAAAGTTGACAAACCACTGGCCAGTGTAACAAAAGAAAAGATGCAAAATAACATGAATAATAAATGAAAAGGGTGACATCACAACAGAGCCAACTGAAATAATGATATTGACAGAATATTATGAAGAACTGTACTCTAACATATTTGAGAACCTAGAAGAGATGGACAAGTTTCTAGAAAGACAAGACTTAGCTAAACTATCCCAGTTGGAGACAGAATACTTGAACAAACCCATAACAAAAGAAGAAATTGAGCATGTCATGAAAAAACTTCCCACAAGAAAAACTCCTGGCCCAGATGGCTTCACTGGAAAATTTTACCAAACATTCAGGGAAGAGTTGACACCTATAGTACTTAAACTATACCAGAACACAAAAAAAGATGGAATACTTCCAAATTCATTTTATGAAGCAAGCATAACTCTGAAACCAAAACCAGGGAAAGATATCACTGAAAAGAGAAACTACAGACTGATATCCCTCATGAATATAGATGCAAAAATCTTCAACAATAATCTTAGTCAACAGAATCCAACAGCACATCTAAAAATATATATATATCTTGAACAACTGGGATTCATACCTGGTATGCAAGGATGGTTCAACATCAGAAAAACCATCAATGAAATCTACTACATATACAAAACAAAAGAACCATATTATCATATCAATCGATGCAGAAAAGGAATTTGATAAAATCCAACACCCACGCCGGTTCAGAACTCACAGCAAAATAGGGATAAAAGAGAAATTCCTCAACATAATAAAAGGCATATACACAAAGCCAACAGCGAACATTATTGTTAATGGAAAAAGACTCAAGGCATTCCCCTTCTGAACGGGAACCAGACAAGGATGCCCTCTATCACCACTTCTATTTAACATCATATTGGAAGTCCTAGCCAGGGCAATAAGGCAAGAAAGAGAATAAAAGACATCCAAATTGGCAAAGAGGAAGTAAAACTATCTCTATTTGCAGATGATATAAACTATACATAGAAAACCCAAGAGATGCAGCAAAAAAAGTTACTTGAACTAATAGAGAGGTTCAGCAAAGTGGCAGGATATAAGGTAAACATACACAAATTGGTTAGATTCTTTGCTATACCTAAGCCCATTGTTGCAGTCACTGTGTCAATCCATCTCTTTGAGAGCCTTCCCCTTTTGCATTGATGCTTCACTTTACCAATCATGATATCCTTCCCCAGGGAATGGTTCCTTCTGATAACATGACCAAAGTAGGTGAGACAAAGTCTGGCCATTCTTGCTTCCAAGGCGCATTCCAGCTGCGCTTCCTCCAGAACAGATTTGTTAGTCCTTTTAGCAGCCCGTGGTACTCTTAGCATTCTTCTCGAACAAAACTTAAAAACATCAACTTTTCTTTGCTCTTCCTTATTCATTGTCTAGCTCTCACATGCATAAAAGGCAATTGAAAATACTATGGCTTGGGTTAGGTGTACCCTAGTCTTCAAGGAGACATCTTTGCTCTTCATCACTTGAAAGAGGTCTTTTGCAACAGATTTGCCCAATGCGATATGTTGCCTGATGTCTTGACTGCTGTTTCCATTGGTGTTGATTGTAGAACCAAGTAATAAGAAGTCTCTGACAACTTCAATCTTTTCTCCATTTATCATGATGCTGCTTATTGGTCCAGTTGTGAGTAGTCTTGTTTTCTTTATATTGAGGTGTAATCCCTACTGCAGATTGCAGTCTTCAATCTTCATCAGTAAGTGCTTCAAGTCATCCTCACTTTCAGCAAAGTTGTGTTGTCTGCAAATTGCAGGTTGTTAATAATTCTTCTTCCAATCCTGATGCCATGTTCTTCTTCATATAGTCCAGCTTCTTGGATTATTTGCTCAGCATACAGATTGAATAAGTATGGTGAATAGATACAACCCTGACACACTCCCTTCTTGATTTTAAACCATGCAGTGCCCTCTTGTTCTGTTTGAATGACAGCCTTCTGATCTATGTACAGGTTCCTCATGAGTACAATAAAGTGTTCTGGAATTCCCATTCTTCTCAATGTTATCCATAATTTGTTATCATCCACACAATCATTTTTAAGGTGTTTCCTTAAAAAACTGAAAATAGAAATACCATTGAACCAACAATTGCATTACTAGGGATATATCCTAAAGAGGTAAGAGACAGGACACGAATAGACATATGCACACCCATGTTCATTGTAACACAATTCACTGTAGCAAAAAGATGCAAACAACCTAAATACCTATCAGCAGATGGATGGATAACCAAATTGTGGTATATTCACACTATGGAATACTTTGCTACAACAAAGAATAATGAAGAATGCACAAATCATCTCACAGTGTGGTCAAATCTGGAGGACATTATGCTGAGTGAAATAAATCAATTGCAGAAGGACAAATATATGAGCCCATTACTGTAAACAGTCAAGGGAAGTTTTGTTTAGGGAAGGGAACTCACTTTTAGGCTATTGGGAATAGAAGGGAAGAAGAGAGAAAATTTTGGACTAGTTTGGAGCCACATGCTGATTTAAGAAAGGGAAGAGACAGTACGGAAAGTCTGTGACCAGCATGGTAACATTGGGGAAAGGGAGGACATTGTAACATTCACATAAGATGTGGACAACAGAGGCAAATACTAGTATATGTACAATACTACATTACCACTAATACCAAACACCAGGCTACAGATAAATGCAAAGACAAGTGAGAAGATCACGTGGGGTTCAGCTAACAAGAATGTACCCTAGACCAATGATAGATTTAGCTGAAGATGATCTTGCATAGATACTAGTGATACAAAATAACCACAATTAGTACAGAAGCAACAGAAGACAGAGTTGGAGTAATCCCTCAGAGACAGTTAAACACCTTGGGAGAGAGAACCACCAGGCTTGCCAATGCAGGACCATGATATTGGGGGACACTGGGCTCAATTGGCACAAGTTAGTGCATAAAAATCTTGTTCCACAACCTATTTTGATGAGTAGTATCTGGAGTCTAAAAAGATTTTGAGCAGCCATCTAAGATACAGTTAATAGTCTCCTCTCATCTGAAGCGAAGAAGAGTGAAGAAAACCAAGGGTATTTGGAAACAATCAGCCCTAGGATATGATAGACCTCAAGACCAGAAGAACTAGATGGTGCCAGGTTACCAATGCCAATCACTTGGAAAGGGATCAAAACTGGAGATCCTGGAAAGAGTGGGAGGAATAATGTGGAACAAAACTCAAAAACACAATAATGACCAGAATTACTGGTCAGATGCAGTCTGGTGGGACGCCAAGACCATTGCCCAGGGATACTCTTCAGACCTGGGATAGGACTTATTCCCAGGGTCTACCTCTCAGCCCAGCAGTAGAAAGACCTACATGTAGAACACCCATCCCAGGGTGATGCACACACCTACTCTATGGAGACCCACCACTTGGAGCAATTGGCCATGGGGCACCAGAGGGGCAGCATTCATATGGAAGGAAAGCTGTAGAGACAGAAGTGCATAGTTAAGAAGGGCATGGGGTGGGGGTGGGGGTCACAGGGAAGGAAAAGGAGGAGAGCAGGTTAGGGTTGGGGACAGTAATCGGGGTATGAAATCAAATGTACACAAACTGTTGAATATAAAACAAATTCTGCTCTATAACCTGCACCCAGAGAACAATTTTTTTAAAAAAGGAAAAATAAATAAATAGATAGATAGATAGATAGATAGATAAATAAATAAGAATGTTGATAGAATTTGGACTGGGCTTGCGTTGAATATATAGGTTGCTTTGGGTAGTATTGACATTTTCACAATATTCAATCTTCCTGTCCATGAACATGATGTGTTCTTCCATTTATGTAGATCTCTTACAGTTTCTTGAACTAGAGTTTTGTAGTTTTCTTTGCATAGGTCTTTTGTGCTGCTGGTAATATTTAGTCCCAAGTGTTTCATCCTTTTTGTGGCTGTTATAAATGGTGTGTTTTCCTTTGGAGAGGTCTCTTTGTTGATGCAGAGGAATCCAACTAATTTTTTTATGTTGATCTTGTATCCTGCCACTTTGCTGAACCTTTCTACTAGTTCCAGTAATGTTTTTGCTGAATCTCTTGGGTTTCCTATGTATAGGATCATGTTATCTGTGACTAGAAATAGCTTTACTTCTTCTTTGCCAATTTGGTTGCCCTTTCTTTCTCTTTCTTGACTTATTGCCCCAGCTGAGATTTCCAATGTTGTTGTTGCTGTTATGTGCCGTCGAGTCGGCCCCGACTCATAGCGACCCCTCCTTGGGTTTCCGAGGCAGTATCACTACGGAAGTAGGATT
>NW_006921687.1:10120081-10121388 GCF_000298275.1 Orycteropus afer afer | reverse complement strand
CCTTTATTATGTTGAGGATTTTTCCTTCTATTCCTATTTTGCTGAGAGTTTTGAATAGGAAGGGGGGGTGGTGGATTCTATCAAATGCCTTTTCTGCATCAATTGATATGATCATATGGTTCTTTTCTTTTGTTTTATTTATGTGATGGAGTACATTGATTTTTTTTTTCCTGATGTTGAACCATCCTTGCATACCTAGTATGAATCTCACTTGGTAATGGTGTATTATTTTTCAGATATGTTGTTTGTTTTTGTTGGCTAGGATTTTTGTTGAGGATTTTTGCGTCTATATTCATGGGAGATATTTGTCTGTAGTTTTCCTTTTTATTGGTATCTTTACGTGATTTGTGTATCAGTGTTATTCTTGCTTTATAGAATGAATTTGGGAGTATTCCATCATTTTCTTTGTTCTGGAATAGTTTAAGTAGTATACTTGTCAATTCTTCCCTAAACATTTGATAGAATTCCCCAGTGAAGCCATCTGGGCCAGGACCTTTTTGTGTGGGGGGAGATTTTTTATGACCAGCTCAACTTCTTATTTTGTTATGGGTCTGCTCAAATATTCTGTCTCACGTGGGTTTAGGTAGATCTTGTGTTTCTAGAAATTTGTCCATCTCTTCTAGGTTCTTGAATCTGTTGTAGTACAGTTCTTCATAATATTCTGTTATCTTTTTTTATTTCAGTTGGTTCTGTTGTGATGTTGTCTTTTTATCTTTATTATTATTATTTATATAATTTACATCTTCTCTTTCTTTTCCTTCAATAATTTGCCAGTGATTTGTCAATTTTGTTAATCTTTTTGAAGAACCAGCTTCTTGTCTTGTTGATTTTCTCTATTTTCTTTTTTTTTTTGTTGTTTATTTTCTGCTTCATTTATTTCTGCTCTGATCTTTATTTCCTTTATTCTGAGTACTATAGGTTTCTTTTGTTGCTGTTTTTCTAATTCTTGGAGTTGTTGAGTTAAAGTCTTGATTTTGATTCTTTCTTCATGTTTGAAGTGTGCATTTATTGCTGTAAATTGACCTCTGATCACTGCTTTCATTGTGTCCCAAATGTTTTGGTGAGTTGTATTTTCATTCTCATTTGTTTCTAGGAATTTTTTCTTTCACACTTTATTACTTCTGTTACCCAGTAGTTTTTAAGTAGTGTATTATTCAGTTTCCACATATTTGATTTTTTTCCTTGGTCTTCCTATTGTTGTTGTTGTTAAGTGCTGTCAAGATGTTTCCGACTCATAGTGACCCCATGCACAGCAGAACGAAACACTGCCCGATCCCGCACTAGCCCCACAATCCCTGCTATACTTG
>NW_006921687.1:10103933-10117234 GCF_000298275.1 Orycteropus afer afer | reverse complement strand
GTCTACATGTCACCACAGTAGGACAAACCGACAGACAAACTTGTCCTGCTGTTGGAGACCTCTCGTATCACCCCCACCTGGGTCCCTGTGACTGACTGTTCCTGTGTCTGGCTTCCTGGCTTTTAATCCCCTTTCTCCTGCTCTTCTGACCTGCTTCTTTGGGTGTCCCTGAGTTGTCTCTCCTCACCTGTATCCCTGGCGCTGACTGCTCTTCTGTCCGGGTTCAAGGCTTTTATTCCCTTTCTCCTGCTCTTCCGGCCTGCTACTCTGGGCGTCCCTGCATTGTCTCTCCTCACCTGTAAACCTGGGTCTTCCTATTATTGATTTCTAATTCATAGCATTGTGGTCCAAAAAGATGCTTTGTGGTATTTCAGTGTTTTTAAATACTACAAATAAATAAATTTAATAAAATAAATGTATTGATGCTTGTTTTGTAGCCTAACAAGTGGTCTATTCTGAAGAATGATCCATGTGCACTGGAGAAGAATATGTATTATGCTTTTGTTGGGTGGAATGCTCTGTATATGTTTCTGAGTTCAAGTTGGTTGATTATGTTGTTGATTCCTTCTGCATCTTCGTTGAGTATTTTTTCTAGTTGTTCTGTCCTTTCTGAATGTGGTATGTTAAAGTCTCCTACTACTATTGTAGAAGTGTCTGTTTTTTCTTTCAATTCAGTTAATATTTGCTTTATGTATCTTGGAGCTTTTTCATTGGGTGTACAGATATTTATTATGGTAATGTCCTCTTTGTCAGTTGACCCTTTTAACACCACATAGTGTCCTTCTTTGTCCCGTATGCTGATTTTCATCATATGCTGATTTTTACCTTGAAGTGTATTTTATCAGAAATTAATATTACCACCCCTGCTCTTTTTTGGTTGCCATTAGCTTGATATAATTTTTTTCCAGCCCTAGATTTTTAATTTATTTTTACCTTTGTGTCTAAAGTGGGTTTCATGTAGGGAGCCTATCAGTGGGTCTTCTTTTCTTGTCCAATCTGCCACTCTGTTTTTCTGGGTTATTGCATTTAGTCCATTCACATTGAGTGTAATTAGTGATAGATGTGAATTTATTGCTGTTATTTGATTGTGTTTTTTTTGTGTTGTTGGTGATTTCTTTGTTTCAAATATTTTTCTGTGCTGAGTTCATTTTTTTATCAAGTGTTTTTTCTCTCTTCTTCATTATTGTTGGTTTTGTGCTTACTAAACCCTTGTGTATAGATATTTATTGTGTTAATATCCTCTTTGTCAGTTGACCCTTGTAACATCATATAATGTCCCTCTTTGTTCCATATGCTGATTTCACCACATGCTGATTTTTACCTTGAAGTCTATTTTATCAGAATTAATATTGCTACTCCTGCTCTTTCTTGGCTACAATTAGCTTAATATAATTTTTTCCAACCCTTGATTTTTAATTAGTTTTTGCTTTTGGGTCTAAGGTGGGTTTCTTGTAGGCAGCATATCAATGGGTCTTGCCTCCACCAGCCACCCCCACCAGCCAAGAAAGTGTGGGAAAGAGAAGCCAAAGGCAATGACAGAGCAGAGCAGCAGCAGGGATACAGGTAAAGGGAGGGTGGAGAGATTTTGAACAGCTAAGCTAGACAAGTTTTTCTGTCAATTTATTGTATTGTTGTGGCTTGCATGTTACTGTGAGGCTTGAGGTTGTATCACCGGTGTTTCAAATGCTGGCAGGGTTGCACATGGTGCACAGGTTTCAATGCAGTTTACAGACTGAGACAGACTAGGAAGAAGGAAGAGGCTATCCACTTCTCAAAGAGTTGGACAGGGAAAACCATATGAATAGCAGAGAAACACTGTCTGATACATTACTGCACAACTTTGTGAATAGCCTGGAAACATTATCCGATACAGTGCAGGGTGACAAGCCCCTTAGATCAGAAGGCTTTAAAATAGGACTAGGAAAGAGATGCATCATCAGAGTGGGACCAACCTTACTGATATGGATAGAGTGAAGCTTTCAAGACCTCCATTTGCTGACATGGCATGACTCAAATTGAGGAGAAATAGCTGCAAACAACCATTCATATTGTTGTTGTTGTTGTTATGTGCCATCAAGTCACACCCGACTCATAGCGACCCCTCCTTGGATTTCTGAGGCAGTATCACTATGGAAGTAGGTTGCTCCACCTTCTTTCTGGGGAGTGGCTGGTGGGTTTGAACTACCAGCCTTCTGGTTAGTAGTCAAGTGCCTTAGGCACTATGTTACCAGAGCTCCATTAATATTAGGAACATGGAATGCATAAAGGATGAATCTAGGAAAATTGGAAGTTGTCATAAATGAAATGGAACGCATAAAAATTGATAACCCAGGCATTAGTGAGCTGAAATGGACCAAGGGTTTGGGCCATTTTGAATCAGACAATTGTATGATCTACTATCATGGGAATGATAATTTGAAGAAAAATGGTGTGGTATTCATCATCACAAAGGACATTTCGAGATCTGTCCTGAAGTACAATGCTGTCAGTGATAGGATAATATCCATACACCCACAAGGAAGACCAGTTAATATGACTCATATTCAAATTTATACACCAACCACCAAAGCAAAAGATGAGGAAATTTAAGATTTTTATCAACTTTTGCAGTCTAAAATTGACCGAATGTGCAATCAAGATGTGTTAATCATCACTGGTGACTGGAATGCAAAACTTGGAAACAAAGAAGAATCACCAGTAGTTGGAAAATTTGGCTTTGGTGACAGAAATAACTCTGGAGATCACATGGTAGAATTTTGCAAGACCAACGACTTATTCATTGCAAATACCTTTTTCAACAACACAAATGATGGTTATACACATGGACTTCACCAGATGGAGTACACAGGAATCAGATTGACTACATCAGTGGTAAGAAGCAATGGAAAAGCTCAATATCTTCAGCCAAAACCAGGCCAGGAGCTGACTGTGGAACAGACCATCAACTGCTGATATGCAAGTTCAACTTGAAGTTGAAGACAATTGAAACAACTCCTTGAGACCAAAATATGATCTTGAATATATCCCTCCTAAATTTAGAGACCATCTAAAGAATCCAAGGTGGTATCACTACAAATGTAGATTGCCCAACCTTCATTCCTTTCGAGGAGTAGCTGGTGGGTTTGAGCCACCAGCCTTTTGGTTAGCAGTCGAGTGCCTTAGGCACTATGTCACACACACACACACACACACACACACACACACATAACATAGGAGACACAGCTATGGATACTTCCTAGACATAACTAAGCACTTTGCAATATTAGTTTACTGGATTTGAAGGCTTAGGACCATAGTCTCGTGGAACTACTCAGTTAATTGGCATAACATAGTTCATAAAGTTTATGTTCTACATCCTATTAAATACTGTCTAGGGTCTTAAAAGCTTACAAGCAGGCTTCTAAGATACAAATATTGGTCTACTCATCTGAAGCAGAAAAGAAAGATGGAAACCAAAGACTCAAAGAAACAAGTCTACAAGACCAATTGCCTACATGAGCCACAACCTCACCAATCCAGAGAACAGAAGAACTTGATGGTGCCTGACTACCACTACCAACTGTTCTGGCCTGGCCCACAAGAGATGGTACTAGATAGACTGGGAGAAAATTGTAAAACAAAATTCAGAATCTTAAAACAAGACCAGACTGGTAGAGACCTGGAGAACCCTCAGAACTATTGCTCTAAGAAATCTTTAAGCTTTTAACTGAAGCTACTCCCAGAGATCATCTTTCAACTAAATAATGGATTAGCTTATAAAATAAACAATATTACTCATGAGGATTGTGCTCCTTTTATATAATAATAATAATAAAGATAATTCCAATCATCTATGGGAGACCAAATGGTCAATATTTACCCTAAAGCAAAGATGAGAAGGTGAAGGTGGGTGGGGAAGGGGAAGCAAGAATAATGAAAACAGAACAGCCAGAACAGAAATGATAAGAATGAACGGTGATGCAACGTGGAGAATGTAACCAATGTTACTGAATAATATGTGTAGAAATTGTTAAATAGGAACTTTATTTGCTGTGTAAACTATCACCAAAAACTCAATAAAATATTTATTTGTTTATTTAATGCATTTTATTGAAATATAATTTATGTATAGTGAAATACACAAAACTAAAGTGACATGGGTCAATGCTTTTTTTTTTTTTTGCAGTGTTCCCTTCCCTCCTCTCTCACCCCTGGCAACCAACAAAGAAAGTTTCCCTCCATATATAAACCTTTCCTTGACCCTCCACAACAATGAACTAATACTATATTTGTCCTTCTGTGATTGAGTTATTTCACTCAGTGTAATGTCCTTCAAGTTCATCCATATTATGCAGTGGTTTGCAGACTCTACATTATTCTTGAGTGCCGCATAGCATCCCATTATGTGTATGTACCGTAGTTTGGTCATCCACTCTTCCACTATAAATTTTAGAGATAAGTCCCTTGCCAGATATGTAATTTTTGGCAAATATGAATTTGTTGCTGTCATTTTTGTTATGTGCTTTTTTTGTGGTGTCGATTTCTTAGTTCCCTATAATTTTCTATGCTGAGCTCGTTTTATGAATCGTGTTATCACTTCCTTCATTGCTTTTGTTTTAGTATTTGCTGAATATTTATGCTGGTCCTCTTTTTTGATGTGAAGGTTTATCATTTTTCTTTCAGGTTACCCTGTGATTTATAGTTTTCTTCCCAAGTTTAGAGAAGTCCGTTCTATCATGTAGTTGTCTTGACTTCTCTACCATATAGAAGTTCTGTAATGACACAGTTTTTTCCCTCTTTTTGGTTTGTAGTTGTCCTCATTTCTCCATTGATGGCCTCTGGTTCCCTGTTTACAATCTTGTAGGCTTGTTTACTTTGGATATTTCCATAGCTGGGTTGGTTTCTGGGTTATGTCATCATGTGTGCTAATTGTCAGTTGTTTGCTCTTGTTGCTTCTTTGTCCAAAGGACTCCTTTTAGCATCTCTGCTTGGTCTGGTTTTAACAAATTCCCTTAATTTCTGCTTATCTGGAAATGTCCTAATTTCACCATCATATTTGAGGGACAATTTTGCTGGGTATATAATTCTTGGTTGAAGATTTTTATCTTTCAGGGTTTTATATATACCATCCCATTGTCTTCTCACCTGCATGGTTTCTGTCGAGAAATCCAATCTTAGTTTTATTGGTTGCCCCTTGTAGGTAACTTTTCGTTTGTCCTATGCTGCTCTCATGATTCTTTCTTTGTCTCTGGTTTTGGTGAGTTTAATAATGATATGTCTGGGTGATTTTCTTTTGGGGTCTATCCTGTTTGGGGTTCATTCGATGTCTTGAATGGATATATTCTCATGTTTCATCATACCAAGAAAATCTCTTCCAAAATCTTCAACAATTTTCTCTGTAGTTTTGTTTGTCTCTTCCTGTTATTGAATTCTAATTACATGTAAGTTATTCCTTTTGATGGTATCCCACATGAACCTTAGGCTTGCTTCATTTTGTTTTGATCTTTTTTCTTATTTATCTCTTTCCAAAGAAGTGTTCAGGTGTTTGCCTTCAATCTCCTTAATCCTGTCTTCCATTGATTCAGTTCTGCTTCTTTGCCCATGTAATATCTCATCTATTTCTGAAAATTTAGTATTAACCTTCTGGATCTCTGTGTGTAGATTTTGTATCATTTCTAATTTTTCATTTATTTTGTCATTTTTTTCTTGTATTGTCCTTTGAAATTGTTCTAGGGTTTTGTCTGTGTTTTCCTTGATCTATCTCTCAATTCGCTGAAGATACCTAAATATAATTCTTTTGAATTCCTTATCAAGGAGGTCCAATGCTGTCTCTTCCTCAGAGATGTGGTTTGGGTCTGTATCCTTGTCCCTTGTTGCTTTATCTTGCTTCTTTTTGTGGACAGTGATGCTCTGTTGTCTCCAAGGCATTGTGACGTTTTTGTGTTTATATTTAATTGGTGATTATATGTTGGAGTGATTTGCCCACTATTTTCATTTTCTTTGTTTTATTTTTATGTTATCAACACAAGCAGGGTATTGTGCTCTTCTATTTGCTAGCACTTATACACTCACCACCTGTCTCCCTTCCTTTTGTCTGCCTTTCATATGTCCCTGCCAATCTTGGCAAACAGAGGCTATTCTTAGGTCCTTGGAATCCGTATGAGAGTGCTATCACTTGTAAACATTAAAAATGGCTGCACTCTTGGTCACTTTAAATATCCTAAATGGTGGCTGCTTGTAAACATTCAAAATGACTGCTCCCTCAGTCACTTTAAATATCCAAAATGGCTGTCGCTTGTAAACATTCAAAATGGCTGTGCCCTCGGTCACTTTAAATATTCAAAATGGCTACCACTTATAAACATTCAAAACAGTTGCATTCTTGGTCACCTTAAACATTCAAAATGGCTGCCACATGTAAATAATCAAAATGGTTGTGCCTTCTGGACAGCGGAAAGTCAACAGCTCGGGTTGTCTCCCTCCTTGCTGTTTCCCTTCCTAGTCATAGACCACCAGCACAGTTGTCCCTGCACCCCTGGTGACCACGGCTGATCTTTAGGTCAATTCTCAGACCCTAACACTACTTGGAAATATTCAGGCTGTTGGTCCCTTCAGAGTAACTGACAGTCTGCAGTTCTGACCATCTCTGTAGTCACTATTTTCATTCAGGTTTTTCCACTAGTTGGTGCCTAATCCACTTCTGTATAGTTCCTTTCAAAGCTCAGGCTCCAGGATTATCTTCTGTATCCCTATTCGTTGGTTTTTCTTTTCTTTGTTGAAGAGGATCTGTGTCACTTGTCTGCCTATTTCTCCATCTTACTAGAAGTTTCTCAATAAAATATTTAAAAGAATAATCATTAACGATTTTTTTTTTAAAGTTTTAAGAACCCTATTCCTTTTACCTTATGCTGTCTTTTTCATGTTGATATTAGGTGCTGTCAAGTCAGCTCTGACTCATAGTGTCCCTATGTATAACAGAATGAAACACTGCTGGTCCTGTACCAGCCTCATAAACCTTGCTATATGTGAGCCCATTGTTGGAACCAATGTGTCAATCCATCTTGTTGAGGGTCTTCCCCCTTTTTAACTGACCCTCCACTTTACCAAGCATGATATCCTTCTCCAAGGAATGGCCCCTCTGACAACATACCCAAAGTAGGTGAGATGAAGTCTGGCCATTCTCACCTCCAAGAAGCTTTATGGCTGCACTTCTTCCAGGACAGATTTGTTCCTTCTTCTGGCAGTCCCTGGTACTTTCAGTATTCTTTGCTAACACCACAACTCAAAAGCATTAACTCTTTTCTGGTTTTCTTTACTCATTGTCCAGCTTTCATATGCATATGAAGCTATTGAAAGTACCGTTGCTTGGGTTAGGTGTACCTTAATTTCAAAGAGACATCTTTGCTCCTCAGCACTTTAAAAAGGTCTTTTACAACATATTTGCCTAGTGCAGTAAAACATCTAATTTCTTGACTACTGCTTCCATGGTTGATTGTGGAACAAAGTAATATCAAATCTTTGACAACTTCAATCTTTTCTCCATTTATCATGATGCTGCTTATTGGTCCAGTTGTTCTGACATTCATTTTGGTCTTTTCTTCCCTTCCAGTCTTTTCAACATCCTTTTGCTTTCTTCATGTATGATTTTCTTGATGTCATCCCACAGTCGTCTGGTTTTCAGTCATTGGTGTTCAATGAATTAAATCTATTCCTCAGGTGCTCTCTAAATTCAGGTGAGATATAATCAAGGTCATGTTTTGGTTCTTGTGGACTTGTTTGATTGTCTTCAGATTCAGCTTGAACTTGCTTATGAGCAATTGTTGTCAACTCTGGCCTTGTTTTGGCTGAAGGTATTAAGCTTCTCTGTTGTCTTTTTCCACAGATGTTGTCAATCTGATTCCTGTGCATTCCATCTGGTGAGGTCTATGTGTACAGCCTCCATTTATGTTGTTGAAAAAAGGTATTTGCAATGAGGAAGTCACTGGTCTTGCAAAATTCTATCATGCAATCTTTAGCGTTATTTCTATCACCAGGACAATATTTTCCAGCTACCGGTGATTCTTCTTTGTTTCCAACTTTCACATTCCAATCACCAGTAATAATCAATACATCTTGATTGCATGTTTGATCAATTTCAGATTGTAGAAGTTGGTAAAAAATCTTCAGTTTCCTCATCTTTGGCTTTGGTGGTTGATGTGTAAATCTGAATAATAATAATATTAATTGGCCTTTCTTGTAGGCATATGGATATTATCCTATCACTGACAGCATTATACTTCAGGATAGATCTTGAAACATTTTTTGTGATGATGAGTGCCATGCCATTCCTGTTCAATTTGTCATTCTTGGCATAGCAGATCAAATGGTTGTCTGATTCAAAATGGCCCAAACCAGTCAATTTCAGCTCACTAATGTCTAGGATATCAATCTTTATGCATTCCATTTCATTTTTGACAACTTCCAATTCTCCTAGATTCATACTTTGTACATTCCATGTTCCAATTACTAATGAATGTTTGCAGCTGTTTCTTCCCATTTTGAGTCATGCCACATCACCAAATGGAGGTCTTCAAAGCTTTACTCCATCCATGTCATTACGGTTGACTCTACTTTGAGAAGGGAGTTCTTTCCAAGTCATATTTTGAGTGCCTTCTGACCTAAGGGGTTTGTCTTCCTGCACTATATTGGACATTGATTCTGGGCTTTTTATAAAGTTGCCCGGTAATGTATCAGACAGTCTTTCTCTGCTATTCATAAGGTTTTCCCTGGCCATTTCTTTGAGAAGTGGATGACCTCTTCCTTCTTCTGAGTCTGTCTTAGTCTGGAAGCTCCACTGAAACCTGTCTACCATGAATGACGCTGCTGATATTTAAATACTGGTGTCATGCCTTCCAGCCTGACAGCAACATGCCGGCCACCACACTATGACAAACTGACAGAAATTATTTCCTTAATTTTGTTTATCCATTCTTTGTAGAGAAGAAGTATCTCCAAGCTGAGGATTTGCTTTCATAGTGAATGGATGTTTTAAACTACTTCTTGGCTCCTAGGGGCAGCTCTGGTGGCATAGTGCCTAAGGCATTTGATTGCTAACCAGAAAGCTAGAAGTTCAAACCCACCAGCCACTCCTTGGAAGGAAGGTTGGGCAATATACTTCCGTAGTGATACTGCCTCAGAAACCCAAGGAGGGGTTGCTATGAGTCAGAATTGACTCAATGACAGTGAGTTTGTTTTTTTTGGTTTATGTTCCTATGAACAGTAAGGAGCACTGATGGTGTAGTGGTTAAGGCATTTGGCTGCTAATCAAAAGGTTGGTGGTTTGAACTGACCAGCTGCTCCATGGAAGAAAGATGAGGCAGTCTACTTTCATAATGATTTATAGCCTCAGAAACCCAATGGGGGTCACTATGAGTTGGAATCCACTCAATGGCAATGAGTTTGTTTTGGTTTTATGAATATTAGAAGCTTCCTTCAACCCTACCCTGGCCTATCTCCAGAGTTGACATTAAAGGCAGTTTTGATCACCTTCTCATTTGGTCTTAGATGGAAGCTGGTCTTCTCATGCTCAGATTGTCTGATACTCTAACTAAGTTAAAGATTCAAATACAGTTTATAAAGCTCCTTTGGAGAGCAGAATAACATAAAATGCTTCATACCCTAGCACCTGCTATGCCCCGTCTGCTTTCTCCTTGTAGTCCTTCTTACACTATTTTTTTCCAAGATGACTAAATTTTCCTAGGTCACCAACTTCCTTATGTACTTCCCTCAACTTATTTGTAGGATACCCAAAAAGTGTTAGTTTCTAAATGGAGATTACAAGAGAAAGTCCTGATGCATGCATGAACGAGATGGGAAAGCAGAGAATGGAAATGACTATCTCGAACAGCAGATAAACAATTCCTAAGAGTTTCATGAATGGGTTCCCTCAGGGTTGAGGAAGTTTTTCTTACTTTCTTTAGGGCTTTCTATCCAGTTCTGATTCAGAGGGTGGAGCATATGTTATGTTATCCAAGAACATGCATTTCATTCCATTCTCATGGGTGATTCATTCAGTGGAAATTCCCCCTGTAATTGGCCTATGGTCTTTTATTATTTTTTTTATTTACACTACTGTCACCATTTTGGTATTTTTGTTTAAATTAATGGGTATTTTAATGTAATGGAAAATTTAGAAAAGTTGTATTAGACATAATGTCTCCTATAATGTTAACTTACAAATATTTGCTTTTTTGTTTGTTTGTTTTAATAAAAGTCTGTGACAGGATTGGGATTGTGTCTTTTAGACACATTTTGTATTGCATCCAGGTTTATGTCTATCAGGTCCCCCCACATGTCCTTTTATTCTAACAAATATATGAAGGAAATTCCATATACTGAATCTTGAGCACCTCATACATACCAGATAAGATGCTAAACATTTTCACATATGTTTGTACATTTAATTCTGACAAAAACCCCGGAAGTAGGTATTTCTTCATTTTACATGAGTAAATCAAGTGCTAGAAAATGCAAAAACTTTCCCTAGATGCATATTTGGAAAATGGAATTTTAACTGACGTCTTTGAATCTAATTGTCATAGAAATTTCAATATTAAAATTTCAATATCTTTGTTGTCCTAGCTCTGTGGATAATTTTGAGCTATTTCATAGCTCCTGCATTGAGCATGTGTGGGTGTCATCTTGTTCTCTGTGGATGAGGATTTATGAGTATCCTGGGTCTTTGAATAGGGATTGTACAAATGGAATGGGTTGGGCAGTGCTGCTGAACTGGCTCAGACAAGCATCACTCAGATGAGCTCCATGTAACCTGGATGTTCTCCAATAGCATCTCCTTCCTTGGGAAACAGTAATGCTGTCAGGCAAGTTATCTTTATTAGCAGTGGCATCACTAGGAGTATAAGGGGTGTGTAGACCACACTGGATGACACTGTCAGAGGAGGTGACACCAAAATGACTGTCTATAAAATTTTTGTGCTGTGTTTCAGCAGAAATGTATTATTTTTTATAAAAATATTCCTGTAGTTAGTTATAACAATGAAAGCAATTTTTTTTTGTAAACCCAGCTTACATGTATCAATATACCTACAAGATTAAGAATCTATACTAATTTACTTTTTGAACCTTCTAATGTGCTCTTGTTAGTGTTGTCATTATTACCCAATGACACTTCAAATCAGGGATTTTCTACACATGCTATTAACATGTGCTGTAAGATGTCTCCTCGAGGACTAAGGTGTGCCGGACACAAGCCATAGTATTTTCAATTGCCTCATATGCATGTGAGAGCTGGACAATGAATAAGGAAGACCCAAGAAGAATCAATGCTTTTGAGATATGGTGCTGGTGAAGAATGCTGAAAACACCATGGACTGCTAAAAGAATTGACAAATCTGTCCTGGAGGAAGGGCAGACAGAATGCTTCTTGGAAGCAAGAATGGCCAGGCTTTGTCTCACCTACTTTGGTCATGTTATCAGAAGGGACCATTCCCTGGAGAAGGATGTCATGCTTGGTAAGGTGGAGGGTCGATGAGGGAGGGGAAGGCCCTCAAGGAGATGAATTGATACAGTGGCTGTGGCGATGGGCTCAAGTATAGCAGGGATCTCGAAGCTGGTGCAGGACTGGGCGTTGTTTCATTCTGTTGTGCATAGCGTCGCTGTGAGTCAGAGACGATTCGATGGCACCTAACAACAACAACAACATTATTTTTGTTGCTGCCAATGTTATTATCGTCACTGATTTAAACAAAATTTTTAGTGTTTTAGCTAAAACATTTTGGAAAGTAGTATTTGTGAACCTATATCAGTATCTTTTTTTGAGAATGAAGTAGCAATTAAAGGGAAAGAGGAAAAAGATCTAAAATGGCTTCTGTTCAGTTACTAATAATGCTTGACTAATAATATAATTCAATGTAGAGAGAATTTACAAAACAATTTTGTTGTTAGTGTTCATATAATGTAAATAATTACATTTAAGCAATTTACAACTATATCACATGTTGTTCATGATTAAAACTGATAATAAACTTTACTAAGGATTCTGTATGGGCTGGTGTGGGAAGAGGACCATGATGGGGGCAAAGGGAGTGATATCATGAGTTACCACACTGGATAAAACTAACCCTAGTGATGCCACTCTTTATTAGTGCTGATATATTGGAGCTTAGTTTGGCTTAGTAGGCTGGAGGTTTCCTTTTGACCCTCTCGTGTGTAGAAGTGCTCTGTCTTCTGCCTTTGTAGAACTTCCAGTGCCTGCTCCCACATAGCCTTCTCCAACTCCCATGCATGATTGCTTTATCTCTGAGGCTCCATTCAGATGTTCTTCTAAATCCTCTCATTCTTCTTCAGCAACTGCTTCTTTAAGGTTCAGTCACACTTTTCTTCTATTAGGATTTTCTGGATCTCAGTCATTTTCCTGATTTTGTAAGAACTAACCCCCATCCTAAGAGCTCTGGTAGTGTAGTGCCTAAGGCACTTGACTGCAGAAAGCTGGCGGTTCAAACCCACTAGCCACTCCTCAGAAGGAAGGTTGGGGAATCTACTTCCGTAGTGATACTGCCTCAGAAACCCAAGGAGGGGTCACTATGAGTCGGATCTGACTCGATGGCACATAACAACAATGCCAACAACCCCTATCCTCTCTTTTTACTTTTTTTAGAGTAGTTAAATCAGACTTTATCTTAGCTATATGTTCCCTGCCCTTTTTAGAGAAAGAGAAAACAAACAACGTTTCTGCCATTGACAAAGTGTGCATATCTAAAGCTTTCTGGAATTTCTCTACCTAGTGCTCAAGGTATTTCAAGCTTCAGTATTTCTGTGTCATCATAATTCTCAAGATGAAGCCTTTCTAGGTATTAGATTTTGGCCCTTGTTTAAAGAGAACTTCTGTCACCTTTCCCTTTACAGTTGTCCCAATGAGGCTATATTCACAGTATGCTAGAAGCCCTTATTTTTTTCGCTATTTCTTCTGTAATAAGATCTGGTTCTCTTATGGTAAAGCTTCAGTTTAGGTCTTCAAGATTCATAAGTATAATTAATATATGGCAGATAGTATGGCTTGAAAAAGAATGTGAAGGCAGAAAAGACACCCAGTTTCTGGATTGGTCCTGCCTTGGTCCTAAGTGAGGGTTAATACTTACACTTCCAAGGCCAATATCTCCTACTGGCCTGCAGACCTTTTGAGAAACAGAGCAGAAGGACTAGGACACTTAAACCCATTAATGTATGGATTGGCAAACTTTTCTGTAAAGGGCAAGATTAAAATTACTTTATGATTATATTTTTATTGTAAATATTCTCTATTATAATCATTCAACTCTGCCACT
>NW_006921687.1:10098717-10103610 GCF_000298275.1 Orycteropus afer afer | reverse complement strand
TTTGGTAAATTCTGTTCCTTGTCTCTTTTCCTCAAAATTCATGGCCTATTGCACCAAATGTTGGGGTCATGATGAGGGGTGGGAGAGAGTTGTTTTCCCTATTCAAGTTATGAACCAACTGAGAAAGAAGTTGTGTGTGGACACCAACATTTTACTTTTATTACTATGAAAGACCAGATGGAGACTATGGCTTATAACTGCAGGCAAGTGAGCTCCCTAGTATTGAGTCACAAACTCAGGCATTCTTCTCGCCTTAGAACCCATGCTTCCTGCAGGCACCTTGCATTCAAGAAAAAGGAGGAGGGATGGTGATGCTTACTGGCTCCATCCACACTTACCATTCAGGTAGCTCTACTTATCCTGGGCAGGAAAAGAACCAAGAGAGTCCAGGAGTGTGATGACAATTGAGATTCCCTCCAAAGGGAAAAGTATTTCCTACTAACAATGTCAACTCATGAGTCTAAAATGACTGTTTTTTGTTGTGGTGAATATGGCAACAGAGAGTACAGTACCAGGTGGAGGAAGCCAACAGGATTTTTAAGCTGAATGATATCTTCACAGCTATTCAAAATTTTCATTTTAAATAATGGTCCCACTCTGCTACTTCCCAGAGGATATGGGAAAGTTGAGAACATTCTCAAAATAATTTGTTTGACGAAGTTTCAGGTTCCTTGTTTTTACAATCATTTTTTCTGCAACAACCGAAAGACTTGAGGGTAACTCTTATTGGGACTGTTAACATCATGGCTATTAACCTTGTCTCTTTCTACCAGCACAGTGATGGTCAAATAGAAACCATCGATAAATAAAGTTTAAATAAATGAATGAATTCAACGCTTCCCAGGTCTTGATTTTTTACTATCACCATCTTGTGTAACTTATAAGTCTGTCCTTCAATATATCTGCCATTCTCTTAAAGGACCCTGCTTTTCACATTTGATTTATCTTTCTCTCTTACTTCCCCATTTAGTTACTCTTGTGGGGGGAGGGGGAGGAGGCAAAGTAACACCAGTACACCAGTATTCAAAGTGCAGCATGTAGTCAGAGGTGATGGTATAATTGAAAACTGACAATAATTTTCACAATAAGAAACATATGCTAATTTGTTGCTAATTTATATTTGGATATTGTTTTTTTCCTGAGGTCTTAATGAGGTAAGAAAATATAGAGGCTCCTTTAAAAAGGGAAAATGAAATAAAAAAATACGTTTCATATTTTCCTTGGTCTCTTGCTTAAGGTTACTGTAGGAAATGTAAATAGACCACAGGAAGCTTTAGAAACTCAGCCCCTTGATTGGAAAAATGGAAATTCTGTTTTTCACGGAAATAAAGTAATTCTATGAAAATACAAAATGCAGTTGGTTATCATTTAAAAAGGTTTTTTTTTTTTTTTGGTTATGTTTTTTTTGATATAGCACAGTCTGGCACAGACCATTCCAAGTATATTTCTGAAAGCAAAATAAATGGAAAACTGTTTTCTCTCTTTACTAACATCTTGCTCTGTTCTATTTGTGGAGTGCCAAGAGAAGGAGCATGCAGTTTCCTTGGATCATTTCAGGGAGGGAAGAATGAATTGGGTGACCCCGAAAAAAACAAATCCCCAAACCTGAAGAAATAATGCATCCTCCAGATTTAGAACACATTTACATCCTCTAATTGTGAGAAATAATACCTTTCCAATCTATTTCCATAAGTGATACTGCCTCGAAACCCAAGGAGGGGTCGCTATGAGTCGGGTCCGCCTCCACGGCACCTAACGACAACAAACAACAACACTTGTGGCAACATTCTCCTTAACTGAAAATACTCCAACAGAATGTGGGAGCGATATTTTTGTTTGTTTTTCTTGCGTAAAATGCTATCATGTCTAAGGATAAAGTCCTCAGGATTCTACAAGGTTTATTAATTATTCTTTTTGGATTATTCCTTTAATTTTTCCCCACATATTTTCCCACATCTTTGCCTCTCCATTCATCCTGACTTTTGTGAATTCTCTTGGTGATATTTAACTTTTTCTTTCTTTGAACATATTGTAACACATATAGTTATAATATCTTGAAGAAGATTTGTTTAAGGTAGTCATATGTTTTAATTAATATTTTTGATCAGTAACCATATGACAAGGCCAAAGCACATAGTAGAGAAGAAGCCAGATACAGTCCCTGTCCCCATGGGGCTTATTGGCTTTCTGAAGCATCTAAAGTATGAGTCAGCAAATTGCAGCCTGAGGAGCAATCTGGCCACAACTTGTTTTTGAATATAAAGTTTTATTGGCACACAGCCATACTCATTAATTTCCATATTGTCTATGTCTGCTTTTTTGTTACAATGCCAATGTGTGATTAGTTGTAACAAAGACTGTTGTGTCAGCAAACCCTAAATATTTACCATTTAACCCTTTGCTAAAGAAAGTCTGTTGGTAGCTGTTTTAGAAGAAAGCTAGCTCTGATAAGATATAGGGCTAAAGAAAGACCAGTTAGGAATTCGTGTAGAAGGGCATGGCAGAGCTCTCTAGTTGGCCCCCAATATCCAGTCAGCGTTTTTTTTTTTTTTTTTAAATAGAATTAAGACTTGATTTTCAGTTAGATATGTATCACCTGGAATAAAGACTATATTTCCCGTCTCTTTTGCAGATAAAGGTGGCTTTGTAATTAAATTTTGGACAATGGGATATAAGTAAAAACATTACGTGCATCTTCCTGGAAGTGTCTATAAAGGAGAGGATGGATTCTTCCTTAGCCCTTTCTTCTTTCTGCTTGTTGCAATGCAGTCATGCTGGCTTGAGTCTGAACAGCCATCAGGGAAGATGGCACACAAGAGCAGTGGAGCAGCAAGTGAGAAGAAGCATGGAGGCTGATGATTGTGAAGCTAGTTACGCTCCCTCTGGACTGCTTTCTTCTGAATTTCATTTATGTGAAGGAGAAATAAACTTCCATTGAAGTTAAGGTACTCCTATCTCAAATTTCTGTCTAATGCATCTGAATTCTAAAAGAATTCCCATGTAATATCCACTTTTTTACTATTTTCTTTGGAGTAAATCTTTGATGATTTTTTTTAACATCTTTTGAAGCATAATAATAGAAAAGTACATATGCTGCAAGTGTACAAGTCAATGAATTTTCATAAACTGAACACAGGAGTGTAATCAGTAGTCAGATAAAGAAACAATATTATCATTACCCTAGCAGGCCCCCTTTCTATCCAGTAGCTATCGTCCATCTAACTATAATTGCTATTTGACTTCTATTACATTGATTACCTTTGTCTGTTTCTGTTCTTTAGACAAATGGAATCACACAATCTGTATTCCTTTATATCTAGCATTCTTTGCTCAATATTATGTTTGTGAATTTTATCCATATTTTAGAGTATATATGTGGCAGTTCATTCTCATTGCTAGTAGTATTCCCTTGTATGAATATACCATAACTTTTACCCATTCTATTCTTAAAGAGGTTTCCAATTTTTTTGACTATTACAAACAATATTACTTTAAATGCTTTAGTATATTTTTGTGTTGGACGTATGTACACAATTCCGTTCATTATCTCTCTAGGAATAGAATTGCTGAATCATAAAATACGACTCAAGGGCAACCGACAGCAACAACAAACAAACAATAGAATATGCATATGTTCAATTGTAATCAACACTACAAACAGTTTTCCTAAGTGAGTGAACAAGACTATATTTCCATCAGTAACATATGGAAATTCTGATTGCTCTAAATTCTTGCTAGCTCCTGTTATTTTCCTTCTTTTGCATTTCAGAAATTTCAGCGTATGTGTAGTAATAGTGCCCTGAAGTTTTCTTTTCGTTTTTCTTGTGATTCTGTATGTTATCTGTTGCCACAGTAATGCCACATATGCCACATAACAAGCAACCACAAAATGTCAGTGGAATTACACAATAAGCACATATTGATCCTAATGTGGAACCTACTGTGATTGATAAGGCAGCTCCGCTGCTCTTGACTGGGACTGCTGCCCTGTAATGCCTGGCAGGGGAGGGGACAGCTGACTTTCTGCTGCTCTTGGCTGGCTGCAGCGGCAGTGATTGGGGTACTCATCTAATTTCTGCATGCCTCTCATTCTGCAGCATGCTAGCCCCAACATTATCATGGCAATGGCAGAGGTGTAAAAACAAACAAACCCAATTGTGAGAACACTTCATCATATTTGCTAATATCCCATTGATCAAAATGAGTCACACTGCCTTGCCTACAGTCAAAGGGTTTGAAGAGAGGAATAAGAGAATTGAGCCATTTTTGCAATCTATCACACCACTGAATTTGGGTACATTTTTAGATGTTTATTGGCCCTTTAAATAGCCTCCTGTGTGAAGTAGCTGCTCAAGCTTTTGCTGTTTACGTCTTGGGTTCTCGTCTTTTTTATATTCAGTTATTAATCCTTTATATTCTGGATTTGAGTCTTTTGTGGAATAACACAAATATGGTGAATAACTTTTTCCACTCTGTTGGCTTCCTTTCATTTCTAAATGATGTCTTTTGAAAAACAGTTCTTAATACAGTCCAATTCTTAAAAATTTTCTTTATGTTTGCTGCTTTCTGTGTCTATTATAAAAGTCTTGCCTACTCCTAACTTACAAATATGTTTACTAATTTTTTCCTAAAATCTTTTTTTGTCTTTCATGAAAAGCACTTGACACAGTGTTTAGCCCAAAATAAGCAACCACAAAATTACCCATCCTCTCCCCTGACTGCAGCACCTTCTCTTACTGCTTTCTATGGTAAAATTCTACTTACCCTTAGTATTATTTCTCTGTTGCTATTATAATAAATTGGGAGCTCTGGTAGCATAGTGGCTAAGACACTTGCCTGCTAACCAGACGGCTGGCGGTTCAAACCCACCAGCCACTCCTTGGAAGGAAGGTT
>NW_006921687.1:10074212-10097747 GCF_000298275.1 Orycteropus afer afer | reverse complement strand
AGCAACCTCTCCTTGGGTTTCCAAGGCAGTATCACTACGGAAGTAGATTGCCCAATCTTCCTTCCAAGGAGTGGCTGCTGGGTTTGAACCACCAGCCTTCTGGTTAGCAGGCAAATGCCTTGGGCACTACGCCACCAGAGCTCCTGTCTCTTACTATAGCTCTTAGAAAAATGTGCTGTCATTATTGGTATACTAGTCTGACATCTTCCCTCTATGGGAGGAAGATCTTTGTCATGTTTATCTTTGTGTTTTCACTCCTCCTAATTGAGTTCTAGCAAAGTGGCAAATGGCAAGCTCTTAGGGGGAAAAAAAACCTATTGAATTCACAGTTGTGGAGGAGCTAGAATATTGGCTTCTATTTGCAGGGTGAAAGATACATGATGTGGAAATGAATTTTAAGGTCATTTGGTGAGAGGGTGGGAATACATAATGGAAATTAAATAAATCCCCATATTTAGAAACAAGCTTGACAAGAGAAGTCATTGTTGTTGTTGTTGTTGTTGTTATGTGTTGTCAAGTCAGACCCGACTCATAGCGACCCCTCCTTGGGTTTCCAAGGCAGTATCACTATGGAAGTAGATTACCCTATCTTCCTTCCAAGGAGTGGCTGGTGGGTTTGAACCTCCAGCCTTCTGGTTAGCAGTCAGGTGCCCTAGGCACTACACTACCAGAGCTCCCAAAAGAAGTCATAGTAAAATGGGCACAGACACCTAGCAACAAACAATGACTGGAATTTGTATAATTTTATTTCATACTATACTGCAATTTAGGATACACTTACTTATGAAATTTTGCCTAATTAAGAAGAAAGTCTAAAAAGTCTGGAGATCAATAAGGCCTTTTTTTTTGGGGGGGGGGTTAAATTATAGGAAACTAACATTAATGAGTAAGTAAATGAACCACCACTATTTATCTATTACTGTCCAGGGACATTGGTGCTTTGATTTAGAGGATAACAGTAGTTCTATTTCTTCCTAGTCTTTCTTATCCCTTGGGTGGAGAAGGTCAGAGGTGTTCAACACATTAGGTTATACAAGTGTGACGCATATTTCCTTCAGGCAACAATCAATTTCCTTTTTCCGATTCTGTGCTCCCTACACACCCTCTGATAAATTGTTTGGTCTCTTGAGGGGAGCTACTCACCAGGAAGGGAGTGTCTGGTTCAGATCTGACCAGTCCTTCCCAGACCTGGTGGTTGGCCTGCTGGAAATTAAGAAATCTGTGCCCCAGTTTATAAATGTCTTTGTATGTGTTATTAGAATGAATCAATTTTCCAGAGCCTACTGGGTAGTTTAATAAGTATGATGTATCTAAAAGCATGTTTTCAAAGACTAGCCCATGGACCATGATGAGTCCAGGAAAATATAACCTTTCCTGAGGCCTATCTGTACTGTGTCTGTGTATGTGTGCTATGTAGCCTTGTTTATGGTGAGCTTTCATGGGAAAAGCAATAGGTAGCCATTGTAGGTTCTTAACTGAGTATGGTAGTAAGAGATGAAAGTGGAGCTTTAGAAGAATTCATCTGACACGGCCCTGCACAACGCAAGGGATTTTGGAGAGTTAGGAAAGACAAAAGGTGGTTAGTAAGGAAGATGTGCTATGCTGCCTGAGTGGAGAAGGGCCTGGACTAGGAAGCAGAGAAGCAGAGGTGTTAACAGTTTTGTGAAGGAAAAAAACTGACCACAAACATGAATATGGGCTATGCATAGGAAGGTACAGCCCAAGATGGTTCTTTGATTTTGACCATGGACACCAGGGTGAGTGAGGCTAATCTGACAGACTCTATACCTAATCAGGTATTTTATCAAAATGTTGTTGATGCCTGAATTGTTGTTATTGTTGTTAGGTGTCACTGAGTCAGCTCCAACTCACAGCCACCTCATGTATAACAGAACAGAATATCATCTGGTCCTATGCCATCCCCACAATTGTTGGTATGTTTGAACCCATTGTTGCAGCCACTATGTCAAACTATTTCATTAAAGGTCTACTTTTCCATTGACCATGTTTACCAAGTATGATGTCCTTCTCTACAGACTGGTCCTTCCTGTTAATGTGTCTAAGGAACATTGTGGCTGTACTTCTTCCAAAACAGATTTGTTCATTCTTCTGGCAGTCTATGGTATATTCAGTATTGTTTGCTTGCATCATAATTCAAATGTGTCAATTCTTATTAAGTCTTCATTTTTTATTGTCCAGTTATCAATCTCTGAATTAATGGTGTAAAATAATTTCAATATAATTTTCTTCCTTGCAAAAGAAAAAAAAGCCAAGAAATTTTTTTCAAAAATTTAACAGCATCTATTCATATAAAAGATTAGCACTCAGACATACTTTGAACTATGATCATTCAGTTCCATTGTTTGAAAACCTTAGGTCTCACTTGATTTTTCATTGATTAGTCACAGCTGCTAAGTTATTTTAGGAAGCACATGTAAAGCAAAAAATATTCTCTGAAATCCAAATAATAAAATGCCAACTGATAATGGAATTTTAAAAGATTCATTTGCCTACCAGGAAAGAACAACTTAAAATGATGAGAATTACCAAGTCTCTTACTATGTTATTCTAACTGCCTAGCATCATGCAAGAAATATTTTGCAAAGCCACCTGGAATTCTAGCCAATACCTAGGGCAGCATGACTCGTAGGTGAAAGATGAGCAGGTTTTAGAGCTCATGATGGTACCAAACCATGTAACATCTTCAGGACAACTGCATTTCATTTATACTCAAGGTCACACTAAATTTTGTGTAAACTTCCTCTGACTGTACTCCATACCCAATACTCTTTTCAAAAGTCATACGAACACAAAAATCAAGCTAAACTAAATAAATAAAATTCATAAAGAACAAGAGCCTCATTGTCTGGTTTGACAAATTTACCTGAAGCTTTTCTCTCTGTCTTACACACATGCGCATGAATACACACACACACACACACACACACTTTTTTTTTTTTTAATCCTTAATTGAAAAATTGAGCCTCCAGCAGCCAAAACATACACTGCAAAGCTAAAGACATTTGGGCATTGGCATCTCCAAGAATCTGGCACTTGTGACTGCTGTAGTTAGTTTTCACACTGTGAGGCTGCTTTTGATTTATTGGTGTCATAAAATGGGAATAGGTGTAGCGTTATGATGATTTGTGATTTGTTCCTAACTCAAAGGCCTCTGGTGGCCTCTTAAACTTATTATAACAACTCATATTAGGAAAATGGAACTAACTTGACAGGATTCATTCCTTCAGGTCATATTGATATTGTGGGAGGTTTCCCTCCTATGTGTGGGGTTTGAGGGAAGGGGGAGAATAGAGAAGTGGAGTACAGAGATGGGAAGAAGGGGGAATGTAGTCTCTTGATGCTCTTACTCTAAAGTAAGCTAGACTTACTATGGGTTGTATGGGTTAAGATATTAAAGTTTAGGTCTCTGTATGCAATCAAAAACTTTTCTAAAATTATCATTTAAGTTCCCGTTTTACTTGCTCTTCTTTACCTTTTTCATTTTGCTTTGAGGCAGTGGGACAGGTATCCAGCCAACACTTGACAACAGTATCCATGCTGGCTCTTAGCAGTGTGATGAAGCATCAGGGAGAGAACGATTCAAATAGGCCGCCCAAGACCTCTCCATGAGTGAGTAATTGTAAAAGGCTCCCCACCATGTGTGTTAATACTTAGAAATACAGAACTGAATGTCAACACTTTGCCTCTCCTGAGAGCATTCACATCTGAGCACTGAGGCTCAGGGAAATACCATGCCAGCCCTGAGTTCAGAAAGGAAAGTATATGTTATCTGTTTTAAATCACTTGTCAAAAATGAGTTTTTCTTGAGCTCTCTTCTTTGATGAGAAAAAAATACAGAAGAGCCTTTGGCATCAGCTGCCTTGCATTTGGATTGAATACCAGCCAAGAACAAAGAGACAGAGCACTGGGTATCAGAATGGCTAACACATTCATCATTAGTAAAAAGCCAAGCATTTAGAGACAGGAGATTGGGTTAGAGTCCTCCTTCTGCTGTTCTAACCATCAGCAAGCCTCAAAATTTCTCTAAATTTCAGTTTCTTAACTCTTAAAAGGGAGTAAGTACAAGCTTTGTTTACCTCACAGGTTTCCATAAATAAATCATGATTCTGATCTTTATTAGGGATGTGTGTGTATATATGTATGTGTGTGTGTGTGGGGGGTGGCAAACAGCTTTTGCGATGTGAAAAACAACAAGACTTGAGTGGAATTGGAAAGGGACCCCATGTCCACTGCAAAGCTACAGCATAGCAAAGTTATAATTTATCCCCTGCAAAAATATTAACTATTACTTGCGCAGCAGAGTATCACATCTCTTGGCAACATCTCTGTGAATAAGCAATTTCTAGGGAGTCACCCCACAGATACCTCTGGGGGAAAAAAGCATGTTAAACTGTAGAAAAAAGATATCTGCAATGCTCCTTCTTTTCCTCCCAAAGTTCTTCCATTAGTGAGAAAAGTGAGAGGGTAGCACAGTTGTCCCGTTGTAACTGTGGCCCTAGCTTGCATGTCTTTTGGTATGGACATTGGTACAAACCAAAAAAACCAAACTCACTGCCATCCAGTCAAATCTGATTTATAGTGACCTCTCCTTGGGTTTCTGAGGCAGTATCACTACAGAAGTAGATTGCCTAACCTTCCTTCTGAGGAGTGGCTGGTGGGTTTGAACTGCCAGCCTTCTGGTTATCAGTCAAATGCCTTAGGCACTACTATGATGAGCCACATAGATCCCACCTTGATTAAATGCCTTATCTAGGTTTAGTTTGTGGAAATAGATGGTATCAGAAGCTGAGATATCCCATTTCCAGTCTTGATTCTGCTATCAACTCTTAGCAAATCATTCAACCTCTCTAAGCTTCTTTCCTAGTTCACAAACTGTGTGTGTATAGGGGTGGAGCTGGGTGAGGAAATGGATGAAGCATTTGATTGCCTTCACAGCTCAGTCATTCCTGATGATGACGTCCTAATGGAAGGATGGGGAAATAACTGGAATACACTATTACTGATAGATAAAGAATAAAGAAATATCTGCTGAGCATTCAGAACTTTCTATGTGCAGCCATTTCTAAACAATTTGCATGCATTCTCTCATTTCCTCTTTACAACAACCCTATTAAGTTGGTAATGTTGTTTTACATATTTTACAGATGAGGAAATGGAGGTATAGAGAAGGATTGATCCTCTCAATAGCACATCTGTTGTTGTTGTTATATGCCGTGGAGTCTCTGACCCAACTCCTAGGGACTCCTCCTTGGGTTGCCGAGGCAGTGTCACTGCAGAAGTAGATTGCCTAGCCCTCCTTCCGAGGAGTGGCTGGTGGGTGTGAACCACCAGCCTTCTGGTTAGCAGTCAAGTGCCTTAGGCACTATGCTACCAGAGCTCCTCAATAGCACATCTAGAAAATGGTAAATACAACATTTGAACCTTGGGTGTTTGACTTCATGTGCTTTAGGTTCAAACTGTAGTGGCTTTTTGCAACATTATTTTAAGAATTTTAAAGCCTCACTTGGAAAAAAATTCCATGATTGATCATTGATGTCTGCCAAGGGCTTGGAAGTATGGACTATGGGCTTTCATGCTGAGTGTCTGTTGGACCAGGGAATAACATTAATCCTCCTGCAGCATTTCTGGTTTATCAAACTCAGATTATTTAAATATTTAAATATATTGTTTAGATACCTTTAATCAGGCCTTCTAGCAGGCTAACTAGTAGATCTTCACCTGGATAGACAGATGAACAAGGCAGATGTCCCTTGTTGAAAAGACTGTAGCAGAAGCCTCTCCTTAACTAAAATTTTAAGGATTGACAGGTAGTCTCCTAACTCTCACCTCTTTGTTTTCTATTTTCAGAATTTCATAAATCTTAGGGTGCAATCCAATGCAATTCTCCAAAATCACACACACTCACACACAAGTAGTTCTCCCCCAGAATAAGACTGGGACCTTCTGTTTTATGCAAACAAAGAGTATGCTTCAGGCTAGATTTCCCAAAAGGTCGAAAGGAATTTCCAGTTATGAAAGTGTCTCCAGCCTTGACATCTCACATTTCCACATGACTTAGAGTGGACGTATGGAGAAAAAAATCACATCTATTGTCAATCTACAGATGCTTTGAATGTTTTCTTGGCTGAGCAGACTATACTTTCTATGTTGTTAATAAATAAAACTCAAATCGTGGCAGAGGTTTAGCCTAAATTTAATCCTGGATCTACTGTCATCTTGGAACCAAAACCAAACCAAAATCACTGCTGTCGAGTCAGATTCGACTCATAGCAACCTCTCCTTAGGTTTCTGAGGAGGTATTGCTATGGAAGTAGATTGTCCAATCTTCCTTCTGAGGACTGGCTGGTGGGTTTGAACTGCCAGACTTCTAGTTAGCAGTCAAATGCCTTAGGCACTATGCCACCAGAGCTGGAGGACTTGTAAATGTATGTAGGAAGGAGAGAATATGCTTTTCTAAGCACACACTTCGTAAAACACACAATTATTAACCAGCAGGACCCTGGATTTGATTAGTTATAGAAAAGGTTAATTTTCTCAGGAAACATCTCTAAAGCTAACAAAAAAGGACTTACATGAAGTAAAGGCAATGGATCTTTGCTTTCATAGCCATCTTTTTCTTGACTTTCTCTTTTTTTCCAAATCACCTCATCCAGACAGCTGATGTCACTGTGCTGTTCAGGCACACATCTTCCCTATGAGACCCAGAGTTTCTCAAGGGCAGTAGCTGTGTCTAACTTATCTTGGTATCCTCAGAGTCCAGCACAAAGCCTAGCAAATAAAAAGTATCTTTGTCAACAATTACATCAAGAAGGCTCTACAACAAACTACACCAAAAGTCACCATCAGACAAAAATTAGCATTTGTATTCCAGAACATGGCTCTGTGGTTGACTGTGGATCAGTAGATTTAGAATGAGCTCAGATGGGCAGTTCTTTTTCATGCTGTGGGTTCAGGTTGGTCTCGGGTCTGTTGCTGGTACCCATGCTGAAGGGGCGGCATCTAATCAGAAGAAAACTTTCCCATGATAAAGGCAGAAGCACAAGAGGAACCATCAAGCACATTTCCAATGTTTGCTTGTTCATACCCATTAGTATTTAATTCACCAAAGCAAATCATGAGCTCGAGCTCAACATTAATGGGGAGCAACTTCCTAATCACATGGTATGGGTACAGAGTAGAGTAGAAAATTGGGAATAATAATGCAGTCCACTGTAGTGGGTATGCAGAAGGCTTGTAGAATTAATGAGTTCATGTTCCTACTTTTTCATACCTTTTTTGAGTTCCTAGCTAATGACTAACCCTATGGGGCAGTTCTATTCTGTCCTATAAGATAGGCTGTGAGTCAGAATCTACTCAATCACAGTAGGTTTTTTTTTTTTTTAATTTTTATTTTTTTTTATTTAACTAATGACTACATCAAATGCTCTGTTGTTACTGTGCTTTCTCTGCTCATAATTATTAGTGGTTGGTAGGTATTAAATAATTGAAGTACCAAATATATTTCAATATGACCTGAACCAGAGACGTGTACCAAGGGGGGCGGAAAGCTCTACAAATATTCTTTCTGGCAGCAGACAGCATCTCCTTTCATGATTCAGAGCTGAGCCATGAAGAAAAAAATAAATAGAATAAAAAAATGGAAAAGATTTGTAGACATGCCCTCCAGTATATGAACTCACAGACATTTCGGAGTTTTCGTTTTTAGTTCTTTTATTTGAGGACAATTGTTTGAATCAATCAGTTTCTCTCCTCTCTCTGCATCACCATCACAAAAAATAGATTTTTCCTTGCAAAGACAGCAGATACCAAAGGAGAGCTCTAATACCAGAGACCCTCCAGCAGGTTGCTGCCGGGACCCTGGCCATCCTTCCAGAACCACTGAGTGACTTCTGCCATATGCCTATGGAGCTGACACACCTGCTTTGAATAGCAATTTGCCCATGCCTCTGGATTTCCAGGTGGTGAGTTTTATTGCTTTCCAAAGCATGAAATTTGAACTCAATTTTTCCCTGATGTCAGATTAGCAAAAGCACCTTAACAGTGAGCTTTTAAAATAAAGCAGCTATTTCTGGTGATTACCTCATATTTTAAGAGCCCATAAGAATTATATAGAGAGTTTGCTAAAAAATAGAGAGAGGAGTGTTAAACATTTAAAGTTTCAACTGGTCATATCTCTATTAAAATATTAGGTGTAGATTGGCTTACATTGTGCTTTTTATGTTACAAACCACATGTGATAGAATAATAAGCCTCATAGGTCAGAGATGCAGGGAGCTTCCCTGTCTACTTTTCAAAGAAATGTAAGCTCTTTTGTGTGGGTGGAGGGGCATTGAGGAAAAACAGCTCTAGATGGCACAGGGGCCCTGCTGGGTGCTGTAGTGTGAGGTCATTTTGCATTGTAAGTCACAGAGTACCACATGATCTTTATATACTCATAAGCTATTTTAGTGAACATGAGTAATTATAAACAAAACACACACAGGCTGAGATTTTACACGGTACCTTGTTTTACCAAGGCCGAAATGTAAAGCAAATAAAATAAAACTCGGTCCCACTCACCATGCAAATTGGTTGCCTGGGGTATAATTATCCGATTAGTCCTTGCAAACCATTGCTTGTACATGCAAATTTGATTTAGAGGCCTCTCCTTAGACCAGAGGTCACCACTTTATGTAAACACTGCCTCTACTGTGCTGAGCTGGATGGTGAGACACGTTTGCAGAGCTCTTTTTTTTTTCAATTTTTATTGTGATTTAGGTGAAAGCAAATGGGGATGTTATGAAGAAATAATAATAATAATAATGATTTTTAAAAGTGTTTTAACAGTGTCAGAACAAATTCATTTTCCATACAGAAATTCATTTTCATACACATTTTGTCTCATGATATTGACTGCAATTTCCCACAATGTAACAGCTCTCTTCCCACTTCCTCCCCATAGTTACCTCTTCCTTGTGTCCTTCCCTCCCATGCACTTCTGTGCCTCTCCCCCAGTTGTCTCCCTGTGCATACACAGCCCTCTGTTCTCCCATGATGGACCTCTCCAAGGAATGTATCAACTTGATACAGATGTTCAGCCCCTATGCCTGTCTATTATTTGGCTGGAAGCCACAGGAGTGAGTTCAATTCCACACCTGAAGGGCAGCTAGGGGTCATAGTCTCAGGGGTTTTATGCTCTATCAGAGCAGCAAACCTGGTCTTTGTATTTATTTATTTATGATTTTGAGCTTTTGTTCCATATTGTTCTTCCACTTTATCCAGGATCTCCTACACAGATGCCCCTCCTAGAGATTGACAGTGGTAGCCGGGCACCATCTAGTTCTTCTGGTCTCTTACAGTTGTTTTATGTATGAAGTAAACAGAATTTGTGGAGATAAGTGATGCAACTGTAAACATACAAATAACCCTTATTGCCCACTTCTGTTGTCCTAGGAAAGCATGTATTTCTGCATTATTATATTGTGAATCTGTTACAAAATCTTTTCCTAAAGAAAGTCCAAAGCATTTCTGGCAATTCTTTAAAGCTTCGTATTAGATCAGTGGGTTTCTTGGATTTTTGTTTTTATATCTATGAAGAAATAGAAGTCCCTGACTGGTGCAAACAATTAACATGTTCAGCTGCTAGCTGAGGGGTTAGAGGTTTGAGTTCACCCAGAGGCACTGTGGAAGAAAAGCCTGGCAAACTTCCCAAAAATCAGCCATTGAAAACCCTCTGGAGCACAGTTTTCTTCTGACACATGTGGAAGTCAGACTCTGCTCAACAGCAAGTGAGGGTGCTATGAAGAAATAATAATAATGATTTTTGAAAGTGTTTTAATGATGTCTATTGGGCTGGAGCATGAACCATTCTGGCTGGATGAAGTCCTACCACTTGTTGAGCGCAGCCATTTCATTTCATTTTATAGTTGAGAAAATTAAAGTTAAAAGAGTCGAGGGCCTGTTCAGTTAACAGAGGTGGTGGGAACACTCAGACTAAATTCCAGAGCAGCAGCCCCTCAGTCAAATGCTCTGCTCACCCTCTCACAGTATAGCCATATTTTTATTTGTATTTGATTTTATTGTTCTGCAAACTGAAATGGAGAAGCATACAAAGGAAATAACTAGAAATTGAGGCTGTAAATGTGGCCTCTACCATTCTTGACTCAAATTATTTCTATCAGAAAAATTCTCTTGTTGCCTTTCCTTACATATTTGACAGTAAATAAATAAATACAAGAACTTTGCTGCACCCTCTCAAAAATTGTATTATCCAATGTGGTAGTCACATATGGCTGTTTACATTTAAATAAAATTAATTTCAAAAATCAGTTCCTCAGTCACACTAGTCATATTTCAAATGTTCGGCAGCCACATGTAGCTAATACTGACCAATTGGATGCTGCTACTGTCATTGTTGTTAGATGTTGTTGAGTTGTCTCTATGCGACCCTATGCACAGCAGAACAAAACACTGCCTGGTCCCACACCAGCTCTGTGATCCTTGCTATACTTAAGCTCATTGCCACAGCCACGGTGTTAATCCATCTGGTGCAGGGCCTTCCCCTCTTTTGTCGACCCTCCCCTTTACCAAGCATAACATCGTTCTCCAGGAAATTGTCCCTTCTGATAACATGACCAAAGTAAGTGAGATGAAGTCTGGCCCTTCTCACTTCCAAGGAACATTCTGGCTGCACTTCTTCCAGGACAGATTTGTTAGTTCTTTTAGCAGTCCATGGTAGTTTCAGCATTCTTCACCAGCAACACAACTCAAAAGCATAAATTATTTTTCAGTCTTCCTTATTCATTGTGCAGCTCTCACATGCATATGATGCAATTGAAAATATGGCTTGTGTCAGGTGCACCTTAGTCCTCAAGGAGACATCTTTGCTCCTCAGCACTTGAAAAAAGTCTTTTGCAGCTGACTTGTCCAGTGCTATATGTGGTCTGATGTCCTGACTGCTGCTTCCATTGGCCTCATTGTAGAACTAAGCAATGTGAATTCTTTGGCAACTTCAATCTTTTCTCGATTTTTCGTGATGCTGTTTATAGGCCCAGTTGTGAGGATTTTTATTTTCTTTATATTGAGATTTAATCCATATTGCAGACTGTAGTCTTCAATCTTCATCAGTAAGTGCTTCAAGTTATCCTCACTTTCAGCAAGCAAAGTTGTGTCATCAGTGTATCACAGGTTGTTAATGATTCTTCCTCCAATCTTGATGCCATGTTCTTCTTCATATAGTCCAGCTTCTCAGATTATTTGATCAGCATATAGATTGAATAAGTATGGTGAAAGGATACAACCCTGATGCACTCCCTTCTTGCTTTTAAACATGCAGTGTCCCCTTGTTCTGTTCGAATGACAGCCTCCTGAGCTATGTAGAGGTTCCTCATGAGTACAATTAAGTGTTCTGGAATTCCCATTCTTCTCAATGTTATCCACAATTTGTTATGATCCACACAATCAAATGCTTTTGCATAGTCAATAAAACACAGGTAAACATCTTTCTGGTATTCTGTTTTCAGCCAAGATCCATCTGACATCAGCAATGATATCCCTTGTTCCACATCCTCTTCTGAAGCCAGCTTGCACCTCTGGAAGTTCTCTGTCAATATATTGCTGCAACCATTTTTGAATTATCTTCAGTAAGATTTACTTATGTGAAATATTAATGATATTATTTGATAATTTCCACATTCTGTGGGATCACCTTTCTTTGGAATGGGCACAGATATGGATCTCTTCCAGTCAGTTGGCCAGGTAGCTGTCTTCCAAATCTCTTGGCATCACTGAGTGAATGCCTCCAGTGGTGCATCTGTTTGTTGAAACATCACAATAGGTAGTCCTTTGATTCTTGGAGCCTTATTCTTTGGCAATTCCTTCAGTGCAGCTTTGACTTCTTCCTTCAATACCATTGACTCTTGAACATATCCCACCTCATGAAATGGATGAAGATAGACCAGGTCTTTTTGGTACAGTGACTCTGTGTATTCCTTCCATCTTCTTTTGATGCTTACTGCATCATTCAATATTTTGCCCATAGAATCTTTCAGTATTGCAACTTGAGGCTTAAATTTTTTCCTCAGTTTTTTCAGCTTGAGAAATGCTGAATATATCCTTCCTTTTGGTTTTCTAACGTCAGGTCTTTGCACATTTCATTATAGTAATTGGCTTTGTCTGCTCGAGCTGCTCTTTGAAATCTTCTGTTCAGCTCCTTTATCTTGTCATTTATTCCATTTGTTTTGGCTACTCTCCACTCAAGGGCAAGTCTCAGAGTCTCTTCTGACATCCATTTTGGTCTTTTCTTCTTTTCTCATCTTTTTAATGACCTCTTGCTTTCTTCATGGATAATGTTCTTGATGTCATCCCACAATTCCTCTGGTTTTTGGTCATTGGTGTTCAGTGCATCAAATCTATTCTTTAGATGATCTCTAAATTCAAGAGGGATATATTCCAGGTCATATTTTGGCTCTTGTGAACTTGTTTTAATTGTCTTCACCTTCAAGTTGAACAACTTGCATAAGAGCAGTTGATGGTCTTTTCCACAATCAGCTCCTGGCCTTGTTTTGGCTGAAGATATTTAGCTTTTCCATCTCCTCTTGCCACAGATATAGTCAGTCTGATTCCTGTGTACTCCATTTGGTGAAGTGCACATGTGTAGCCATCGTTTGTGTTATTGAAAAAAGGTATTTGCAATGAAAAGTCATTGGTCTTATAAGATTCTATCATGTGATCTCCAGCATTATTTCTGTCACCAAAGCCAAATTTTCCAACTACTGGTGATTATTCTTTGTTTCCAACTTTTGCTTCCATTCACCAGTGATAATTAACATCTTGATTACACATTTGGTCAATTTCAGACTTCAAAAGTTGATAAAAATCTTCAGTTTCCTCATCTTTTGCTTTGGTGGTTGGTGCATAAATTTGAATAATAGTCATATTAACTGGTCTTCCTTGTGGGTATATGGATATTATCGTATCACTGACAGCATTGTACTTCAGGACAGATCTTGAAACATCTTTTGTGATGATGAATGCCATGCCCTTCTTCTTCAAATTATCCTTCCCCACATAGTAGATCATATGCTTGTCTGATTCAAAATGGCCAAAACCAGTCCATTTCAGCTCAGAAGTGCCTAGAATATCAATCTTTATGTGTTCTATTTCATTTTTGATAACTTCCATTTTTCCTAGATTCATACTTCATACATTCCATGTTCTGATTATTAATGGATGTTTGTAGCTGTTTTTCCTCAATTTTGAGCCATGCCATATCAGTAAAGCGAGCTCTGGTAGCGTAGTGCCTAAGGCACTTGACCGCTAACCAGAAGCCTGGTGGTTCAAACCCATCAGCCACTCCTTGGAAGGAAGGTTGGGCAATCTACTTCCATAGTGAGATCACTTCGGAAATCCAAGGAGGGGTCGCTATGAATCGGGTCCAATTCAATGGCATATAACAACAACAGCACCAATAAATTGAGGTCCCAAAAGCTTTACTTTATCCATATCAGTAATGTTCGTTCTACTCTGATGAGGCTGCTCTTTCCCAGTCGTATTTTGAGTGCCTTCTGACCTGAGGGGCTCGTCCTCCTCCACTGTATCAGAAAATGTTTTTGGGCTATTCATAACATTGCACAGTAATGTATCAGACAATATTTCTCTGCTATTCATAAGATTTTCCCTAGCCAAGTCTTTGAGAAGTGGATGGCCTCTTCCTTCCTCCTAGTCTGTCTCAGTCTGTGAGCTGCGTTGAAACCTGTGCACCATGTGCAACCCTGTTGGTGTTTGAAACATCAGTGGCACAGCCTCAAGCCTGATAACAACATGCAAGCCACCACAGTGCGACAAACTGACAGACAAGTTTGTCTCCCTTAGCTGTTTGAAATCTCTCCACCCTCTCTTTACTTGGATCCCAGCCTCTACTCACTCTGTCAACCCCCTGGCTTTTCTCTCCCCCTCTTTCCTGCCTCTTGGGGGTGGGGCCTGGGTCCCTCCCCTTACCTGGATCACTGCTGCTGCTCATTCTCTTGGTCGCTGCATAATATAACAATTTCCATGGTCACTGGAATTTCTTTTGGACTCTGATGAAGTGGTGGTTAAAGCATTTGACTGCTAGCCACAATGTCAGTGGTTGGAACCCACCAGCCACTCCGAGGGAGAAAGATTAAGCAGTCTGCTTCAATAAAGATTTATTTTATTGAAACCTTATGGGGTAGTTGGAAACCTTATGGGGTAATTGCCTCTGTCCTGTAGGGTCACTAAGAGTAGAAATTGACTCAATGGCTTTGGGTTTGGTTTGGTGCTTCTTTATTGTCAAGAAATAAAGTCTTGTGCTTTTCATTTTATAACTTAGGCCGTTATCAGGTATGTTTTTCATAGTTACTCGTAGCCTGAAGGAGTCCCTACGTAGTGCAAACAGTTAAGGATTTGACCACTAACCAAAGGTTGGAGGTTCAAAACTCCCTTGAAGTACCTCAGAGGAAAGGCCTGGGGATCTGCTTCCAAAAGATCACAGCATTAAAAACCCTGTGGGATGCAGTTCCACTCTGAAACACATTGAATTACCATGAATCGGAATCAAGTTGACAGCAACTGGTTTTGGCCTTTTTTTTTGGTGGTCTGGAAAATCTCTTCCTGAAAAATTCTGGCTTTTCTTTCTGTGTTATAGCCTTTATGCCACCTGCATATGAGGTTTATTCATGTGTATAGGAGTTGCATTTTTGGGATTTGGGGGTTCATATCAATATTCCTCTCAGAGAAACAAACAAACAAATGTCCTACTTTTTCAGACTGCAAAAAAAGGAGAAAGTAGGTGATGAGTACTGATCTTTGTTGGAAACATACTTTCAGACTATTAAATAAAAATTTATCACTTTCATTTTCCTTTCTAGCATTAATAGTGTGTTTAAATATGAGGCATTTTATGTCATACATTTGAGCTTATTATCTATATTAATATCTGTACTTCAATCATGAGAAACAAAGTCTTTTTATCAACTTTCTCATGAAAAATGCTCTCTAACCACAAAAAAGTCCAATAAGAGCATGTTGCCATCAGTCTTGCATATCACAAGTATCAAATGTGTGCATCTCTATTGGTACTATTAAATAAACAAGTGGATACTTACTCTTCTAGAACTGCATTACGGTTGCAATGATTTCTTCTCTGATAACTTGAAATGTATTTGATCTTTTCAGTTTTCAGAAGAGAAAATAATTCCCTTGTGCTATGATCTACTGGGAGCTCTGGTAGCATAGAGCCTAAGGCATTTGCCTGCTACCCAGAATGCTGACAGTTCAAACCCACCAGCCACTCCTTGGAAGGAAGATGGGGCAATCTACTTCCATAATGATACTGCCTTGGAAACCCAAGGAGGGGACGCTATGAGTTGGGTCCAACTCGACGGCACATAACAACAACAACAACACGATCTACTAGAGTAAAAGTCATCATACAATAAGGGATATTAAAATAGTAGCAAAAATAACACAAGAACTTCCAGGACAGTAGAGCATTATAAACATATAAAAATAAATAAATATAGTAGCTTAGTGGAGGAAATGATGAAAAATACCCTACCAGGGAGCAGTAGCTACAGTGATTAAGAAAATAGGCTTCCAAGTCTGCCCTAATGTCTATATCACAAAACCCAGTTGTTCTACAGTTTTCTAGCTGTGAGATTTTGAGGAATTTAGTTGCCCTCCCTGATGCAAGTCTGGAAAAACTCTTACAAGAAGGATGCTGCTGTAGATGGGCAATGTTAGGAAAATAATCCCTAAACCAGTCTTCACTTATCAGTGCCCTCTTATGTTCCTGATCCCTAGTTTTCAACCCTTTCTTCATTTTCCCTTCTCTCTACCCCATCCATGGCTTAACCATTTGCAAAACAGCTCCTCATTCTTGTGGTTCTAGATCGTCTGTAGAGTTCCATGCAGAACTGTCCTATTGACTCTGAGACTTGTGGCTTTTTTCCTGGACAGCAACTAAGCACTTGGCCTTCTGAAGAAGGTATCCCTTCAAGACCTATGTCTGGCAGGATACCTTGAATGGATATTCTAATAAACTAGAGATGCAAAGTTTGTGGTCAACTGTGAACCTAAAGGTTTGCAGTTCCAACTCACTCAGTGGCAGCATGGAATGAAAGGCTTGACAATCTGCTTCCATTAAGATTACAGCTAGGAAAGCCCTATGGAGCAATTCTACTCTGTAACACATGGGGCTGCCAGGAGCTGCAATCAATTTGACAGCAACTAACAGCAATAGCTTTACATGGCCTAGACCCCTTCCCCACTACCTACCTACCCATACACTACTGCAGAAGTAGTGCTGACCTAGCAGAAGTCACCTCTGACAACCTGTCTCTCCCTCTCTCTTCTGTGGCCTTGAGGATGAGCAAGGACTTTACCCTAACTAACCTTTAGTCCTTTTTTCTACCCCACACATAAGTGAGATAAATGTTAAGTGAGGCAAAGATATTCCAAATAATTTGATTTATTACTCCTTAAAGAGGTATCTATATAGCAATTTGTGCTGTGACATCTCTGGGTGGTACAGACAGTTAATATTGCTAACCAAAATATTGGATGTTAGAGTCTACCCAGAGGGTCCTTGGATGAAAGACCCAGTGATCTCCTTCTAAAAAAAATCAGCTGTTAAAAGCACTATGTCAGAATTGTGAGAATGGCAACTGGTAGGTCCTGGGTGGTGAAAACAGTTAATGAGTTCACTGCTAACTGAAAGTTTGAAGGTTTGAATCCACAAAGGTGCCATCACAGGACAGTGATCTACTTCCAAAAATATCAGCCATTGAACTACAGAGTACAATTCTACTCTGACAATACGAGGGCACCATGAGTCAGAATTGACTCAACAACAACTGGTTAATATGTGCTGGGCACTCTGGCAAGTGGAAGCCATCTAAGATATGATCTTACCAACAAGGAACTTACATTTTATTTGAGGAGGTCAAACATACAGATGAGAGTGAGAAGAGGGTAAAATGTGATGTTACCCTATGACTCAACATTTGCAAGATTGCTGTAGTTTTTTCTGGACTGTATTTTCCATAGCAGTTTCCTTTTCAGCAGAATAGATTTATCAAATTGTTTTGTAATAGTAAGGATTAATTTCTGAATTCCATAGCCATTGAGGGAAATTTCCAAGAAACAACCTAGATGAAGTTTCTACCAGTTTGTTAGAAAGGAATATTCCTTCCCTATAACAACATAGCAATAAAAACATCTTTACACGTTTATGAGTAAGAGAGTTACAAGTCCAACCCATGAGAAGGTCTGTTTCCCAAGAGATAAGCTGTGTTATGATTGTAAGGAAGGAAGTGAATATAGCTAGTCTTACTGGCACCAGAGGGGAGATGGATGAGAAATAAAGATATTCTCTTAACATCAGAGAGCTGTGGAAGTGGATGAATGCTCCTGACTTGATAATGTCAGGTATGACAATGTTGACATTCATTAAAATAAATGCCTTTGTCTTGTTGATAATTTGTAGGTGGTCAGTGTGGTTATGTGCCTTGATGCAGAAGGTCACTGAATTACCTTCAAATATATGGCTCTTGAGATGATGCCCAGGAACTGAGCCTCTGGGCTAGGAACCATACAAGGTGACTGAAATATGTGAGACCCCAGTGGAAGAGAGACAGTTTACTGGTGGAATATATTGTGAGTACAGAAAGGAGAGATTACTGTACATTGCAGTAGTCAGGAAAAGCTTACCAAAGTGTCAAGCGCTGGAGGATGACATTGAGCTTTATAATTTAGGGAGTTTGGTATACAAATAATGAGCCCTGTTAGCACAATGGTTAAAGCTCAGTTGCTAACTGAAAGATTGGAAGTTCAAACCCACTCAGTGGATCTGCAGGAGAAAGACCTGGCATTCTGCTTCTCTAAAGATTACAGCCGAGAAATCTATGTGTCAGTTCTATTCTGTTGCAAGGGGTTGTTATAAGTCAGAATCAACTCAACAACAACAGCAGTATACAATTAAGGAAAAACAGGAGAAAATTAAAAAGAAGTAAACATTGCAGAAAACACCACATTATAAAGGTTAGGTTTTCTTATTATCTTCCCATAGCTAGTTTGGTTATCAAGTTCACAGGGCTTGTTTGTTCCAAATTCTGCCTAGAAACTCCCATCCCCATGCTCTCCCTTGCCCCTCCCTTCCACTGGAGGCATCTTGGGCCACACAGAAAGATGAGAGTGAGAAGAGGGTAAAATATGATGTTATCCTATGAATCAACATTTGCGAGATTGCTGTAGTTCTTTCTGGACTGTATTTTCCATAGCAGTTTCCTTTTCAGCAGAACAGAATTAATAAATATGCTAGGAGGCAGGGGTGCCAACCTTTGGGCAAAAAGCTTTGTCTCTCAGTTTAGAAAATGTAGCCCAGAGGCAGAGCCTTAGTGGGCCAAGAAAGAAAAACAGGTCTTGATTTGTCTAGCAGTATAGCTCTTGGGTAGGTAGTTCCTGAGATGAGACCCTCCACTGGAAGGCAAATTTAGGGTTGGGATGCAGAAAACAGGCTCCCACAAGCAATTTTTCCATCCCTTAAGCCCTGGAGCATAAGGAGCACATGGAGGGGGCTAAACGTGCAAACCTGATCTTTGTAAGCTGGGCTACTTTTATGATCCTTCTATTATTTTTTTCTTATACCCTTTTTTCTCTTTGAATTCTGAAAACATTTTTTGTTTGTTTGTTTGTTTTTTACTTTTCAATCAATTTTCCTTAAGGGCCCCAAGGAAAGGAATTCCCCCGCCCCCTGAGAAAGGCTCTTTTGGATGGAAGTAGGAGAGAACCACTTACACTAGTGCAAAAAGAAAATGTGTGTGTGTGTGTGTATGAGGGCATACAGAAGCATGTACCTATGAGTATGTATGTGTGAGAGTGTGTGTATTTGAAGAAGAAAGGACTTTCTTATAGCAATGTGAGAACAGAAGGCATGATGCTAGCTGGGGCACTAGGAACCAGAAAGCTCTTAGGGACCAAAACAGGTTTCTTCACCATAAGCTTTCTTCTCTCTTCTGACCTCTTCCTCTGTGTGCTCATATTCTCCTTGTAACTCCATAACTTTGACTTTGCTATGACATTGAACCCAGCTCCCAGTTTACTTTATTTCCTTCAGTTAACTAGAATATTTGTTATTGTTTTCCGGCTCCAATTACTTAGAGAAAAAATCAACTTGACTCAGATAATAGCTTCAAGAAGGGACATACAAATCCAGTCCTCTATGTGTTGTTCCTGAGCTGAGTCAGAATCAACTCTGAGGCTGAGCAGGTTTACTGACTAGAGCAAAAATTAGAGAGAAGAGGGAGGCACTTGCCTTGGGTGTAATATTTAATTGGGTGGCAAAAAACTTGAGTAATCAGGATAAATAAGATTTTAATACAGTATTTAAAAAAAATGAATACAAAAAATATATGAGGAACAAAATATCAAACTTTAAATAAAAGATGTCATTTGTTTATTTTACAATCCTGTGTTATTGTGCGGTGAGAAGAGTCATTTTTAATCAACCCACGGTTCCTGGCCTCCGTGGCTATTCATCCCTTATCTGTGGGACTATGAACATTGACAGTGGCAGGTGAATGTATCAGGCAATTCAGAGGTTTATGTGTAGTTATACCTAATTATTATTATATAATATAATTATATCATTATCATAATTTTTTTTTTTTTTGGTAGAGTTTTTATTAACTTTTCTCACTTGTTTCAAAATGTAGGAGGGTATTTTGGTAAGTGGAGTCCCCCAGTAACACAAAAGGTTCACATACTCAGCTGCTAATTGAGAAGTTGGATGTTCAAGTCCACCCAGAGTTGCCTTGTAAGAAAGGCAACTTGATCTACTTCTGAAAAACCAGCCATTGAAAACACTATGAAGCACAGTTCTACTCTGTCACAGGTGGAGCTTCCATGAGTTGGAATTGATTCAATGGTGACCAGTTATTTTGATAAGTGTCTGTGAGGACAAGGAGCTCTGGTGGTGCCAGCTGCTAAACAAAATGTAGGCAGTTAGAATCCACTGTTAGCTCCACAGGAGAAAGATGGGAAATCTGAGTCTGTAAGGATTTGCAGCATTGGAAACCCTATAGAGCAATTCTACTCTAAACTACAGGGTTGCTATGAGTCAGAATTGGCTTGAAGGCAGTGGGTTTGGTTTTTGGTTTGTGTGAGTACTCACATTTTTTCTTTTGCTTCAGGCTTCAATATGGTTTGGTGTGGGGTGGATATTGAACTTTCCATTCATTATTATTATTATTATTTTAATTGTGATTTAGGTGAAAGTTTACAGAGCAAATTTATTTTCCGCACAGCAGTTTATAGAAATTTTGTTTCATGACATTGATTGCAATCCCTGAAATGTAACAGCTCTCTTCTCATTTCTTCCCTGTGGTTACCTTTTCCCTGTGTCCTTCTTTCCTATATATTCCTGCCCCCAGAGCTATCTCCCTGTGCAAATGCTGCCCTTCTGATCTCCCATGATTGATTATCCTAAGGAGTGTACCTAACTGGTGTAAATGTTCAGATTATATGCCTGTCTATTGTTTGGCTGGAAGCCATGGAGGTGAGCCCAATTTCAGGCATAAAGGGTGACTAGCGGCCATAATCTCAGTGGTTTCACCAGTCTCTATCAGACCAGTAAGCCTGGTCTTTTTTATGATTTTGCGTTTTCTACATTTTTCTTCTGCTCTGTCCAGGATAGGAGATATGGTAGAGTAGTGCCTAAAGCACTTGACTGCTAACCAGAAGGTTGGTGGTTTGAACGCACCAGTCACTCCTGGGAAGGAAGGTTGGGCAATCTACTTCGATAGTGATACTGCCTCAGAAACCCATGGAGGGGTCGCTATGAGTTGGGTCTGACTTGACAGCACACAACAAACATAACTATCCAGGATCTCCTGCACTGATTCCTTTCCAAATGATTGATAATGGTAGTGGGGCACTCCATTCGTCTTTTAAAGAGGACGATGAGTAGAACACCTTCCCACAGAAGAAACCAAGGGCAGGACAAGGCAAGTAATGGAAGACATCTTTATGTTATGTTAAGAGAAGGAACAGTAACCCACAAGGATCTGTGCAACAGTGGCATAAGTAATCCTTTTGATTCAGATGCTGAATTATAGGTGAAATCTGTAGTGGCAGAATCAGGGACACTTAGTAAAGTCATCCATCTATACTTGAAAGTTTTTCTAATGCTCACTAATCAAAAGAGCATATTCCATTATGAAGATGCTACTAGACTAAAGAGGATGGTGAATCAATGTTAGGAGGTAGAAAAGCACCAGCAGTTTCAGAGAATGCAAAATAATAATGCAGAAAAAAATGTGAAAGAAGAAACCAGTTGTTGTTGTTAGTTGTTGTTAGGTGCTGTTGAGTCATCTGCAACTCATAGCAACCCTATGCACAGCGGAACGAAACACCGACTGGTCCTGCACCAGCTCTATGATCCCTGCTATACTTGAGCCCATCACGGCAGCCACTATGTCAATCCCTCTCATTGAGGGCCTTCCCCTTTTTCGTGGACCCTCCACCTTACCAAGTATGATATCCTTCCCCAGGGAATGGTCCCTTCTGACAACATGATCAAAGTAGGTGAGATGAAGTTTGGTCATTCTAGTTTCCAAGAAGCATTCTGGTTGCACTTCCTCCAGGACAGATTTGTTAGTTCTTTTAGCAGTCCATGGTACTTTCAGCATTCTTTGCCAATACCACAACTCAAAAACATCAATTTATCTTCAGTCTTCTTTTTTCATTGTCCAGCTCTCACATGCATATAAACTGATTAAAAATATCATGGCTTGTGTCAGGTGCACCTTACTCCTCAAGGAGACTTCTTTGCTCCTCAGCACTTGAAAGATGTCCTTTGCAGCCGATTTGCCCAGTGCTATACGTCGTCTGATGTCCTGACTGCTGCCTCCATTGGCATCGATTGTAGAACCAAGCAATGTGAAGTCTTTGACAACTTCAATCTTTTCTCCATTCATCGTGATGCTGCTTACAGGTCTAGTTGTGAGGATTTTTGTTTTCTTTATATTGAGATGTAATTCATACTGCAGACTGTAGTCTTCAATCTTCATCAGTAAGTGCTTTAAGTCATCCTCACTTTCAGCAAGCGAATTGTGTCATCAGTGTATGGCATGTTGTTAATGATTCTTCCTCCAATCCTGATGTCACATTCTTCTTCATATAGTCCAGCTTCTTGGATATTTGCTCAGCATATAGATTAAATAAATATGGTGAAAGGATACAACCCTGATGCACTCCCTTCTTGATTTAAACCATGCAGTGTCCCCTTGTTCTGTTCGAATGACAGACTCTTGGTGTATGTACAGGTTCTTCATGAGTACAATCAAGTGTTCTGGAATTCCCATTCTTCACAATGTTATCCACAATTTGTTATGATCCACACAATCAAATGCTTTTCATAGTTAATAAAACACAAGTAAACATCTTTCTGGTATTAGAAGAAACCAGAACCAGATTGAAATGCTAACATAAAAAATTTTCATTTTAACCTATAACTGCATCTGAGATCACTCAAAGGCATCTGAGTGATCAGTTTAATGTGGGAGAAAGATCATGCAGTTTGGAATCAGAGGCACAGAAGCTTTATCTCTTACATTTATTGGCTGTGGAACCTTTAATAAATTATGTTTCTTGCACATAATTTAATTTCATCATGTATAAAGAGTATAAGAAGGCCTTGGCTCCAAAAAGGTTGGTGGTTTGAACCCAGCGAAAGCTCCTTGGGAGAAAGATGTGGTTGTCTGCTTCTGTAAATACTTACACCCTTGGAAATTCTATGGAGGCAATTCTTTCCTATCCAGTAGGGTCACTGTGAATCAGAATGGATTTGACAGCAATGGCTTTGCTTTTTGGTATAAAGAGCATGCATAGGTCAATTATCATTGCACAATTGTAATGTATGGCTTACAAAATCATTCCATAAAATTAGCTGTTATTATTAAATTCAACTATATCAGACCTGATAGAATCTGAGGACTAGAGCATTTAAGTAGCTGGTCCAAGGTCACACAGCTTAACTGACTCAATCACCTGCCATTTGGCTGCTAGTGAAGATAGTGGGTCCAGGCAGCTTGAGAGAGGCTTGGTCTCCATGTAGGAGCAGGGACAGAGCCTAAAAAGCAGTGTCAGAATGACAAAAGTTAAAAAGCAGTGCCACTAGATCCAGTTATCCATCCAAAATACAGGCAACACTGAGAAGAATGGGAATTACAGAACATTTAATTGTGCTCATGGGGAACCTGTACATAGACCAAGAGGCAGTCATTCAAATAAAACAAGGGGATACTACAAGGTTAAAAATCAGGAAAGATGTGAGTCAGTGTGATAGTTGAAGATGTGTCAACTTGGTTGGACTCCAGTTGTGAGTGGTGGTTCGCATGATGGATCACATGACTATGTCCTAAGCGGCCGGTCAGTCTAGGGGGAGTTTCCCCAGGGGTGTGGCCTACCTGTAATACTATCCCAGGGACAAACTGGAAGAACGGCATTCCGGACTAT
>NW_006921687.1:10067936-10073775 GCF_000298275.1 Orycteropus afer afer | reverse complement strand
TATATATATATATATATATACTTTGCTGGTTTTTGTGTTTCTCTAGAGAACCCAATCCAACACAGTCAGGGTTGTATCCTTTCCCCATTCTTATTCAGTCTGTATGATGAGAAAATAATCTGAGAAGCTGGACTATATGGAGAAGAATGCAGCATCAGGATTGGAAAAAGGCTTATTAACAACTTAGGATATGCAGATGACACAACATTTTTTGTTGAAATTGAAGAAGACTTGAAGTACTTACTGAGGAAGATCAAAGACTACAGCTTTCAGAATGGATTATATCTGAACATAAAGAAAACAGAAATCCTCACAACTGGGCCATGAGCAACATCATGATAAATGGAGAAAAGATTGAAGTTGTCAAGGATTTCATTTTACTTGGATCCACAATCAATGTCCATAGAAGCAATAGTCAAAACATCAAACAATGTATTTAATTGGACAAATCTTCTGCAAAAGATCTCTTTACAGTGTTTAAGAGCAAAGATGCCACTTTGGTGACTAAGGTATACCTGGTCCAAGCCATGGTATTTTCAGTAGTCTCATATGCATGTGAAAGCTGGACAGTAAATAGGGAAGACAGCAGAAAAATTAATGTATTTGAATTAAATTGTTGGCAAAGAATACCGAATCTAACAAGGACTGGTAGAAAAATGAACAAATCTGTCTTGGAAGCAGTACAGACAGGCTACTCCTTAGAAGTGAGAATGACCAGACTTCATCTCACATGCTTTGTCATTTTGTCAGAAAGGATCAACCCCTGGAAAAAGATATCACACTTGGTAAAGTAGAGGGTCAGCAAGAAAGGAGAAGATCCTCAACAAGATGGATTGAACAGTGCCTGCAATGATGAGCTCAAACATAGCAATGATTGTGAGCATGGTACAGGACGGGGCAATGTTTCCTTCTGTTGCACATAGGGTCACTATGAGTCAGAACCAACTCGAAGGCACCTAACAACAGCAAAAACAACTAGATCAGTAGTTAAATGGGCACTGCTAAAAGCCATGTCAATAGATGGATGTAGTATCCTCAGACAGGGCAAAGAAAGGATGAGGATAAATGAGTAGAGGAATTAACCACTGTGGCTTGATTACTCACTACCCTCAGAAAAGGAGAAAAGTACAGTGGTAGAAAGAGGAGCACAAAAAGTCTCCCTTGGGAACCCCACTTTACTTCTCAACTTCATTTGATTCTTTTTGGTTATACCACATCATTAACAGTAATTATTTAGCCATCACCATGCCTCTGTTGATCACATTATTAAATATTTTATTACATAATATGAGATATAGGAGCTCTGGTAGCATGGTGCCTAAGGCACTTGACTGCTAACCAGAAGGCTGGCTGCTCAAACCCACCAGCCACTCCTCGGAAGGAAGGTTGGGTAATCTACTTCCATAGTGATACTGCCTTGGCAACCCAAGGAGGGGTCGCTATGAGTAGGGTCTGACTCGACAGCAAATAACAACAACTACAACACTATGAATATATTATTGCTTCATTTATATATCAGAAGCAGTACAGCAAAATGGCTAAGTCAGACTGCTATTTCCAAGTGTGGGTAGGCCACTTAGTTAGTTGCATGTAAATCAGCTAGTTAAGTATTTCTTTGTTCTTCAGTTTCTATATCTGATAGTACCCAAGGAGGGGTCGCTATGAATTGGGGCCAACTTGATGGCACATAACATCAACAACAACAACAGATGCCTACCTCATGATTGGTTGTAAACATTAATTTTGCTGATACATAAAAAAACTGATTAAAAGGCCCCTAAATGGGAGCTCTGGTAGCATAGTGGCTAAGACACTTGCCTGCTAACCAGATGGCTGGCGGTTCAAACCCACCAGCCACTCCTCGGAAGGAAGGTTGGGCAATCCTACTTCCGTAGTGATACTGCCTTGGAAACCCAAGGAGGGGTCGCTATGAGTCGGGGCCGACTCGACGGCACATAACAACAACAACAACAACAAATGGTAGCTCTTAGTGTTATCACATATTATGGATTGAATTGTGCCCCCCCAAATATGTGTTGGAACCCTAATTCCTATAGCTGTAGATATAATCCTGTACGGAAACAGGATTTTGTTGTTGTTGTTGTTAACTAGATAATACTTGTGGGATGACATCAAGAATATCATATATGAAGAAAGCAAATGGTCATTAAAAAGACTGAAAAGAAAGAAAAGACCAAAACAGATGTTGGAAGAGACTCTGAAACTTCCTCTTGAATGGAGAGTAGCAAAACAAATGGAAGAAATGATGAAATAAAAGAGCTGAACACAAAATTTCAAAGGGCAGCTCAAGAAGACAAGGTAAAATATTATAATGAAATGTGCAAAGACCTGGAGTTAGAAAATCAAAAGGGAAGAACATGTTTGGCATTTCTCAAGCTAAAAGAAAGAAAGGAAAAATTCAAGTCTCAAATTACAATATTGAAGGATTCTATGGGCAAAATATTGAAGATGCAGGAGACATCAAAAGAAGATGGAAGGAGTACACAGAGGCACTGTACCAAAAAGAACTGGTCAATGTTCAGCCTTTTCAGGAGGTATCATATGAACAAGAACCTATGGTATTGAAGGAAGAAGTCCAAGCTGTGCTGAAGGAATTGGCAAAAAAAAAAAAAAAAGGCTCCAGGAGTTGACAGCATACCCACTGAGATCTTTCAACAAACAGATGTAGCACTGGAGTCACTTATTCATTTAAGCCAAGATATTTGGCAGAGAGCTACCTGGCCATCTAACTGGAAGAGAATGATATTTATGCCCATTGCAAAGAAAGGTCATCCAACAGAATTATCACACATAATATTATATGCAAGTAAAATTTTGTGGAAGATAATTCAAAAATGATTGTAGAAGTATATTGGCAGAGAACTTCCAGAAATTCAAGCTGGTTTTAGAAGAGGACAGGGAATAAGGGATATCATTGCTAAATGAGATAGATCTTGACTGAAAGCAAAGAATTATAGAAGATGTTTGTTTACCTGTTGGTTTGTATTTATTTATTTATTTTTGACTACCCAAAAGTATTCCACTGTATTGATAATATTGTGAAGAATGGGAATTCCACAGCACTTAATTATCCTCATGAGGAATCTGTACAGAGAACAAAAGGCTTTCATTTGATCAGAAAAATGGGATACTGCATGGTTTAAAATCAGGAAGGGTGTGCATCAGCGTTGTGTGCTTTCACCACACTTTTCAATCTGTATGGTGAGCAAATAATCTGAGAAGCTGGACTATATGAGGAAGCACATAGCATCTGGATTAGAGGAAGACTCATTAACAAACTGCTATAAACAGATGATACAACTTTGCTGAAAGTGGAGATGACTTGAAGTACTTACTGAAGAAAATCAAAGACTATAGTCTTCAATATGGATTATACCTCAACATAAAGAAAATAGAAGTCATCACAACTGGACCAACTGCAACATCATGATAAATGGTGAAAGATTGAAGTTGTTAAGGATTTCATTTTACTTGGATCCACGGTCAGTACCCATGGAAGCAGCAGTCAAGAAATCAAACACTGGAGAAGCACAGAGAGCAGAGGGGAAAAAAAAAAAAATCAACCATGATATTACACTAGGAAAATCAGCTGCAAAAGGCCTCTATAAAATGATAGGAAGCAAAGATGTCACTTTGAAGCCATGGCATTTTCAGCATCCTCATATGCATGTGAAAACTGGACAATGAATAAGAAAGACTTAAGGAGAGTTGATGCCTTTGAATTGTGGTGTTGGAAAAAAGTGCTAAAAGTACATGGTACTGGCAGGAGAACAAACAAATCTGTCCTGGAGGAAGTGCAGCCTTTAATGCTCCTTTGGAGTGAGAATAGCCAGACTATGTCTCATATAGTTTGGTTATGTTGTCAGAAGGGACTCTTCCCTGGAGAAGGATATCATGCATGGTAAAGTAGAGAGTCAGTGAAAATGGAAAAGTCCCTCAATGAGATGAATTGACACAGTGGCTACAACAATGGGCTCAAGCATAGCAGAGATTGTGAGGAAGGTTCAGGACGGGGCAGTGTTTCATTCTGTTTTACACAGGGTCACTATGAGTCGGAGCTGACTCCGAGGAACCTAACAACAGATCATACCTTGATTAGGGTAGCTTCTAAATATAATCACATGTATGATTAAAAAGAGCAGATTAGACACCGAGACACACAGAAACTGGGGAAGACAGATGCCATATGAGGATCATCTAAGAGCCAAGACACCAAGGAACATCCAGGACTCCCGAAAAAGAAGGGTTCCATATGCTGAAGACCCTGATTTGCACTTTTAGCCTCCAGAACTGTAAGAAAATAAATTTTTGTTCTATAATGCCACTTGTTGTTGTTGTTATGTGCCATCGAGTTGGACCTGACTCATAGTGACCCCTCCTTGGGTTTCTGAGGCAGTATCACTACGGAAGTAGATTGCCAACCTTCCTTCTGAGGAGTGGCTAGTGGGCTTGCATTACCAGCCTTCTGGTTAGCACTCAAGTGCCTTAGGAACTATGCTACCAGAGCTCCTATAATGCCACTTATTTCTATTATATTTCTATTATAGTAGCACTAGGAAACTAAGACCCTATTTCTACCAAACTCACTCATGGAAAGAAAGCATGTCACATACTATTTGTTAATATCCTTCTGTCACACTTTGAGTTATCAGTAAAATGGAAGGCATGTGATGGCTACTGGAGAAATGGTCATGGATAAGGAAAAAGTAATATTGCCTGGAGGAATGTTTGGGACTCACAAGTGGTATTTGGAGTAAATAAAGTAAAAGGTAAAAGGAAAAATGAAATTACAAAAACTGTTTATTTGCTTTTAGAGTGAAAAAGATATTGGACATAAAAAATGTCTTCTTAATGCAGCATGTGACTACCACTGAGAAACAGGCACATGCACACCAAATAGCATTTAGCTCTGTTTATGTTGTTTATGTTGTTTGTACAGAATTCCTGTTATTAGGGGTATCAATAGAGTGAATACATGGCAGAAAGTTTTGTATACCTAAAATACATGTGTTACTATTATTGTATTTAATGAGATAATATGGCAGTGAATTACTATTTGCCTGTGGATTATCTAAATCTAGGTCAGAAGCTAGTCATCTACCACCTTGCTTGAGGGTTCCTGTATTTCATCTTGTGATGGTTGCATAGCTGAGATCAAGTTCCCAATCCTCCCCTCTATTTTTTAGATTTAAACCTGGGCTTGGTGGGAGAAAACACAGCCATTGCAAGGGAGATAATAGGGTAGAAACTAGTCTGGGAACTCATTCTGCAATGGGTAGAGGGTGCCAGTGCACAGTGGCTAGGTGGGCTTTCCTGGCTGAATTAGGAGACCAGTTCTGAAATTGGCCAACTCAGGAGTCAGGTCTGGCTTCGGGTGAGATTTCTGGAACCCAGAATTAAGCTTAGTATTATCAGCTGAACAAGAAATTTTTTTTTTTTAATTGTGATTTAGGTGAAAATTTGCAGAGCAAATACACTTTCCATACAGCAGTTCACATACACTTTGTCTCATGACATTGACCACAATTTATCACAATGCAACATTTCCCCTCCTACTTCCTCCCAATAGTTACCTCTTCCCTGTGTCCATCCCTCCATGAACTCCTGCCCCCTGAGCTGTCTCCCTGTGCATAAGTAGCCCTTCTTTCTCCCATGATTGTTCTCTCCAAGGAGTGTATCTATCTCAGGTAAATATTCAACTCATGCCTGTCTGTTATTTGGCTGGAAGCCACAGGCGTGGGTTCAATTCCAGAACTGAAGGGCAGCTAGGGGCCATAGTCTCAGTGGTTCCACCAGGCTCTATCAAACCAGTAAAACT
>NW_006921687.1:10040591-10061376 GCF_000298275.1 Orycteropus afer afer | reverse complement strand
ATGCTGCTTCTTCCTCAGGGATGTGTTCTGGGTCTGTATCTTGCTTCCTTGTTTCTACCACTTTATCCTGCTTTTTTGTGTGAACTGTTATGGTCTCTTATCTCTGAGGCATTGTGGTGGTGTTGTGTTTAGATCTCTGTTAACTGTTTGTGAAGAGCAGCCAAGGGTGATTCAGGCTCTTCTTGGTGGTTTTTTATTGTTGGCCCATTGGTGGAGAAGGAGGGAGTGGCTATTGCTCAGTAAGTGAAGTTGCAGGAGGTGTGGGTGTAGATGTGTCTTATGGGTACTGTTGTTGTCTCCCACTCATTTAGACACAAATTACAATTGAATAACCATCAAAAAACTAAAATTACATGGACAGAAAACACACCATATAATCACACAGGAACAGTAACAAAAAAAAGAAAAAAGGGAAAAAGAAGAAGAAAAAACCAAGATAACCTGCAATATCTGGGGATAGGGTACTAAGAGAAAAAAAGTATAAAAGGAGAATAATGAAGAAAAAAAATGGGAAAATGCAAAAAGCAAAACAGGGAATGAGGTTAACTATGAGAAAAAAGGCGGGAGGTGGGGGGAAGCACTTAAATTTTTTTTAAAAAAAGAAAAATTTCAACCAGGAACAGGGAATAGAAAAAATGCTGAAAACTAGGACCTGGGAGGGGAAGATTAAGAATAATAGTAAGAAGGAGAAAAGCATTAATAATAATAGTAGTTTTAAAACAGACAAATACAAGCAAACTAATCACAAGCAAAAAGAAAGCAAGAAAGAATAAAATGAAAATAGGAAAAAAAAATTTGGTGGAGGACAGGGCAGGGTACCCAGGCTCCGTCTGAGCACACAGACTGTGATGGAGTTCCTGTGGGCCCAGAAGGTAGGTGGGGGTGGGGGATGGCCACACCTCTGTTCACCAAGTGGGTGTGGGGAATAAGAGTAACAAGAGGAATGTGGTACCTTTTCAGTCTTACAGGTCTGGAGTGACCTTGAGGTTGCTGGAAAGCAGAACGTGTTCTTAAGCCCCAGCAATCTGGGAGTGTGCTGTCTCTTTAAATATCCAAAATAGTCAAGCTGCTTTTAAACCTTCAAAATGGTGGTGTCCTCTGGACTGGCAAAAGTCCACTGCTCAGCCCACCTTTCTCTTCACCTTCTCAGTTGATTACCCAGCCACCGTGCACAGTCCTTCGTGTAGTCCCTGGCTAGCAGGGCTGATTTTTATGTTAATTGTTAGGTCCTACCACCACTTGGGAATCTACAAACTATCTGTGATGTCAGGATTGCTCAGGATGGCTGCCAAACCGCAGCTCTGTATGTCTCCTTTTTTGGTATTTTCATGCAAATTCTTCTGCTAGTTGGGGTTTTGTCCACTTCTATATCCTTCCCTTCAAGTCTCAGGGATCCAAGACTATCTTCTGTGTCTGTGTTAATTGGTTTCCCTTTTCTTTGTTGAAGAGGGTCTGTGTAGTCTTTCTGCCTAGTCAGCCATCTTGCCGGAACCAAGAAACAAATTTTCAAAGGTGATATTTCACAAGCTGTATGGTAGAGATTCAAGGGAGACTTTTTTGATAAGAGTGAGTTCATAAGATATCATCAAAGAAATGAAAATCTGATACATTAATGAAGGAGAGGGCCTTGAATGACACTCATGATAATTGATGTTTTAAGCCTTTTCTAACACATCAAATACTGTGTTTTGATGTGGTATGCAATCTAAAATTCCACAACCCTGTGAAGTAGGAATTTTCATCTCCATTTTACAGATGAAGACCCAGAGACTTAGAGCAGAGCTAAACTCAGACTCCGATTTGTGATCCTGAAAGCTGAGCTCATGATTGGCACCTATGCTGCCTTATATCCTCACAGTGGGAAAAGAATCTACAGGCCTGTTTATGGTTTTGCTTCACAATCATCTTCAAGGACCTTGGACAAATTTGCCCTGAGTTTGGGAGAAAAACATTCAATGAGGTCAACGTGTAGGCTGGCAGATGAGGTGTACAGAGAGGAAGAATCTCCTCATGCCGATTCTTCCCCTTCAACCTGACGGTCTGATGTATAGACACTTCCCTGTGGAAAGAATAAAGAAAAAACTCTTCTCAGAAACCAATGGCATAATAAGTGAGGTAAACACCAGCAGTGCTGTGAAAAGATCCGCAATTCCAGTTTGTGGTGGCAAGAAAGGCCCAGAAAGATTCTGAGAGCCTGCAATACTTTTAGCAGGCATCTGAAACTTGAGACAAGACCATTTACCCAGAAAACTGCCTTTACTTTCAGCTTGGTAACCATGGACACTAGCCAGAAATCATTTTGGCCCATATTCATCCTTTCTGGTTTTCTCTAAAGAGTGAAGGCAGGCAAGAAGGAGAATTTTCTTTTTTTCCTTTTTGGTAACTTCAATTAAAAAAAAAAAAAGTCTACTTATGTTGGTGTAAATCCTTGGATAAGTACAAAGCTCTGATTGTATGGATCAGAGGATATAGAAAGCCAGCTATTTGATAAATGTGAAAAACAAAAACACAAAACCTTCTTTACTTTTTAAAATGAGTTGAGACCTCATGGTTCTGAAGCCAGGCACACAGATTTTAGCTTACCTTCTCTGGTCTGGCACCTTCTTGTCTGCTGGCAATACATTTGGCTTTTACAGTGAGATTTTGAAGAGAGGTCTGAGTTTGATTAACTGTGCCTTTATGAATAACATCCTCAGAGAATTCCAGGCTGTATTCAGATTCTTGACTGTAGCAGCCATGGGGCTTTGCTGTATGGCTAAACTGTTTCTTGCAACAGAAGATTCTGACAGATCATAATTCTTCCAACTTATAGCAGTCATCACTTTTCTTTGCAGGGTGATAGTCCTAAAATTTTCATTTCACTCACCTCTCAGCTGATTTGTAAGTCTATTGAGAAACATCAAATTCATTTTGATGTACAATTTGCTCCTTGCTGGGAACTGGCAGACAAGGCATAAGACTTGGACTTGTCTTCAGAAAATGAAGAGATGGCTAATTAGAGGGTTAAGATGAAGGGAAGCAAAAGGAAAAATCACTAATAATTATCTCCAGCTGATGGATTTCCTACTCATTCCCTCTCTCCTCAATGAAAGTTGCTGTCTATGGACGATTCAGATCATGGAGAATCAACTGTGGTAACATGCATGGGCCACACCCATGGTGAATCCAGCTACTGGAAGGAGGGACTTTCCTAGTTAGTCTGTCTGCCAGTTGGTAAAAGCAATTGGGTGGAAAATCAAATGGGAGCTCATGTTTTTTTCCTCCTCAACAGAGACCACCAAAGGGGGGGGGGAAGACATTAATCTTTCCTGTGTTAATTGAGAACACTGGATGCCATTATGAAACCGATTCCCTTGGAGTCATGCTACTCATTTGAATCCCAGTTCAAGTTTGTTGAAATTGTAATGGTAGTAGGTGTTATCATGTAACAGGGTACCACATTACAGTATGATGGCTTTTCATTCTACATGGCTCAAAAAGCAAAATAAATTTTGAATAAGCAATGGTGTAGGCTATAATTAGTATATGAGTATATATTTTCAGGAGAGGATAATGTTCCAATTACAATATAGGCAACTGATAATTCACTAAGTCTACTGTGCTATCAAGGACTCAAGGTATTCATATTATGTTCTGATATGCTACTTCCTTTATGCAGAAGAGGTAAAAATCTTAGAACTATCATATGTTTTATATATATATGTGTTTTGGAAGACAAACAGACATTTTTCTTTGTTGACTTTAAGTCAGCAATTTTCTGAGGAAATCATTTCTAGAGCAGTCATCTTTACAGAGATGATTTTATTGCAGAAACCTAGAGTGAACTCTAAATAAAATTGGTGAGTAGACAAGTTTATTTTCAGTTTTTCAGTCCAGCAAATCCTCTTTTTTTTTAGTAACTTCTCTTCTATCCTACTTGCCAAAGATATTATGCTAATATCTACACCTGTGCAATATCTCCAATTGGCTTTATTGAACAATGTCTCTTGTTTGAGTCTTCAATATTTTTCACTCTCCCCTCACCCCTTACATCAAACTGTATAATTTATGTCTTCAGAAACAGTAGCCAGGGAGAAAGAAACAGCATTTCTCACCAGCAGTCCACCAGCAACAATAGAGAAATATCTTAACATTTCCATATGATACATATTTAAAATTTAGAATTCTATATTCAGTAAAATTATCAGTCAAATGAAATATCATAATTAGAATATTTTACACAAAAGCAAGGGCCCCAAAAGCTTATTTTCTATGAATCCTTTCTTAGAAAGTTACTTGAACGTGTACACCAATAAAACAGGGGAGTAAATCAAGAGAAGCAAGGCATCATTTCAAAAACTATTGGCTTAGAATTGGGAAAAATGCCAGCATCTTGTCCCAGTTTCTTTGATTCACAGCAGCTGTAGAAAATCCAGACTGAGGCAGAATGGAGCTCTCTAGCTATGGGTTGGAAAATCCTGAGGTTCTGTTAGAGGCAAAAGACAGATTGTAAAAACAAATACAAGTCATTACAATTTGACTTCAAGAACATTTTTTCTTTGAGTGGTACATGATTCTGATATTGTATTAGGAGATATGTGTGTATGTGTCCAAAAACCAAAAAAAAAAAAAAAAAACCAAACTCACTGCTGTTGAGTTGGATCTGACTCATAGTGACCCCTCCTTGGATTTCCGAGGCAGTACCCACCAGCCACTCCTCAGAAGGAAGGTTGGGCAATCTACTTCTGTAGTGATACTGCCTCGGAAACCCAAGGAGGGGTCACTATGAGTCGGATCCGACTCCATAGCAGTGGTTAGTTGTTTATCACTATGGAAGTAGATTGCCCAACTTCCCTCTGAGGAGTGGGTGGTGAGTTTGAACTGCCAGTCTTCAGGTTAGCAGTCAAATGCCTTAGGCACTACACCACCAGAGCTCCCGTGTGTATGTGTAGGGCATATAAAAAGAAATATAAGTATCACATATGCTGAGGGCTGAATAATTTTTCATATTACCATAGTATAAAAGTTTTAATTGTTTTCTAACTTCTAGAATTAATTTATAAACAAACCACAGAAGACAATCATAATCATAGAATGGAATATGAGTGTTTCATCTTAGAAGATGGGAGGAGACATGCAAGCAAATATTGGAGTAGTAATATCTTTATTTTATAGCATAGGAAGTACTGTTTGTGGTTGATAGAAGCTGTGGCCACTTAAACAGCCTGCTACAATTTGCAAAGTGACTAGTAGAGGATCTAAGGGCAGTAGTATTACTATGTCAGGATTGAGTAGTGTGTCAGTCAGGATTCTTAATTGTGAGTGACAGAAATCAACTCTTGTTGACTCAAGAAGAAAAGGAAAACCTCTCTGGGAGGACTGGAAAGCCTCAAGCTTAGCAGTTAAGAGCAACTCCAAAAATTACACAGCAGAAGTGGACTGATAGCAGAATCTCTTTACTAGTTGAGCATGAAGTACAGCAAACTGCACTATAAATACTGGTCCAGGATACAGTGTACTCCAATTAGCACTGTTGCTGCTGCTCTCTAGGAACTTGATTTTACAGCAAATGTGCACTTGAGTCTTCACACTACTACCTTCTGATTCCAGCTCTTGTATGGCATGTCTGATTTGTAGAATCTAGCTTGGATGTGTGGACTCAGGTGCAAGGAAGCCTAAGAAGTGAGTGTCCAGCATTGTCAGCTTGGCAGCAAGAACCACCTCTACCTTCTCCCAAGGTGAGAAGTTCCCAAAATAATATTTCTGTTCAAATGCTGAGTGGCCAAAAAAGAAGAAATGAAAAAAGACCATTGTCCACTAAGTTTAGGAAGACAGAAAGTGAGGATTTTTTTAAAAGCGCTAAATCCTCATCCTTTTAAAAATTCTCTATTATACATTAAGTCAATTTATGCATCAAATCTATTAAAAAATTCTCTAGTATATGCATATCATTTAAATTTATTAAAAAAAAAAAAAAAAAAAACACCTCATTACCATCAAGTCAGATCCGACTCATAGCAACCCCTCCTTGTGTTTCCAAGGCAGTATCACTATGAAAGTACATTGCCCAACCTTCCTTCTGAGGAGTGGCTGGCAAGTTTAAACTGACAGCCTTCTGCTTAGCAGTCAAATGCCTTAGGCACTACATCACCAGAGGTCCCATTTAGATTTATAGGGGTAACCATTCAAAGAACTATGGTGCTGGCAAGAAATATTGAACGTACTGTGGACTGCTAGAAGAATAAACATGACTGTCTTGGAGAAATTACAGCCAGAATGCTCCTTAGAAGTGAGAATGGCCAGACTTGATCTCTTGTATGTTGGTCATGTAGTCAGAAGTGACCAATCCCTGGAGAAGGTGCAGTACAGGGTAAGCAAAAGAAGGAAAGAACCCTCAACAAGATCAATTGACACCATGATTGCAACCGTGGGTTCAAACATAGGAATAATTATGAAAATGGCACAGGACCTACCAGTATTTCGTTCTGTTGCTGAGTGTTGTGAGTCAGAACCAACTCAACACACCTAACAACAACTGGAAGAACTTAAATATTTAAAATTTAAAGGGGTGTTTTGGGGGAAATGGGACTTGGGGAGGGAAGAGGGATTAGAGAAAGTGTTGATAGTCATTAGAAGTCTGTATAGATGGTGATTTTATTATCATTTGCATGTGTTACTTGGATGGTTCAAACAGTTCAACTACTAACCAAAAGGTTGGCTGTTCAAACTCACCCAGAGGTGTCTCAGAAGAGAGGCCTGGTGATCTGCTTTTGAAAGTTCACATCCTTGAAAATCTTATGGAGTGCTGTTCTACTATACACCACATCAAGTGAACAAGATCAGTTTCAAGTTGGAATCAACTTGAAGCCATTTTTTTTATACCCTTGTTCATAAAGGCAAAATGCACATGCCTATGGAATTCAAACACTGTTTGACCATTAACCAATGTATTCATATGAAAAAGATGCATACTAGGGATTTTCTTGATAACAGAATGTAAATGTCATTGAACAAACACTTGATATTGGTTATTCACTGTTTACAAAGATGAATTCAAATTTAGTATAATTGTTTAACCTATCTCAGAATATGTTCTGCTCATAATTAAAGAGAAGAAGTGCTTTTAGGCTTTAGGAATTGGAACACCTGTGAATATTTTTATGGGATCAATAAATCCAATTAATAGAAAATCAAATTTATGGATAAATAAAGAAATGTAGGTATAGCATATTAAAGGCAGGGAATTAATAAAATAGGAAAGAAATTCAGAGAGAGAATTAAGAATTGAAAAAAATCTTGAAAATTCTAAGACAAATTTATGTCACCCATAGAGGGATATAAGAAATACTAAATCTATGCCTTTTTTTTTTTTCCTCCCAAGGACAAAAATCTGGTCAAAACAAATGCTATACATTGTGATGAATAGAAATGATCTAAAAATACAATCTTTGTTCAGGAAAATAATGGCTGAGCAGATAAAAGTAAAGGAGTCGCTGAGTGTGAGAGGTTGTTGCTGTTATTAACTATAGTTAAGTCAGCCTCCAATTCATGGCAACCCTGACTCATAGAGACTTCATACACAACAGACCAAAATACAACCTGGTCCTGTACCAACCCCATGAATGCTTGCAGATCTGACTGTTGTGATCCATAGGGTTTTCATTTGCTGATTTTTGGAAGCAGACCAACAGCCCTTTCGTCCTAGTTTGTCTTAATCTAGGAGCTCCACTGAAATCCAAAGGTATTGAAAAAAATTCATGTGGCCCAAGTTGTGTACGAAAAATGAAATATTGATCAGGTTGTTTGAGATATTCTGCCACCTGTTGATACTGCAGCAATGGTAGATCATTAGATATGAGGTGGGGTGGAGGTTGGGAGCAGAAGGGATAGGTGACAGCAATATTTAGACACTTAGGAGCATTCTAAGCATTTGACTGCTAACCAGAAGGTTGGTGGTTCAAACTCACTTCCTCCATGACAGGAAGATGGGGCAATCTACTTCTGTAAAGATTTATGCCCCCAGAAACCCAATGGGCATCACTATGAGTCAGAATCAACTGGATGGCAGTGAGCGAGGAACATTCCAGCCTTTTTATGTTTTTGTGTATGAGGAAAATATACTGTTAAGCAACATTTTTTTTTTTTTTTTCAAGAGGGAAAGACTAAGATAAAGAGAATTTATAGAGATTCTCCAAAAAAACCCCAAAAAACTCAATGCTATCTAGTTGATTCCAACTCATAGTCCCCCACTGGGTTTCCAAGGTGGTAAATATTTAGGGAAGTAGATGGTCCCATCTTCTTTCCACGGAGCAGCTGGTGGGTTTGAACTGCCAAGCTTCTGGACAGCAGTCAAATGCCTCAGGCACTGCGCCACCAGAGCTCCTTATTATAGAGATCAGAGAAAGAAAAAAAAAATGTGTTCATTTTCTGAGAACAAGAAAAGGTCTGGGCTTCTAGAATACTAATGTTTTTTTTCACAGTTCATTATGATGGGCCATCTGGTACTGTAGTGGCCTGGCCTTAGAGTTGCAGGGGTGGGGTGGGTGAAGTAATTCCTGCGCTGGTTGGACGATCACCTTGGGGTTGAGAGGACTGCTTATGCTATGTTTCTGAGTTTCCAGTTTGTATCCCAGAGCTGCAGTGTTAGCTCACTGGCCTATCACCAGGGAACACTTCTCCCTCTCCTTACCCACCGTGGGTGAGACACAGCCTGGGAGGGGAAGGTGCTAATGATCTCTTTTATCAGGGCCAGGATTATGTAACCTATGGCTCTTTATCACCTCAAGGGTGTGTCTCCTGAAGCTGGCTAGTGAGGCAGTAAATAGCTTTCAGATGATTCAATCCTGGTTTTTAAATACATTTTATTTTGCCTCCTTTACTTTGTGAGCCTTTGGAGTTTTGTTTTTTTAATTTTTTTTTTTTTTTTAACCTTGGGAGAATAACATTTTAAGCTATCAACCTGAAAATCTGCAGAACTGTGTGGCCTTGAGCAAGTATGTAACCTCTCTGGATTCAGTTTCTTTATTTGTAAACACATTTAACTTTCCTCTGAGGTTTTTTTCATTTAACATTCTATGATTCCATAATTCAAAAAACCCATTTTATTTCCTGTATATCATTTGCAAAAAAAAAAAAAAAAGTTTTTTCTCACTTCTTTAATGAGAGACATTGCTAGCAGTTTCAAGTTTTAGGCAGAAATAAAAAAATTTACCCCATTTTATTTATTTATTTATTTTGTGAAGTATCTCTTGATGACATACAACATATAGTCTGGGAAAAGGACATAAGGAAAATGTTTATGTTTTAAGTGGCTTAAAAATAAATCTCCGCATTATTCATAATAGCCAAAAAGTGAAACAACCCAAATATCTGCTAATAGATGAATGGAAAAATGAAATGTGTTATACCCATACCCTATAATGTTACTAGACAATAAAAAGGAATGAAGTCCTGGTACATACTACAACATAGCTGATTCTTGAAAACAGGCTATATGAAAGAAGTCAGTCACAAAAGACCACATATTGTATAATTCCATTTATATAAGATATTCAATAGGCAAATATGTAGAGACAGAAAGCAGATTTATATTTACCTAGGGCTGGGGGTCACCAGCCACTTCTCGGAAGGAAGATTGGGCAATCTACTTCTGAAGAGATATTGCCTCGGAAACCCAAGGAGGGATCGCTGTGAGTCAAATCGACTCAAGGGCAGTGAGTCTGGTTTTTTTGAGGGTTTGGGGTGGAGAAGTTTGGACAACAATGAAGAGTGACTGCTAATGAATACAGATGGTTTCTTTTTGGGGTTCTAACATCTAAAGATGTTCTGAAATTGATTATGCTGATGGTTGTTCAACTTATACTAAAAACCATTGAATACTACACTTTAAATGGATGAATTGTATATGAATTATACCTCAAACATGGCTATTATTGCTACTAATATTAAGTTTCTAGCTCCTCACTGGAGGGTTGATGTAGGGCAGAAGGGCTTGATGTTTTGGGGCTGTGTGGTAGGGACTTCAGAATAAGCCTCCTGAAGACAGTTTAAGTCTCATGAAGTAGCAACACATGTGAGTTCAAGGAGCTTTGATCAAAAGATGTAACCATTAGGGCCCATGTTTATCAGAGTGTGACATTGTCACTGACACCAAGAAGTCACCTTCTATGCAGATAGAGGCTCCCTTCTGACCCTACAGAAACAGCGGTCAGGACTTACGTGTGGGTCAGCAGTGGCAACCGGGCTCTGGCTGGCTTTGCTCATGTGGCTGGTCTTAACTCTGTGCACCTATGTCCTCTCTTGGAGAGGCTCCTCTGCTATTGTGTTCTCAAGTAGTATTGTCTACTTCAGAGGGATGCAAACATTTTCCCAAATTCTCTCATTCCCAAATGCTCTGGATGCAGCTCTGATACTGGCTCTCCAATCCTTGACGATCAGCCCAACAAGAACAAGGTTTCTCCTAACACCATGACTCTTGTTTGATCTCATTACATACATCCGATATGTTTCTGCTAGGCAGCCAGAGCCTCTGGGCAGTGAAGGGTCAACATGCTAAGATGGGAGCTGGAGGTCTGCTCCACAGGACAATCAAAATCAAACTCTTGGAGCTTCCATTAGAGAAAGAAGACTTGAGGGCCTAGAATGAGTGTTTCTCCTATTACTGGAATGGGGGGCCTCAAGCATTGCACTTTGGGGAACACTTAGGCCATTCTGTTTGCTTTACAAAGTGAGCAGAGGAAGTCTTCCATAAAGCATTCTCTCACTGAGTCTCTCATCTAGTTAACGTTTGCTGAACATTTCACACTCTGCTACATTCTAAAGGGACCAGAAGGGAAAATGTTTGACAGATGGTATGTCCTGGATAGCTCATGGTCTGCTGGGAAGGTTAGGCCTGCACATAAGCATCTATCAAGCAAGGTAGAATCTTGTGTCATGAGAGAGTGAAAAGAACATTTTGGTTTGGGGATGAGCTACCTACCTAGATGAGTCATCATTAAAGCTGTTATTTGAATGATGAAATTTATTCATATAAGACAGTATTTTATAACACAGTACTGTAAAACAATATAATATAAAGCAGTGTTTTATAAAACTTCACAGATAATTCTATGTGCAGCCAGAGTTGAGAACCACTGCTCTGGACAATTTATTTGAAAATGAAAAATTTATATCATATATATATATATATATATAGAGAGAGAGAGAGAGAGAGAGAGAGAGAGAGAGAGCGAGAGAGCGATCGAGCGCTATGTATTTTGAAGGCAAATTGGGCTACGTGGCTTATAATGACAAAACAAAACATTGCCATCTGGTTGATTCCAACTACAGTGACCCTACAGAACAGAGTAGAACTGTTCCCATACGGTTTCCAAGACTATAAATCTTTGCAGAAGCAGACTTCCACATTTTCCTCCTCCAGAGCTGCCACTGACTTTTTGGTTACCAGCTGAGTGCTTTAACCACTGTGCCACCAGAGCATCTCTACTTGTCTTAATGAAGGATTATTTTCTGACTTGGTTTTAGGATCTATATAGCATTCTTAAAATTTATTCAGGACCTCAAAGAGGTTTTGTTTATGTAAGTTGTATCAGTGGATATTTACTATAACCAAAAAAACCCAATCATTTGCATATAACATTAATAGACCTGTTAGATCTTAATACTAGTAGCATAGAGTTTTGTTGTTGTTCTTTAATGAAAAATAGCTATATTTTCTCAAAACAAGTTAGTGAGAAGAGAGCCACTGTTGCACAGTTTTGAAAATCTTTTTACTTTTGGTTTAATAGGAGACAGCTGGCTTCTCAGTCTGCCTCTGCTTTCAATCTGTTGGGATGGCTCACATGATGTAGCCTCTGAAAATCTCCACTGGACTCTCATGAAAGAATGAGAATGAAAAAGGCAAGTGATGTCTTAGTATTATTATGAAAATAGCTTTGACCTCAAAGACATCTCTGGAAATATCTGGATCCTGGCTATAGAAATCTTCCAATTCATTATCCTTTGGTTCTCACAACAGTTCTGTTATTTAAATTAAAAAAAAAAAAAAAAAAAAAAGAAAGAAAGAAAAAAGAGGAAACTGAGGCTTGGAAAGAAAAGGAACCAGCCCAAGGTCAAATAGTGGTGACAAGCAGTGCTGGGATTTGTTCCCAGGTGGTTGGCTGTGGAATGGGAGCTCTGCCACTACACATGTCCCCTCACAGTTCACACAATACTTAACGGTCATTTTATTTCCTCACTCATCTCCTGTGGATGTTGATAGGATATTGTTCCCTTTAGACTTGTTTGAATAACTTAAACTCAAAAGTGGTTATTCTTAATTTTTTTCAAACGTCTCAAGTCAACTTTGTGACTAATTCTTTTGGATCAATAAGAGACATTTTAGAGTTTCAACAGTTATCAAATTACTTTTCTCATCCCCAGAAATTGTAAATCATTGAAAATGGCCATGATACTGGAAATAGGAGCTTGATTTGAAATTTTTCTTTAGCTTTGAATTCAGTCTGTTGTCCTCTAATTCAATATTTAACTTCCTAATAAACTCCATTTTATTTAAAAAAAATTTCATTGTATCAGGGAAGAAAAAGGATTAGAAGCTAGAGTTTCAGATTCACAATAAAAATAAATTTGTCCTGCAATAATTTTAGTATTGAAATTTTTGTTTTAATTATAAGTATAAAGCTATAAAATGTGCAATTACTGAGCAACAGCAGGCTCTGATTACATCCTCCCTTCCTATAAGGGCAATATCTTTCTTTTCCTATTAACCCCCAGCACCAGCATTGTCATTTAATTTGTGCTTCGATCTTCTTCCGTAGTGATAGTGCCTTGGAAACCCAAGGAGGGGTCATTATAAGTCAGTTCTGACTCAATGGCACATAACAACAACAACAACATATTTTTACTACTTTATCATTTGAACTCCCCTTTATTGATAAATATAGCCCTAAATCACTCAAACTAAATAGCTAAATTAGAAAAAGTGGTATTTTTTGGTTGTTATTTGAATGTTTTCTTTCTTTTTGCTTTTTTCCTTAGGTATCAGTTGTTGTTGTTGCTGTTGTTGTGCCAGCCTCGTGATCCCTACTATACCTGAGTCCATTGTTGCAGCCACTGTATCAATCCACCCTGTTGAGGGCCTTCCCCTCTTTTGTGGACCCTCCACTTTACCAACCATGACAACCTTGTTCAGAGAATGGTCCCTTCTAAGAACATGACCAAAGTAGGTGAGACAAAGTCTGGCCATTCTCACTTCCAAGGAGCATTCCAGTTGCACTTCTTCCAGGACAGATTTGTTAGTTATTTTAGCAGTCCATGGTACTTTCAGCATTCTTGGCCAACAACACAACTCAAAAGCATCAACTTTTCTTTGGTTTTCCTTATTCATTGTCCAGCTTTCACATGCGTAAGAGATGATTGGAAATACCCAAATGGCTTGAGTCAGGTGCATCTTAGCCTTCAAGGAGATATCTTTGCTCTTCATCACTTGGAAGAGGTCTTTTGCAACAGATTTGCTCAATCCAATATGTCTTTTGATGTCTTGACTGCTGCTTTCATTGGTGTTGATTGTAGAACCAAGTAACATGAAGTCTTTGACAACTTCAATCTTTTCTCCATTTATCATGATGCTGCTTATTGGTCCAGTTGTGAGGATTTTTGTTTTCTTTATATTGAGGTGTAAGCCTTACTCAGACTATAGTCTTTAATCTTCATCAGTAAGTGCTTCAAGTCATCCTCACTTTCAGCAAGCAAAGTTGTGTTATCTGCATATCTCAGGTTGTTAATGAGCATTCCCCCAATCCTAATGCCATGTTCTTCTTCATACAGTCCAACTTCTTGGTTTATTTGCTCAGCATACAGATTGAGTAAGTATGGTGAAAGTATACAACCCTGATGCACTGCCTTCCTGATTTTAAATATGCAGTATTCCCTCGTTCTGTTCCAACGACAGCCTCCTGGTCTATGTACAGGTTCCTCATGAGCACAATTAAGTGTTCTGGAATTCCCATTCTTCCCAATGTTACCCAAAATTTGTTATGATTCACACAATCAAATGCCTTTGCATAGTCAATAAAACACAAGTAAGCATCTTTCTGGTATTCTTTGCTTTGAGCCCAAATCCATCAGATATCAGTTATGATATCCCTCGCCCTACATCCCCTTCTGAATCCAGCTTGCATTTCTGGAAGCTCTCTGTCAATATACTGCTGCAACCATTTTTGAATTATCTTCAGTAAGATTTTACTTGTCTGTGATATCAATGATATTGTTTGATAATTTTCACATTCTGTGGGATCACATTTATCCCCATTATATTATTGCTAATAGATGCCCCACATAGTGTAATTTGTGCTTGTTATTTATAACAGTTTATAACAGTTTATGTTGTAAGAACTCAAACTGTAGTATAAATAAATGTCTGTTCTAATATTCGTTCATACCCAAACATTAAAATAATTCAAGCACTTCTGATATCTGTAAAAACTTTCTCCTTGATTTTTCTTTCTTTCTTTTTTAACATGTAATTGTTAAGATAAGACTACTAATACAAATTCATTTCCAAGATAATTGCAGAAAAAAATGGAAAGGCCATTTAAAATTTCCTCTAGTTTCTCAATATTATCCCATTTGATTTTTCTATATTCATTTATAAATCCTTCAATAACTGATAGAAACAAAGTCTATCTTCCAAAGATTTAGAATGGATAATATAGATAATTTATAGCAATACTTATTAGAGGTAAGAGCAAGTCCAAATAACTGTGCTCTCATTACAAAGAATCTTTATCCTTGCTTCTTTAACTCTGAGTTGCAAAATTTTAGAATTTGTTCTTTCTTCTAAATCTGGGTACAAGAATTACTATTTCACATGGACTTCGTATTCCAATATTATATTGCAGTATTCTTTGAGAATGGCTCCACAGAAAAGAGTAGTAACACTGTAAGAACTGGATAGAAAATTCTGACATATCTTCAAAAACTTTAACAAAGAGGGTGTGTTCATCTGAAAAAAGGAGGGAGAGAAAGAGAGAGAGAGCTTATAGGGCTTTTATTAGTATAAGTTAGTATTGTTGTTGTTGTTTGCTGTCGAGTTGGCCCCGACTCATAGAGACCCCTCCTTGGGTTTCCAAGGCAGTATCACTATGGAAGTAGGATTGCCCAACCTTCCTTCCGAGGAGTGGCTGGTGGGTTTGAACCACAGCCTTCTGGTTAGCAGTCAAGTGCTTTAGCCACTATGCTACCAGAGCTCCTAAGTTAGTATTAGTTTCCTTTAAGAAATGGTCATTTCTTAAAGTAATATTTAGGAAGAAATTTATGTGTATTTAGCCTGAATAAAATAATGATTTTTTAATCTCTTGGTGTAAGTATAAATTTGAGTATTTTTTGCATCTAATAAAAGAATCTAAAAAAACAAACGCACTGCCATCAAGCCAGTTCTGACTCATAGTGACCTTCCTTGGGTTTCCAAGACTGTAAATCTTTTAGGAAGCAGACCACCTCAACTTTCTTCCATAGAGTGGCTGGTAGTTTTGAACTACTGACCTTTTGGTTGTCAGCCAAATGTCTTAACCACTATACCACCAGAGCTCCTTAAAAAAAGAATAGAAAATACAATAAAATGTATACAATTTTAGAAATACATACTCTCTAATTTCTATAATGTATAATTAAAATTAACTGTTTTTAAAAAGGAGCCTCAGAACCTTTATTTTTGCTATTTGGACCTAGCATTTTAGTGGGTATACAAACGATCTTATCAATAGATCTGCTCCTTCTCTTAAAACAGGAAAGCAAATCTTTCATCTGGCAGAATCAAACCAAAACGCATCGCTATTGAATTGATGCTGATTCACAGTGATGTTTTTAGACAGAGTAGAATTCCTCCATAGGATTTCTGAGGCTGTAAATTTTTATGGAAGCAGATTTCCTCATCTTTCTCCCTTAGAGTAGCTGGTGGGTTCAAACTATCAAACTTTTTGGTTAGCAATCAATTGCTTTAAACACTGTACCAGCAGAGCTCCTGGACATATCAAGAAAGACCAATTGCTAGAAAAAGTCATCAGGTTTGGTAAAATAGAGGACCAACAAAAATGAGAGAAACTGTCAATGAAATCAATTGACACATGGACTCAAAAATATCAGTGATCACAGGACTGAGCAATGTTTTGCTCTGTTATACAAGGGTTGCTGAGAGTTAGAGCCAACTCAGCAGCAACTAAAAACTACAACATGTGTCTTACATCATAGAATTGTTGTAAGCTTGCAGGAGAACATGAACTTAAATTACCTAGCACATCAGCTGTGTTCAACAAGTGTTAGTTTTTCTTCTTTTATATACATGTCCTCCTAAAAAAGACACACCAATTGCAGGTCACAGACACACTACTCAAATAGGCTTAAGTGAAAAAGAACATTTGTTTATTTGCATAACTGGGAAGCTCCAGGAGCTAAATTTCAAACATAGATAGATCTAGACCTTTAATCAATATCATTAAGTCTCTATTTCTCTCACATGTGCCCTCAGTTGTGCACTGGTTTTATTCTCAAGCTGATACTCTGATTTTGTGGCAAGATATCCATCAGTAGCAATAGGTGTATATCCTACCAGTTTTGCATCGTCTCATGAAATCATATGCCAGTTTCTCAATGGCCTATCAACAAGGTATGGCTAAGTATGGCTCTTCATTGGCCCAGCATTGGGTCATGTGAGAACTCCTGATGCAATCACAGAGACTCAGGCTGGCCAGCTTTTGATCAAGAGGGCAACCCTGGAGCCAAAGACTCTAGAGCCCAAACCCAGGCCTCGATAGTGGGGAAAGACTGATTTCTACAGAAGGGAAATTAGAATGTTGTATCCAGGAGAAGAGAAACTGGTTGCTGGGGAAAATGAGCAGATATCCATGGTAGTAGATATGCCATATCGATATTATCCCTCTGAGAGCTTGATGCATGCCTCATGTAGATGTATATAGTAGGATCCCAATAAGGGTCTCAATAAGTTGCTGTTGTGCTCATGTTAAAAAATCACTGGGGACCTACAGAATAGGCCTTTTTTTCCCCTTGTAGGTGGGTGTGCACAGGTGTGCAACCCCAAGTGTTAACAGAACTCCCATCTTGGCTCTCTTCTTTATCCCTACAGCAGTATTACAAATTGTTGCCATGAGAATATAGGTGTTCTTTCAAATATATTATCATCAGCACCTGCTTGTTGTGCAATATGTAATAATAAACACCATTATAATGGAAGTCATGGAGTATAGTATATGCTTACAGCAACCTATCCAAATATGTATAAAAAGTTGAAAACTTTTTTTTTTTTTTTTTTGCATGAACACATTTACACCAAATCACAAAGAGTCATCTTTTAACAAGGGCAGGGCAAACGCTTGCATCAATCCAACTAATTGCTAGGCTGATTTAACTAGATACATGCTCGGTATCATAAAGGAAAATAATATTCCTCTATATAGAATGCTCAAGACAATGCTTTTTTCTTTCTCTTTGGAACATAACTTCATTCTCTGGTGTATTCTTTTAATAGAGTAATGAGCCAATTTTAAGAGAGATGAAAGCAAGGAGAATGACAGAATTGGCTCTGAGGACTTCATTCTTGCAGATTCCTATCATTTCTACCTTGGCATTCCTATTGTTAACCTCAAAAGTCATGCAGGATCCAGTTTGGAGATAGCTATGTTTGCTCCATTGCATATTCTGCATAATGAGCCACTTGTGTTTCTCACCTATCCTCCTACCCAGTGTGATTTAATGTCTCCTTTAAGTGATAGCCTCAGCAACCCTTATTGGAGGCAGGAGGATGGAGTGGCACTTTATAGCATTTACTGAAATTTGAGTCTGTGAGACTTTAGCTACTAGGTTCTCCCTTTTGAAAACAAAATACAAATAAACAAATACTTCATAAAGACTGAACAAAATCCTCAGGAACATTCTAAGTGCTAAAAGAAAGTTCTTCCATACTCCTCTTGCCACTGGCTCTGGACCAAAAAAAAAAAAAAAAAAAAATAGGTGTATCATTTTCTTTGTGAAAGTAATTTTCCTGTATGAACATTTTTTGCATCAGTAAGTTTAGTGTCCTGGGGTGTGTGTTGGGAATATCTCTTTTCCAATTGGTTTGCATAAGGGTCTGAATGTGGAGAAAGTTGGAGCTCTAACTTCTTCCTCCCTGAGAGCTTTCAAGGTGTACCAAGAATGAAGCTAGGGCACTCAGACCTACAGCCTGGAAAAGGCAGGACAGGGAAGTAGGCAATTATTTCCACATTAACTTTTCAGGAATGTAGGAGCTCTAGGATTCCTCTTCTCACCCAGAGCTAATGAGCTTAACTAGAGGAAAGTGTGTTCACTCAGACATGCTGCCATGTCTGAGACACCAATCACAACCCATCCATTCACTAATTCTTTCACTCGTTTATTTATTTTTAAAAAGCAATTCCAGCTAACTTATTTATGAACATGGACAATATACTTAACATCTCCATGGCTTAGTTTTCTATTCGGTAAAATGGGAGTAATTATATTATCCACAAGCTTGCTAGGAGGTAATAATAATTGATGTATGTCAAGCTCTTAGCACAAAGTCTCTCCTGTCTTGGAAGGGGTGCCTGGGCAACTCATTGTGTGTGGTGGACATGTTATTATTACTGCTTCTTCAGTGGCAATGGAGATATGTACTGATAAGAAATTGACTCCTTAGTTACTGCCTCCTTATGATTTCCAAGGTTTTCAGAACAAAGTCCTCTCTGGGAATTTATTTTAGAATAGAAAGAAAAAACATGACTCAAAAAAACAAAGAAGGTCGAGATTTTTGGTGTATACTCTACCTGCCCTCTCCAATGAAGTCACCATTGGCCATATATGGTTAGCTAAATTAGAATTAATTAAATTGAATATAATTAAAACCTCAAACCTCAATCACACTGGCTACATATCAAGTAATCAATAGCCATCTATACCACCAAATGAGACAATGCACATTCCCATCATTATAGAGCATTCTACTGGACAATGCTGTTTAGACTACATTCTCCCTATTGGGCTGTTCACATCTCTCTTGGTTAATTTCATCTCATAAAATATGACTGATCACTTACATAACATATATACATATATATACACTTACATATGTAGTATTACACTTAGTGTGGTTACAGGCAAAATATCCCTACCTTTAAGAGAACTCAGGCTTATTATCTAAAAGGACAGGTAAGATGTTCATAATTAATGACAAATATACACTGGAAGGGATAAGTTCAATATTTATTAGGATGTTCAGTACATAGGGATAATAATGATGGATCTTTACAAGCAAGAAACTTCTGTTAAAAAATAAAAAACTGTAGGAGTGTCTAAATTTTAGGATGGAAGCCAAAATCATTCATATAGGGGTGGAGTGGGTGGGGAGTTCCTGAGTTCTGAAAAGGATCACTTCAGGAAGCTTTATAATAGTGCAGATATAAAGTAATTACTACCCATTCTTCATAGAGGAGTTCTGAATGGGAAAATTAGCACAAATATAGATGCTTAAGGATATTAAGTCCTTTGTAGAATAGTGGGAAAAATCTTAATGTGAGTTTAGTGCATGACAACCAAGATTATTAAAACAAACTGATTTTTTTTTTTTTTTTTTCCTGATTTCCCAGCAGGGAATGCTGGATAGTAGTCAAAACATTAGGGATCTAGACTGAGATAGAAAAGACATTATCTTAGTTTTCTAGAGCTGCCATTAAAAAATACCACAAACTGGTTGGGTTTAAAGAACAGAAATTTATTTTCTCACAGTCCTGGAAGCTAGAAGTCTGAATTCAGGGAGTTAACAGGACAACTTTTTTTCTGTCTCTCTCTTTCAATTTCAACTCTAATTGGATTATTTGTCTTTTTGTTATTGAGGTGTTAGAGTTTTCTATAAATTCTAGAGATATGTCCCTTGTCAGATACGTCATTGCTGAATATTCTTTCCCAATCTATAGTTTCTCTTTTGACTCTTTTGGAGAAGTCCTTGGAAGCACATAAAAATTTAATTTTTAGAAAGTCCCATTCATCTAGTTTCTCTTCTGCTGTTTGTGTATCTTGGGTTATGCTTAATAGTCTATTTATGCCATATATTACGGCCCCTAAATTTGCCCCTAGTTTTTCCTTGAGGAACTCTATAGTTTTAGGTTTCACATTTACGTCTTTGATCCATCTGGAGTTCGTTTTTGTGTATGGTTTGAGGTACAGATCTTGTTTCATTTTTCTGCAAATGGATCTCCAGTTTTGCCAGCACCATTTATTAAACAAACTTTCTCTTCCCCATTTAATGGATTTTGGCCCTTTGTCAAAGATTAGCTGATCATAGGTCGATGGATATATTTCTGGGTTCTCAATTCTATTCCATTGATCTATGTGTCTATCATTGTACCAATGCCAGGCAGTTTTGACTACTGTGGCTGCATAGTAGGTTTTGAGATTTGGTAGTGTGAGAACTCCTACTTTCTTCTTCTTCTTCAATAGCGCTTTGCTTACCCGGGATCTCTTTCCTTTCCATATAAAGTTAGTGATTGGTTTTCCCATATCCAAAAAATGTTGATGGGATCTGGATTGGGATTGCATTGAATGTATAGATTGCTTCGGGGAGAATTGACATTTTCACAATGTTCAATCTTCCTATCCATGAGCATGGGATGTTCTTCCATTTATGTAGCTCTCTTATGGTTTCTTGAAGTAGTTTTTTATAGTTTCTTAGTATAGGTCTTTTGTGTCCCTGGTAAGATTTATTCCCAGGTATTTTCTTTTTCTGGTAGCTATTGCAAATGGT
>NW_006921687.1:10039203-10040491 GCF_000298275.1 Orycteropus afer afer | reverse complement strand
GAAGAAGGGGTCACTATGAATCAGGTCTGACTCAACAGAACATAACAACAACAACAACATTGCAAATGGTACTGATTTTCTTATTTCTTTTTCAGCAATCTCTGCTGGTGTAGAGGAATCCAACTGATTATTGGATGTTGATCTTCTATCCTGCCATCATGCTAACTCTCTCAATTAGTTCCAGTAGATTTTTGACTGAGTCTCTTGGGTTTTCTAGGTATAGGATCATGTCATCAGCAAATAGGGATAGTTTGACTTATTCCTTACCAATCTGGATGCCTTTGATTTCCCTTTCTTGCCTTATGGTCCTGGCTAGGACTTCCAGTACAATGCTGAATAGAAGTGGTGATAGTGGGCATCCTTGTCTCATTCTGTTCTAAAGGGGAATGGTTTCAGTCTCTTTCCATTAAGAATAATGTTGGCTGTTGGTTTTGCATAGATGCCCTTTATTATGTTGAGGAATGTCCCTTCTATTCCTATTTTGCTGAGAAGTTTGATCAGGAATGTGTGTTGGACTTTATCAAATGTCTTTTCTGTACCAATTGATAAGATCATGTGGTTCTTCTCCTTTGTTTTATTTATGTGGTGGATGACGTTGATTGTTTTTCTAATGTTGAACCATCCTTGCATACCTGATATGAACCCCACTTGGTCATCATGAATGATTTTCTTGATATGTTGTTGGAGTCTATGGCTAGGATTTTGTTGAAAATTTTTACGTCTATATTCATGAGGGATATTGGTCTGTAGTTTTCCTTTTGAGTGATGTCTTTGCCTGGTTTTGGTATCAAGGTTATGCTTGCATCATACAATGAGTTAGGGAGGATTCCATCCTTTTCTATATTTTAGAATAGTTTGAGTAGGATTGGTGTCAGTTCTTCTCTGAATTTTGGTAGAATTCTCCAGTGAGACCGTCTGGGCCAGGACTTTTTATAATTGGTAATTTTTTGATGACCTGCTCAATTTCTTCTTTTGTTATGAATTTGTTCAACTTTTCCACATCAGTCTGTGTTAGTTTAGGTAAGTGGTGTGTTTCTAGAAATCTGTCCATTTCTTCTAGATTTTCAAACTTGTTAGAGTACAGGTCTTCATAGTATCCTGATATTATCCTTTTTATTTCAATTGGTTCTATTGTGCTGTCACCCATTTTATTTGTTATTTATATTCTCTACCTCTTTTCCTTTGTTAAATTTGCCAATGGTTTGTCAATTTTATTAATCTTTTCAAAAAATCAGCTTCTGGTCTTGTCGATTTTTTCTATTGCCCTTCTATTTTCTGTTTCATTGAT
>NW_006921687.1:10019649-10035813 GCF_000298275.1 Orycteropus afer afer | reverse complement strand
AAGAAGGGCTGCTTATGCACAGGGAGACAGCTGAGGGGACAGGAGTGCATGGAGGGATGGACACAGGGAAGAGGTAACTATAGGGAGGAAGTGGGAGGGTAGCTGTTGCATTGTGGTAAATTGTGGCCAATGTCACGCGACAAAGTGTATGTGAACTGCTGCATGGAAAGTGAATTTGCTCTGTAAATTTTCACCCAAATCACAAGGAAAAAAAAAAAAGACAAAAACAAACTTAAAAAAAGAAAAAATAATATTTTGAACAGGGTGGGGCAGGGCACCAACCCTCCATCTGAGCATAAGACTGGGATGGAATTCCTGCCAGCCTAGAAGATGGGTGGGAGTGAGGGATGGCCACACCTCTGTTCACTGAGAGGGTATGAGATGTAAGAGTAACAAGGGGAATGTCACACCTTTTCAGTAGTCTATGCATCTGGGATGTCTTTGCAGTTTCTAGCAGAGCCTGTTATTAAATCCTTGGAATCTGGGAGAACTCTGTCATTTTAAATATCCAAAATTGTCAAGCTGCTTGTAAACATTCAAAATGGCTGCATCCTCCAGGCAGGCAAAAGCCCACAGCTCAGCCCTCCTTTCTCTTTGCTGCTCCCTTTTTTATTCCCCAGTCACCAGAGCAGTCCTTCAAATAGTCCCCAGCTAGCAGGGCTGATTTTTAGGTTAATTCTTAGGTCCTACCACCACTTGGCAATATCCAAGCTGTCTGTGCCATCAGGATTGCTGCCAGACTGCACCATATATCTCCTTTTTTGGTGTTTTCATGCAAATTCTTCTGCTAGTTGGAATTTAGTCCACTTCTGTATCCTTCCCCTCAAAGCTCAGGGGTCCAGGATTATCTTCTGTATCTCTGTTAATTGGTTCCCCTTTTCTTTGTTGAAGAGGGTCTGTGCAGTCTTTCTGCCTATTCCGCCATCTTACCAGAACTCTCTCTTTCAACTCTAAAGGAAAAATTTCTTTCATCTCTTTCAGGTTCTGATGATCTCAGGCATTGCTTGGTGTGGTAGTTAAGTTTGTGTGTCATTTTGGCTGGGCCCAGTTAAGTGCCTGGGTGGCTGGATGTAGTGTTCCCCATGATAAGACTGGTAATCAGCTCCATGGTGGAATCTACTGTTAGCAGCTGAGTAGCTGCCTTTGGGATGTGGTGTGCTTCCAATATATAAGGAGAAGCCTTGGGGGAACGGTTTCCAGCTTATGGCATGATTGAATCCTGCATGTAGCTTTGTCATTGTTCAGCAGCTTGCCATGCTCTGCTGACCTTGTGTCTTTCAATGGACTTGAATTAATGGCCTGCTGTGTGGTTTTCTCCCATCGGGACTGTGCCTTTTTACTTGTCAACCTTGGGCTTGTCAGTCTCAGCAGCCAGTAGCTGTCAAAGTGAAGAAAAGCCTCTAGCTCCAGTGGGCCGGGAGCAGGAAGCAGAATTGAAACCCCAGGTTGAAGGGCTTTCACCCAGCCCCTAGAGCCGGGCACTTTGAACTTGGACTTTATGCCTACAAACTGTAAGAGAATAAACTCTTGTTTGTTCAAACATCCTATTTGTGGCATATTCTTATCAGAGAGGCACTAGGTAACCAAAACACTTAGTATTCCTCCACTTGATGAAAGATCCTCCTATGGTGTCTTCCCTTTGTGTGTGAATCTGTCCATGTCTGATCTCTCCTTTTATAACACAACTCTCAGAGGGATTAGATTTAGGACCTACCCTACACCAGTTTCATCCATTTAACTTAACTGATAATAAAAGAAAAAACCCTATTCCAAACAACATCATCACATCCACAGATATAGGGGTTAGGACTTCAATGTAACTTTTTGAGGACATTAGTCCATTACATGGGAGCTCCGGTGGCATAGAGCCTAAGGCATTTGACTACTAACCAGAAGGCTGGTGGTTCAAACCCACAAGCCACTACTCAGAAGGAAGATTGGGCAATCTACTTTTGCAGAGATACTGCCTCAGAAACCCAAGGAGGGGTCACTATGAGTCAAATCAATTTGACAGCAGTGAGTTTGGTTTTGTTGTTGCTGTTGTTAGTCCATCATAGACATCAAAAAATATTCTTGATTGCTATGCATTTGCCTATTCTAGATATTTCACATAAGTGGAATCATACAATATTTGTTACTTAATATAATGTTTTCAAGGTCCTTTTGTGTCATAGAATGTATCAGAGCTTCTTTTTGTTTATGGCTGAATAATATTTCATTAGTGGTTACCAGAGGCAGGTGGAAGAGGGACAGTGGGTATTATTGTTTCAAGGGCATTGAGTTTCAGCTCATCATAATGAAAATAATTGGATCTGGATGGTGGTAATTGTTGCACAACATGGTGAATGCAACTGTCCATGTAAATGGTTGAAATGAAAAATGTTCAGTTATTTATATTTTATTACAATAAAATTTTTAGAAAGGAGGATTCTTGATTGAGGAGATGAATGGACCCTACTACATGATGGTAGCTTTTCAGGACTGAGGGAAGCACCCTATGAGGCACTTCAGATGAAAGGTGGTGGGACACAATGCTTCCTTATCTAATTCTTATTTCCCCTTCCTTATTGTGATTCCTCACATTATTCTCTAGTATTAGTAAAATATGCCAAAATGATATCCCTGTGTGTGCTATATGTTTGAGGAGAAAGTGAAGGGCTCATGTCAGGTTCTTGCTTTGGAAGTGCAGCTGATCTGAGATACTTATAACAGCTCTAAGATGTAGTTACAAGTTGGTATGAAAGGTTAATAGAGATTATTGGAGAAGCTTCCAGCATTCACTTTGCAGATGTATATTTTTAATTTTAATTTCCATACGCCAGGCTTTTAAGAATGTGGTTGTTGTCACTCAGTCTAATCACCTGCAAAACAGGGAACAGAGACCTGCAGTGTGGAGAGCTCAACATGTACTGGTACTCTGCAAAGATCTTTTTAAGACATTTCTGAGATGAATTTGGCTCTCTATAGAATATACCCAACTTTCCAATTATATAAGGGGGAAGAGAATTCTGATTGGATTGTCTGGGAAGGCTTTGTAGTGAGCCTTTTTATTATCATTAAAGACCATCCATCAGTGGCCTTACTTTCATCAGTTTCCAAACTGTGATATTTGGAGTTGTGTGTCAACTTGGCTGGAGCACAATTCTGAGTGGTTTAAGCAGTTGTGACGGGGGTTATTCCCATGATTAAATCAGATGTATATATTTTGAGCAGCCCATCAGTTGAAAGGCAGTTTCCCTAGGGGTGTGGCCTGCTTCAGATATATTTATGGACATCCTGGGAAAAAGAGACACTCTTCTGTGCCTCAGGGCCTGTTGTGCTTCCCACAACTGTCTGTGAGTGAACAATCCACCATTCAGCCTGAAGATCTTGGATTTGTCATTTGTTGGAGTCAACAGCCAGTATACTGCCTGCCAACCTTGAGCTCGTCAGCCCCTGCAGCTGTGTGAGGTGGGATAAACCACCAGCTTGACTTTTGATAAGTTTTTCTTTCTATCTCTCTCTATAAGCTTCACTGGTTTTGTTTCTCTAGAGAACCCAGCCTAACACCTTTGGTACCTAGAGTGGTTCTCAAGAGAGAAAATCATAAGAATGGGCTTCCTAAATTGGTTCTCACCAATTCTGTTTTGGTTCTCCAATTTGATTAATTGTAAAGACACTGGTGACTCCACCTCCATTAGTAAAGAGGACCCTGGTAATCCATGGCATGAGGTGGCAACATTAATATGCAAAATACCACCACCAATAGATCAAGTATTTTTGAGAAGTGAGGCTCTGGGTGATGCATATTTGATACTTTTCTGCAATTTTGTCAGCATGATAAGTCTAAGGAAGCTGGTTGGTTGGTCCTACTCATGCTAGACAAAGTGGTGAAAGAGCGAGATGAGTTCAGGGCTGCTGAGTCACAGCTCAAGTGATGCATAAAAGACCTCAATGTTTCCAGCTGTGCTCTGAAAGAAAGCCTTATTTCTTCTAGCAACAGAGCTTATATTGCTGAAAACCAAAACCAGAGTCTTATTGTAAGGGTGGCTGAATTACAACACCAATTGAATTGCCAACCAAGAATGGTGTCTGAAGTTAAAGTGAGGGCATTGATTGGGAAAAAATAGGATCCTGAAACCTGGAATGGGTACATATGGGCAGACAGTCAGAAAGTTGAGGCTATGGAGCCTGTAAATTCTGTTGAATCCCTCTCATCTGAAGGGATTACTGTAACACCATTATCCCTTCCACCTCCATATGATGGGATTAACCCAACTGTTCCTGTTGGGTCATTGCCTGAGGTAGATGCCATAGAAGACATTGATGAATGTTCTCACTGCTCCAACCATGCATTGTTGATGCTAGACTTATAAGTAAAGTTAAGTCCAAGGGAACCCCAAAAGGTGAAATACAAAGTGTGACTGAGGAGGTGGTATGCTCCACGTGAAAAGACCTACTTAATTTTGCTAACATGTACAGACAGAAACCTGGAGAATATGTATGGGACTGGCTATTGAGGATGTGGGATAGTGGTGCAAGGAATGTAACATTGGATGAGTCTGAGCTTATTGATTTAGGCCCACTAAGTATGGATTCTTCATTCAATGTTTCAGCTTGAGAGGTTAGGAAAGGATCTATTTATTTATTTGGTTGGCTTACTGAAGCATGGATTAGGTGGTGGCCTACTGTGGTGGTTAAGTTTGTGTATCAACTTGGCTGGCAGCTGAATGTAGTTATTCCTCATGGTGAGACTGGTAATTAACTCCATATTGGAACCTATTAGAGCAGCTGAGTAGCTCCTTTGGGTATGTGGTCTGCTCCTGTATATAAGAAACAGCTTTGAGAATAGTCTTTAGCTTATGGCATATGTGAACCCTGCATGTAGCCATGTCATTTATTCAGCAGCCTGCCATGCTCTGCTGATCTTGGGACTTTCAGTGGACTTGAATCAATGACCTGCTGTGTTGTTCATTAGCACTGGGACTGTGTCTTTTTACTTGTCAACCTTGGATTTGTCAGCCCCAGAAGCTGTCTGAGTGAAGAAAAGCCTCCAGCTTCAGTGGGCAGCAGCAGGTGGCTGAGCTGAAGCCCAAAGTTGAGGGGCTTTCACCCAGCCCTTAGAGCCTGGCACTTTGAACTGACTTAAAGCCTATAAACTATAAGAGAATAAACTCTTATTTATTCAAGGCATCCCATTTGTGGTATATTTCTTTCAGAGCACTAGATAACCGAAACACCTACCTTAAGTCAAGTTGAAGTACTCACCTTGGTATAATGTAGACGGTATACAGAGGCTTAGGGAAATTGGCGTGTTAGAATCGATTCATCAGATTAGACCCTAGAGCCAGAAATGGAGAGTCCAGAGTACACACCTTTCACCAGTACAGTGAGGAAAAAAATTATGAAGGGAGCCCCAGCATCCTTGAAGACTGCTGTGATTACTATTTTATGTAAGCCAGATTTGAAGGTGGGAACTGTCCTAATTGAACTAAGACACTTAACTACAATGGGGTTGACTGTCCCTGTGGTAGTAGGAGACAAGTGGCAGCAGTTAATTGACAAAGGCAAGGTAGGCGTGGTTACCATAATAGACAGCAGAGTCAAAACTCTGACTTGTGTGGAATTACGGCATTGGCTACTTAAGCATGGTGTTCCTAGGAGTGAAATATATGAAAAACCTACTAAATATTGACTTCATCTGGATAGACAGAAGAATTTTAGGTCATATGAACAGCAGTCTAGATTGAATACAGAGTCATGGCCTCTCAATCAATTCCCAGGCTTTAGTCAGTTTACAGACCCATGACCCGTTGAATGAAGGAGAGGCCAGGTCCCCTTGAAGAAGGGCCCCACTACATTGCCAAAAATTTATGTCAATCTTTCTCCCAGCCTTCCCCAAAGGGATCTGAGGCCTTTATAAGAGTGAATGTTCATTGAAGAAAAGGAAATAATCATACTTTTCAGGGATTACTGGACACTGGCTCTGAACTGACACTAATTCCAGGAGACCCAAAGTGTCATTGTGGCCCATCAGTCAGAGTGGGGGCATATGGAAGTCAAATTATTGATGGAGTCTTAGCTAAGGTGTGTCTTACAGTGGGTCCTGTGGGTCCCCGAACCCATCCTGTAGTGATTTCCCCGGTGCCAGAATGAATAATTGGAATAGATATACTCAGCAATTGGCAGAATTCCCACATTGGGTCCCTGACATGTGCAGTAAGGGCTATTATGGTAGGAAAAGCCAAGTGGAAGCCATTAGAACTGCCACTACTTACAAAAATAGTAAGCCCAAAGCAGTACCGCATTCCTGGAGGGGTTTCAGAGATTACTGCCACCATCAAGGACTTGACGGATGCAAGAATGGGGATTCCCACCACATCCCCATTTTATTTACCTATTTGACCTGTGCAAAAAAAAAGATGGTCTTGGAGAATAACAGTAGATTATCATAAACTTAATCAGGTGGTGACTCCAATTGCAGCTGCTGTTCCTGATGTGTTTTAATTGTTTGAGCAAATTAGTACATCTCCTGGTACTTGGTATGCAGCTATTTATCTGGCCAATGCCTTTTTCTCGATACCAATTTCAAAAGACCATCAGAAGCAGTTTGCCTTCAGCTGGCAAGGCCAACAATATACTTCAACAGTGCTTCCTCAGGGTATATCAACTCCCTAACAGTATGTCATAATTTAGTCTGTAGGGATCTTGATTGCCTTTCCCTTCCACTAGACATCACACTGGTCCATTATATTGATGATAGTATGCTGATTGGACCTAGTTGGGAAGAAATATCAGTGACTCTAGATGTATTGGTGAGACATCTGTGTGCTAGAGGGTGGGAAATTAACCCAACAAAAACTCAGGCACCTTCCACCTCAGTGAAATTTCTAGGGGTCCAATGGTGTGGGGCATGTCAAGATATTCCTACTAAAGTGAAGAGTAAGTTATCGTATCTGGCTTCCCCCACAACTGGAAAGGAGGCACAACATCTAATGGGACTCTTTGGATTATGAAGGCAACATATTCCTCATTTGGGTGTGTTGCTTCAGCCTATTTATCAAGAGAGTCAGAAAGCTGCTAGTTTTGAGTTGGGCCCAGAACAACAGAAGGCTCTGCAACAGGTTCAGGCTGCCATGCAAGCTGCTCTGCCATTTGGGCCATATAATCTGGTTGATCCAATGGTGCTCGAAGTGTCTGTAGCAGATAGAGATGCTGTTTGGAGTCTTTGGCAGGTTCCTATTTGTGAATCACAATGCAGACCCTTGGAATTTTGGAGCAAAGCCCTGCCGTCCTCTGCAGATAACTACTCTCCTTTTGAGGAACAGCTTTTGGTTTGTTATTAAGCTTTAGTAGAGACTGAACACCTAAACATGGGTCACCAGGTCACCATGAGGCCTGAGCTGCCCATCATGAACTGGGTGTTCATAAAGTTGGATGAGCACAGCAGCACTCCATCATTAAATGGAAGTGGCATATCAGAGATTGGGCTCAAGCAGGACCTGAAGGCACAAGTAAGTTGCATGAGAAAGTGGCCCAATGCCTATGGTCTTCATTTCAGTCACATTACCTTCTCTTTCCCAGTCTGCACCTATGGCCTCATGGGGAGTTCCTTATGATCAGTTGACTGAGGACATGAAAACTAGTGCCTGGTTTACAGATGATTCTGTGAGATATGCAGGCACCATTCAAAAGTGGACAGCAGCAGCACTGCAGCCCCTTTTTTGGACTTCCCTGAAGGACAGTGGTGAAGGAAAGTGCTCCCACTGAGCAGAACTTCGAGCCATGTGTCTGGCTGTTCACTTTGCATGGAACAAGAAATGGCCAGATGTATGATTGTATATTGATTCATGGGCTGTGGCTAATGGCTTGGCTGGATGGTCTGGGACTTGGAAGGAGCATGATTGGAAAATTGGTGACAAGGATATATGGGGAAGAAGTATGTGGATAAATCTCTCTGAATGGGCCAAAGGAATAAAGATATTTGTGTCTCATGTGAATGCCCACCAAAATGTGACCTTGGCAGAGGAGGACTTTAACAATCAGCTAGATAGGATAACACGTTCAGTGGAAACCAGTCATCCTTTTTCCCCAGGTATTCCTGTCATTGCTCAATGGGCTCATGAGCAAAGTGGCCATGGTGACAGGGATAGAGGTTATGCAAGGGCTTAGCAACATGGACTTCCACTTACCAAGGCTGATTTGGCTACCGCCACTGCTGAGTGCCCAATCTGCCAGCAGCAGAGACCAACAATGAGTCCGAGATATGGAACCATTCCTCAGGGTGATCAACCAGCAACTTGGTGGCAAGTTGATTATATCAAACCACTTCCATCATGGAAAGGAGAGCATTTTGTTCTTACTGGAATAGATACTTATTATGGATATGGAGTTGCCTTCCATGCACGCAATGCTTCTGCCAAAACTACCATCTGTGGACTTACAGAATACCTTATCCGCTGTCATGGTATCCCACACAGCATTGCTTTGGGTCAAGGGACTCACTTCACAGCAAAGGAAGTGTGGAAATGGGCCTATGCTTATGGAATTCACTGGTTTTACCATGTTCCCCATCATCCTGAAGCAGCTGTCTTGATAGAACAATGGAATAGCCTATTAAAAACACAATTATGGTGCCAGCTAGGTGACAATACCTTGAAGGGTTGGGGCAATGTTTTCCAGGAGGCTTTATATGCTCTGAACCAGCATCCAATATATTGTGCTGTTTCTCCAACAGCCAGGATTCACGGGTTCAAGAACCAAGGGGTGGAAACAGGAATGGTACCACTCACTATTACCCCTAGTGACCCACTCAAAAATTTTTGCTTCCTGTCCCTGTTACCCTATGCTCTGCAGGTCTGGAGATCATAGTCCCAAAAGGTGACTTGACATCTGACTCCTACCTGGAGACACAATACTGATTGCATTGAACTGGAAGTTAAGAATGCCACCCAGCCATTATGGCTTCCTCATTACTCTGGATTAACAGACAAATAAGGACATTACTGTACTATCTGGTGTGAAAGATCCTGATTACCAAGGGCAAATTGGATTGACTCTTAATAAAATTCTTAAAGTCTGTATGAACAGCTAAATGGTGCATTTTGCTTTGCAGACTGCCAAACAGAATATATCTAAATTATTTTACAAGGAAAGCACTGTCTTGCCATTTAAGATACAAACTTGGAAATGTTAAAATATGGGTCTTTTCTTATCCATATAACCCAGATGTCCACTTGGGTCGCTATGCCCTAAAGAGGTCTGATGCCTTCCCAAGATTTCTTAAAATTATTAGGTGTTTGTTTTTCTCTTTGTCACATCTGGTTCTGGTTTCTGACATCTGCACATATTTTCCAATCTTCATCTTGCAGCTGGGTAGTTATCTCTTCCCTGCACAATCCCTTGATTTTTTCCCATCTCAGATTTTCTCACATGTGATTGATAGCTGAGAATGGTACATTAGAATTTAGTGGCAATGGTAGAAGGGTATGTAACATTTCAGAAGGTACTTTCAAACTGTAGATTAGACTTCCCTGTTTTTCCAAAGGCTCTTGTCCATTTCCACTAACTTAAGTTCGAGCCTCCCACCACATTGCTGGGCTTTTACTTCCTTGTCTCCTGTTTGACCCAACGTAATTTACCATTTACTTCTTTGACATAATAGTTCAGTTTTCTCATTGTTGGTAGTAACTAATCCATGTCATAAAGACCATACTTTCTTTCCTTAAATATTCTATCATGATATTTTCCTAAAAATGACCACTCATTCCCTAAAATGAACTCTGTGCCTTCTCACTACCTAAGGACCCATAGGTATTCTATGGGGAAAATGAAATTCAATCTATCTGTCTCTTGGGGAAAATGAAATTCAGTGTGCCTGTCTTACTTTATGGTTAGACAGCTGCTTTTTTGGTCTCTGTCCCCATAGCTTAAAGTTTAGGAAAATTTTAGCCTTTTTTAAAATTAGAATATAACTTAATTTAATATATGCAAGTCCCAAACTGTTGCTGTACTGTCTTAATACTAGTGCTTTTCCTCCAAAGATGATCATGATTGTCTTTTGAGCTTCTGCTCCATGTACTCTCAGAAAGATCAATTCCATGAGGGTGGTAAGCCTTCAAGATCTTGACCCTAGGTGTTCTGCTCTAACTTCAGCCTCATATCTCACATATCTCTCACACCTCCAGGAACAGCTCTCTGTACTTCATCTGGTTACTAATTGATAATATGCTCTTCCATTCACTTATTTCCAATTCATTTACATTTTTAGCCTGTACTCCATACACTTGTTTGAAGGCACTTATTACTACCACAGAATTCCCTGCTCCTTAAAACATTTTAGAGACAGATTCTATTTCACCCAAGCCTCTTTAATCTCCAGTACAAAATACTCTTTCATAAATGTTTGTTGTATTAAAAAGTATACAAGAAATATTTCTCCCTAGCAGAGTCCCAGAGAATTCAGTCCAAGTGAATTTGGTTATTAGAATTCTATTCAAGATAATTTTTTCTCTTTCAGTCCAATTCAGATATTTATATAAGTTGTTCATGTTCATATACCTGTTTATATTATCCTCTACTTTTTCACTTTACTGTATTGAAAAAAAGCTAAGAGTGATTTCTGAACATACTCAAGCAATGGGTAATATTGGCCAATTCAGAATCGACTCGATAGCAATGGATTTCTGGTTTACCCTTGTGACTTGTAGGAGCTTATTGGATCCTCTGTTCCTTTTTGAACCCTAATATTTGAGATTTAGAATTCCATACCTACCCCCTGCAGAGGACAGAGCATTTTAGTGGACTGATTTTATTTTCAATGTTCTGGGATATGGCAGAATTTTACATGCCTTTAGTAAGAGTTTATAAATGGATTATTAAAAGTAACTACTTAATTGTTAATAAGTGTTTTTTTATTTTACTTTTCAGGGTCAGTATTACAAGGAAAAAAAAAATTATTTTGTTACGTCCTTTTCTAAGAAAAGTCCAAATCCTTATAGTACATTTGGTGACTAAAGTATATCCCATGGTGCCTGTAATCATTGAAACTCCTTCTGTCAGCCTACAATCCTATCATAAACAATCCAGTGGATTCACAAGAACTGTTTATGAAAAGGTGAAGGAATTATTGTTTAATTTATTTCATGGATGTGCTTTCATTTATAACCACTTTTGAGGCAAGAATTAGAAAAGCTTCATAATAGTCTGCAAGATTCATGGAGGCCTTCGTAGGAGAGTCTTTGGATATCCGTCCTTTGGCAATAACTTGGGTTATTTGGAAGAAGGTAACTTGTTCTAGTTCTTCTTTTTCTAGTCATTCTTTTCTGAGAAATGAATTTTTTGTCAGTCTATACTTCTTCTGAACTCCTATAGTTATTTCAGTCTACCCCATAATGTAGACCCCAATTATATACTTTTTCAATGTTAATTTTGTCATAATTGTGCAATGCTTTGAATTATTATGACATTGGGAGGAGACCAAAAAAATGTAGATTTGATTATTGATTTCCTATTTACTATCCCTTTGGCTTTGCCCAAATCACATCTCTCCAAACCTCTATTTCTCACCTGAAAAATGGGTATTATATCGTTGCTGGGTTGTCATAATGATTATATGTAAAAGCACCTTTTGTAGAATATTCCTTGAATAAATGTTAGCAACTATTATAAGTCACCATATATTTTGTACTGCCTAAGGCACTTGACTGTTAACCAGAAGGCTGGCGGTTCTAACCCACCAGCCACTCCTCAGAAGGAAGGTTGGGCAATCCACTTCCATAGTGATACTGTCTCAGAAACCCAAGGAGGGGTCACAATGAGTCGGGTCCGACTCAATGGCACATAACATTAACAACAACAATATAACATTAAATGGTACATAGAGCAAGTAAGTATCAAAAACTGTGGAAAGTTTGAGATTTTCCCCTACTTCCAATTCAATACTTTAGCCTGCCACAGTTTCTGGATGCTTGTGGAAGACTAGATACCTCTGAGACAAAGATAGAAGACAAATCATTACTCACAGTAATGGCATGAGTCAGTGTATCAGTTCTTCAAATCCCAATTCCTGTGGTGAAGAGTGTCAGACAACACTTGTAGATACAGTGAGCTACTTTATAGAAGAGGAGCCCCGAGTTTAGGGAATACAAATATTTTACAAAGTGCAGCAAGAATAGTAAAAAATAGTCTACAAATTCAAAAGGATGAAGGAAAAGAAGGAAAATGTAACAAAGAACAGATGGGATAAAGAGAAAGATGATGTTTCAAAATCTGACCATACAAATATTTATATTAAATGTGAACCATAAAAACTAAATAGAGGTCAGAAATTCTAAGACTGAATAAAAAATACAAGAACTAATGACACATACTTTCTATGTGAAATTCACTTTAAATATGAAAAAAGGGAAAGTAGAAATAGTAAATATCATAAAAATACTAACTATAAGAATGCTGGGATAGACTTAATCTTATCAGAAAAAAATAGTGTTTTTTGCTAGGGATAAAAAAGTCATCATGTTAACTTAATATATATTCACTTATAAAGTTTTCAAATAGATGAAGCAAAAATTTCCAGAACTAAAAGAATAAATAGACAAATCCACAGTACAAACACTCCCTCTTAGTAACTGATAGAACAAGTGAGCTGAAAATCAAAAGAACATAGAAATGGAGAACAGTATCAGTTATAATTATCCAACTGGTGTTTTTAGAACACTAAATTCAACAACTGCAAAATATGCATTCTTTTAAAGTGATATGGAGTTGTCAGCAAGATAAGTCATATGCTGAACCATAACAAATCTCAATAATTTAAAAGAATTGAAGTCAAGTAGACTTTGCTTCTTACATATATGGAATGAATTAAATTAGAAATAAATAACAGAAGAATATCTCTAATAACTTCAGATAATTTGAAATTTAAGAACACTTCTCTATCAATTACCTCTGGCCAAAAAAGAAGTAATAAGAAGTATTGGAAAATAATTTTAATGAATGAAAATGAAATACAATGTGTCAAAATCTGTGGGATGCTGCTACAGCAGTTTTTACAGGGAAATTTATAGCTTTAAATACCCATTTCAGAAAAGATTTAAGTTCTGTACTCAAGTGATGATCTAAGAAGCAGCTAGAAAAAGAAGATAATTTAAATGCAAAGTAGAAGGAAGCACATAATAAAGATTATTTCAGAAATTAATATAAAACAGGCATGCAATAAAAAACAAACCAATAAAAACAAAGGGTTATTCTTTTGAAATATCCAAATATTTGATAAATATTAAAGTAGCCTAATCAGAGAGAGATACATTACCAATATAAAAAATGAAAGAGAGGTCACCATTCAGATGCTGTACACTCGATAGTATTAGAGAATATTATGACCAGTTTTATTAATTTTTATGAATTTGTCTTTTAAATCATGTGGGAAATAAGAAAAGTGTTATAAACCAAAAATGCAATAGTATCGGGTATTATATTTACCTATACAGTTTTGTGGAGTTCTTATATCTTCACATGGTTTCAGATTACTTTCAAGGTCCTTTCATTTCAGCCTGAATGACTTCCTTCAGTATTTCTTGTAAGGCAGATCTATCAGCAACAAACTTCCTCAATTTTGTTTATCTTGGAATGTTTTAATTTTTCCCTTATTTAAAAAAAAAAAAAAAAAAAAAAACCAATTATGCTGGATATAGAAATCTTGGTGGACAATCTTTTTTCTTTTAATATGTCATACTTTGAGTATGCCATTCCACTGTCTTTTAGCCTCCTTGGCATCAGGTTAAAATTCAGCTATTAATCTTTTTTGAGGATTTCATGCAAGTGATGAGTCCTTTCAGTCTTGTTGCTTTCAGGATTCTTTGTGGCTTTCAACAATTTGATTATGAAATGCATAGAAGTATTTTGTGAGTCTATTTTACTTAAGTTTTGTTCATCATGTATGTGTAGATTATTTTTCCATCACATTTAAGAAGTTTTGGGTCATTATTTCTTCAAATATTCTTCTACACCTTTCTCTTTCCTCTTCTTCTGATATTCCAATTATGCACATGTTGATCAACTTGATGGTGTCACAAAGTTTTCTCAGGTATTGTTAGTTTTTCTTCATTCCTTTTCTTTCTGTTCATCAGACTAGATGATCACAATTGATTTATCCTTAAATTCATTAATTCTTTCTTTTGCCTGTTCAAATCTACTCTTCAGTTTTTTTTTTTTTAATTTCTGAGCTCCTCTAGTGAAGTTTTCATTTAAGTTATTGCACTTTATAGCTCCTGAATTTCTATTTGCTTTCTTTTTATAATTTCTGTCTTTATATTATGTGTGGATCATAACAAATTATAGATGGCATTACAAAGAATGAGAACTGTAAAACACTCATGTGGAAAATATACATACATCAAGAGGCAGTCATTCAAAGAGAATAAGGGAATACTGTTTATAATCAGGAAGAGCATGTGTGAGGGTTGTATCTTTTCCTCATATTGTTCAATCTCTATGCTGAGCAAATAATCTGAGAAGCTGGACTTTATGAAGAGGGACATGGCATCAAGATTGGAGGAAGAGTCATTAACAATTTGCAATGTGCAGATGACACAATTTTGCTAGGTGAAAGTGAAGCAGACTTAAGTTCTTACTGATGAAGATCGAAGACTATAGCTTCAGTATGGATTAAACTTCAACATAAAGAAAACAAAAATCCAGACAACTGGACCAATAAGCAACATCATGATAAAGAAAATATTGTACTTGTCCAGTATTTAATTTTACTTGTATCCACAATCAATGCCCATGGAAGTGGCTGAAATGAAATGATGTATTTAATTGGGAAAATCTGCTGCAAAAGAACTCTTTATTTGTTTGTTTCTTATTTTTTATTCATTTTTAATTGTGAATTGAATGAAAGTTAACAGAGAAAATTGGTTTCCCATTCAACAATTCAACATTTTGTTTTGTGACATTCATTGAAATCCCCACAATGTAACAGCACCATTCTCACTTCTTCCTGGTGTTTACCACTTCCCTTTGTCCTTCTTTTCCTATCCCTTCCTGCCTTCTTGGCTTTATTGCTGAGAAAATGCTGCCCTTTTGATCTTGTATAGTTGATTGTTCTAATGACTGCACAGCTCCCTTGTATTATTGTTCACCCGTTGTTAGGCTGAAAGTTAAGTCACAGGGGTGAGTTCACTTCCAGACTTAAAGAATTTTTTAGGGCCATAGACATGAGGGGGCCACCAGTCTCTATGAGACCAATAAGCCTTGCCTTTTTATTATTTTGAGTTTGTTCAATAGTTTCCTCCCATTCTATCCCTTTCTTTGTGATCTCCCATTGTGATCCCTTTCAGAGCAGTCAACAGTGTTAGCCAGGCAACATCTAGTTCTTCTGGTATCAAGGTCATGAAGGCTGGGGTTCATGTGGTCCATTTGTCCTTTGGATTAATTATTTCCTTACAACTTTCATTTTCTTCATTTTCTTTGGTCCAGATGGTGAGAGACAAATAGCTGTACCTTAGATGGAAACTCACAACCTTTTAATACCCCAGTTGCTACTCATCAAATTAGGATGTAGAACATTGGCAAAAAAAAAAAAAACCTCTTTAAAATGTGAAAAAAAAAAAAGGCAAAGATGTCATTTTGAAGATTAAGGTGCACCTGACCAAGCCATGGCATTTTTCAGTCACCTCATATGCATGTGAAAGCTGGACAATGAATAAAGAAGACCAAGGAAGAATTGATGTATTTGAATTATGATTAGTGAAGACTATTGAATATACCATGGGCTGCCAGAAGAACCAACAAATCTGTCTTGGAAGAAGTATAGCTGGAATGCTCCTTACAAACAAGAATGGTGAGACTTCATATCTTGTACTTTGGGTGTGTTATTAGGAGGAACCATCCCTGGAAAAGGACCTCATTCTTGGTAAAGTTGTTGTTGTTAGGTGCTGTTGAGTTGTTTCTGACTCATAGTGACCCCTTGCACAGCAGAACGAAACACTGACCGATCCTACACCAGCTCCACGATCCCTTCTATACTCGAGCCCATCATCGCAGCCACTGTGTCAATCCATCTTGTTGAAGGCTCCCCCTCTTTCGTTGACCCTCCACCCTACCAAGCATGACATCCTTCTCCAGGGAATGGTCCCTTCTTACAACATGACCAAAATAGGTGAGACGAAGTCTGGCCATTCT